>NW_026947641.1:0-509246 GCF_034190915.1 Cavia porcellus | reverse complement strand
GAAAAACATCACGGGGTGTTGCGCATTGTATGGGTGTGTGTTACATTAGATTCACTAGTAAGAGTGAGAAAAACATCACGGGGTGGTGCGCATTGTATGGGTGTGTGGTACATTAGATTCAGTAGTAGGAGTGAGAAAAACATCACGGGATGGTGCGCATTGTATGGGTGTGTGTTACATTACATTCACTAGTAGGAGTGAGAAAAACATCACGGGGTGGTGCGCATTGTATGGGTGTGTGTTACATTACATTCACTAGTAGGAGTGAGAAAAACATCACGGGGTGGTGCGCATTGTATGGGTGTGTGTTACATTAGATTCACTAGTAGGAGTGAGAAAAACATCACGGGGAGGTGCGCATTGTATGGGTGTGTGTTACATTAGATTCACTAGTAGGAGTGAGAAAAACATCACGGGGTGGTGCGCATTGTATGGGTGTGTGTTACATTACATTCACTAGTAGGAGTGAGAAAAACATCACGGGGTGGTGCGCATTGTATGGGTGTGTGTTACATTAGTTTCACTAGTAGGAGTGAGAAAAACATCACGGGGTGGTGCGAATTGTATGGGTGTGTGTTACATTACATTCACTAGTAGGAGTGAGAAAAACATCACGGGGTGGTGCGCATTGTATGGGTGTGTGTTACATTAGATTCACTAGTAGGAGTGAGAAAAACATCACGGGGTGGTGCGCATTGTATGGGTGTGTGTTACATTAGATTCACTAGAAGGAGTGAGAAATACATCACGGGGTGGTGCGCATTGTATGGGTGTGTGTTACATTAGATTCAGTAGTAGGAGTGAGAAAAACATCACGGGGTGGTGCGCATTGTATGGGTGTGTGTTACATTAGATTCAGTAGTAGGAGTGAGAAAAACATCACGGGGTGGTGCGCATTGTATGGGTGTGTGTTACATTACATACACTAGTAGGAGTGAGAAAAACATCACGGGGTGGTGCACATTGTATGGGTGTGTGTTACATTACATACACTAGTAGGAGTGAGAAAAACATCACGGGGTGGTGCGCATTGTATGGGTGTGTGTTACATTACATTCACTAGTAGGAGTGAGAGAAACATCACGGGGTGGTGCGCATTGTATGGGTGTGTGTTACATTAGATTCACTAGTAGGAGTGAGAGAAACATCACGGGGTGGTGCGCATTGTTTGGGTGTGTCTTACATTAGATTCACTAGTAGGAGTGAGAAAAACATCACGGGGTGGTGCGCATTGTATGGGTGTGTGTTACATTAGATTCACTAGTAGGAGTGAGAAAAACATCACGGGGTGGTGCGCATTGTATGGGTGTGTGTTACATTAGTTTCACTAGTAGGAGTGAGAAAAACATCACGGGGTGGTGCGAATTGTATGGGTGTGTGTTACATTAGTTTCACTAGTAGGAGTGAGAAAAACATCACGGGGTGGTGCGAATTGTATCGGTGTGTGTTACATTACATTCACTAGTAGGAGTGAGAAAAACATCACGGGGTGGTGCGCATTGTATGGGTGTGTGTTACATTAGATTCACTAGTAGGAGTGAGAAAAACATCACGGGGTGGTGCGCATTGTATGGGTGTGTGTTACATTAGATTCACTAGTAGGAGTGAGAAATACATCACGGGGTGGTGCGCATTGTATGGGTGTGTGTTACATTAGATTCAGTAGTAGGAGTGAGAAAAACATCACGGGGTGGTGCGCATTGTATGGGTGTGTGTTACATTAAATTCAGTAGTAGGAGTGAGAAAAACATCACGGGGTGGTGCGCATTGTATGGGTGTGTGTTACATTACATACACTAGTAGGAGTGAGAAAAACATCACGGGGTGGTGCGCATTGTATGGGTGTGTGTTACATTACATACACTAGTAGGAGTGAGAAAAACATCACGGGGTGGTGCGCATTGTATGGGTGTGTGTTACATTACATTCACTAGTAGGAGTGAGAGAAACATCACAGGGTGGTGCGCATTGTATGGGTGTGTGTTACATTAGATTCACTAGTAGGAGTGAGAGAAACATCACGGGGTGGTGCGCATTGTTTGGGTGTGTCTTACATTAGATTCACTAGTAGGAGTGAGAAAAACATCACGGGGTGGTGCGCATTGTATGGGTGTGTGTTACATTAGATTCACTAGTAGGAGTGAGAAAAACATCACGGGGTGGTGCGCATTGTATGGTTGTGTGTTACATTAGATTCACTAGTAGGAGTGAGAAAAACATCACGGGGTGGTGCGCATTGTATGGGTGTGTGTTACATTAGATTCACTAGTAGGAGTGAGAAAAACATCACGGGGTGGTGCGCATTGTTTGGGTGTGTGTTACATTAGATTCACTAGTAGGAGCGAGAAAAACATCACGTTGTGGTGCGCATTGTATGGGTGTGTGTTACATTAGATTCACTAGTAGGAGTGAGAAAAACATCACGGGGTGGTGCGCATTGTATGGGTGTGTGTTACATTAGATTCACTAGTAGGAGTGAGAAAAACATCACGGGGTGGTGCGCATTGTATGGGTGTGTGTTACATTACATTCACTAGTAGGAGTGAGAAAAACATCACGGGGTGGTGCGCATTGTATGGGTGTGTGTTACTTTACATTCACTAGTAGGAGTGAGAAAAACATCACGGGGTGATGCGCATTGTATGGGTGTGTGTTACATTACATTCACTAGTAGGAGTGAGAAAAACATCACGGGGTGGTGCGCATTGTATGGGTGTGTGTTACATTAGACTCACTAGTAGGAGTGAGAAAAACATCACAGGGTGGTGCGCATTGTATGGGTGTGTGTTACATTAGATTCACTAGCAGGAGTGAGAAAAACATCACGGGGTGGTTCGCATTGTATGGGTGTGTGTTACATTACATTCACTAGTAGGAGTGAGAAAAACATCACGGGGTGGTGCGCATTGTATGGGTGTGTGTTACATTAGTTTCACTAGTAGGAGTGAGAAAAACATCACGGGGTGGTGCGAATTGTATGGGTGTGTGTTACATTACATTCACTAGTAGGAGTGAGAAAAACATCACGGGGTGGTGCGCATTGTATGGGTTTGTGTTACATTAGATTCACTAGTAGGAGTGAGAAAAACATCACGGGGTGGTGCGCATTGTATGGGTGTGTGTTACATTAGATTCACTAGTAGGAGTGAGAAATACATTACGGGGTGGTGCGCATTGTATGGGTGTGTGTTACATTAGATTCAGTAGTAGGAGTGAGAAAAACATCACGGGGTGGTGCGCATTGTATGGGTGTGTGTTACATTAGATTCACTAGTAGGAGTGAGAAAAACATCACGGGGTGGTGCGCATTGTATGGGTGTGTGTTACATTACATACACTAGTAGGAGTGAGAAAAACATCACGGGGTGGTGCGCATTGTATGGGTGTGTGTTACATTACATTCACTAGTAGGAGTGAGAAAAACATCACGGGGTGGTGCGCATTGTATGGGTGTGTGTTACATTAGCTTCACTAGTAGGAGTGAGAGAAACATCACGGGGTGGTGCACATTGTTTGGGTGTGTCTTACATTAGATACACTAGTAGGAGTGAGAAAAACATCACGGGGTGGTGCGCATTGTATGGGTGTGTGTTACATTAGATTCACTAGTAGGAGTGAGAAAAACATCACGGGGTGGTGCGCATTGTATGGGTGTGTGTTACATTAGATTCACTAGTAGGAGTGAGAAAAACATCACGGGGTGGTGCACATTGTATGGGTGTGTGTTACATTAGATTCACTAGTAGGAGTGAGAAAAACATCACGGGGTGGTGCGCATTGTATGGGTGTGTGTTACATTACATTCACTAGTAGGAGTGAGAAAAACATCACGGGGTGGTGCGCATTGTATGGGTGTGTGTTACATTACATTCACTAGTAGGAGTGAGAAAAACATCACGGGGTGGTGCGCATTGTATGGGTGTGTGTTACATTCACTAGTAGGAGTGAGAAAAACATCACGGGGTGGTGCGCATTGTATGGGTGTGTGTTACATTACATTCACTAGTAGGAGTGAGAAAAACATCACGGGGTGGTGCGCATTGTATGGGTGTGTGTTACATTACATTCACTAGTAGGCGTGAGAAAAACATCACGGGGTGGTGCGCATTGTATGGGTGTGTGTTACATTACATTCACTAGTAGGAGTGAGAAAAACATCACGGGGTGGTGCGCATTGTATGGGTGTGTGTTACATTACATTCACTAGTAGGCGTGAGAAAAACATCACGGGGTGGTGCGCATTGTATGGGTGTGTGTTACATTACATTCACTAGTAGGAGTGAGAAAAACATCACGGGGTGGTGCGCATTGTATGGGTGTGTGTTACACTACATTCACTAGTAGGAGTGAGAAAAACATCACGGGGTGGTGCGCATTGTATGGGTGTGTGTTACATTACATTCACTAGTAGGAGTGAGAAAAACATCACGGGGTGGTGCGCATTGTATGGGTGTGTGTTACATTACATTCACTAGTAGGAGTGAGAAAAACATCACGGGGTGGTGCACATTGTATGGGTGTGTGTTACATTAGATTCACTAGTAGGAGTGAGAAAAACATCACGGGGTGGTGCGCATTGTTTGGGTGTGTGTTACATTAGATTCACTAGTAGGAGTGAGAAAAAGATCACGGGGTGGTGCGCATTGTATGGGTGTGTGTTACATTACATTCACTAGTAGGAGTGAGATAAACATCACGGGGTGGTGCGCATTGTATGGGTGTGTGTTACATTAGATTCACTAGTAGGAGTGAGAAAAACATCACGGGGAGGTGCGCATTGTATGGGTGTGTGTTACATTAGATTCACTAGTAGGAGTGAGAAAAACATCACGGGGTGGTGCGCATTGTATGGGTGTGTGTTACATTACATTCACTAGTAGGAGTGAGAAAAACATCACGGGGTGGTGCGCATTGTATGGGTGTGTGTTACATTAGTTTCACTAGTAGGAGTGAGAAAAACATCACGGGGTGGTGCGAATTGTATGGGTGTGTGTTACATTACATTCACTAGTAGGAGTGAGAAAAACATCACGGGGTGGTGCGCATTGTATGGGTGTGTGTTACATTAGATTCACTAGTAGGAGTGAGAAAAACATCACGGGGTGGTGCGCATTGTATGGGTGTGTGTTACATTAGATTCACTAGTAGGAGTGAGAAATACATCACGGGGTGGTGCGCATTGTATGGGTGTGTGTTACATTAGATTCAGTAGTAGGAGTGAGAAAAACATCACGGGGTGGTGCGCATTGTATGGGTGTGTGTTACATTAGATTCAGTAGTAGGAGTGAGAAAAACATCACGGGGTGGTGCGCATTGTATGGGTGTGTGTTACATTACATACACTAGTAGGAGTGAGAAAAACATCACGGGGTGGTGCGCATTGTATGGGTGTGTGTTACATTACATACACTAGTAGGAGTGAGAAAAACATCACGGGGTGGTGCGCATTGTATGGGTGTGTGTTACATTACATTCACTAGTAGGAGTGAGAGAAACATCACGGGGTGGTGCGCATTGTATGGGTGTGTGTTACATTAGATTCACTAGTAGGAGTGAGAGAAACATCACGGGGTGGTGCGCATTGTTTGGGTGTGTCTTACATTAGATTCACTAGTAGGAGTGAGAAAAACATCACGGGGTGGTGCGCATTGTATGGGTGTGTGTTACATTAGATTCACTAGTAGGAGTGAGAAAAACATCACGGGGTGGTGCGCATTGTATGGGTGTGTGTTACATTAGATTCACTAGTAGGAGTGAGAAAAACATCACGGGGTGGTGCGCATTGTATGGGTGTGTGTTACATTAGATTCACTAGTAGGAGTGAGAAAAACATCACGGGGTGGTGCGCATTGTTTGGGTGTGTGTTAAATTAGATTCACTAGTAGGAGTGAGAAAAACATCACGGGGTGGTGCGCATTGTATGGGTGTGTGTTACATTAGATTCACTAGTAGGAGTGAGAAAAACATCACGGGGTGGTGCGCATTGTATGGGTGTGTGTTACATTAGATTCACTAGTAGGAGTGAGAAAAACATCACGGGGTGGTGCGCATTGTATGGGTGTGTGGTACATTAGATTCACTAGTAGGAGTGAGAAAAACATCCCCGGGTGGTGCGCATTGTATGGGTGTGTGTTACATTACATTCACTAGTACGAGTGAGAAAAACATCACAGGGTGGTGCGCATTGTATGGGTGTGTGTTACATTACATTCACTAGTAGGAGTGAGAAAAACATCACGTGGTGGTGCGCATTGTATGGGTGTGTGTTACATTAGATTCACTAGTAGGAGTGAGAAAAACATTACGGGGTGGTGCGCATTGTATGGGTGTGTGTTACATTAGATTCACTAGTAGGAGTGAGAAAAACATCACGGGGTGGTGCGCATTGTATGGGTGTGTGTTACATTACATTCACTAGTAGGAGTGAGAAAAACATCACGGGGTGGTGCGCATTGTATGGGTGTGTGTTACATTCACTAGTAGGAGTGAGAAAAACATCACGGGGTGGTGCGCATTGTATGGGTGTGTGTTACATTACATTCACTAGTAGGAGTGAGAAAAACATCACGGGGTGGTGCGCATTGTATGGGTGTGTGTTACATTACATTCACTAGTAGGCGTGAGAAAAACATCACGGGGTGGTGCGCATTGTATGGGTGTGTGTTACATTACATTCACTAGTAGGAGTGAGAAAAACATCACGGGGTGGTGCGCATTGTATGGGTGTGTGTTACATTACATTCACTAGTAGGAGTGAGAAAAACATCACGGGGTGGTGCGCATTGTATGGGTGTGTGTTACATTACATTCACTAGTAGGAGTGAGAAAAACATCACGGGGTGGTGCGCATTGTATGGGTGTGTGTTACATTACATTCACTAGTAGGAGTGAGAAAAACATCACGGGGTGGTGCGCATTGTATGGGTGTGTGTTACATTCACTAGTAGGAGTGAGAAAAACATCACGGGGTGGTGCGCATTGTATGGGTGTGTGTTACATTCACTAGTAGGAGTGAGAAAAGCATCACGGGGTGGTGCGCATTGTATGGGTGTGTGTTACATTACATTCACTAGTAGGAGTGAGAAAAACATCACGGGGTGGTGCGCATTGTATGGGTGTGTGTTACATTACATTTACTAGTAGGAGTGAGAAAAACATCACGGGGTGGTGCGCATTGTATGGGTGTGTGTTACATTAGATTCACTAGTAGGAGTGAGAAAAACATCACGGGGTGGTGCGCATTGTTTGGGTGTGTGTTACATTAGATTCACTAGTAGGAGTGAGAAAAACATCACGGGGTGGTGCGCATTGTATGGGTGTGTGTTACATTAGATTCACTAGTAGGAGTGAGAAAAACATCACGGGGTGGTGCGCATTGTATGGGTGTGTGTTACTTTAGATTCACTAGTAGGAGTGAGAAAAACATCACGGGGTGGTGCGCATTGTATGGGTGTGTGGTACATTAGATTCACTAGTAGGAGTGAGAAAAACATCACGGGGTGGTGCGCATTGTATGGGTGTGTGTTACATTACATTCACTAGTAGGAGTGAGAAAAACATCACGGGGTGGTGCGCATTGTATGGGTGTGTGTTACATTACATTCACTAGTAGGAGTGAGAAAAACATCACGGGGTGGTGCGCATTGTATGGGTGTGTGTTACATTCACTAGTAGGAGTGAGAAAAACATCACGGGGTGGTGTGCATTGTATGGGTGTGTGTTACATTACATTCACTAGTAGGAGTGAGAAAAACATCACGGGGTGGTGCGCATTGTATGGGTGTGTTTTACATTAGATTCACTAGTAGGAGTGAGAAAAACATCACGGGGTGGTTCGCATTGTATGGGTGTGTGTTACATTACATTCACTAGTAGGAGTGAGAAAAACATCACGGGGTGGTGCGCATTGTATGGGTGTGTGTTACATTAGTTTCACTAGTAGGAGTGAGAAAAACATCACGGGGTAGTGCGAATTGTATGGGTGTGTGTTACATTACATTCACTAGTAGGAGTGAGAAAAACATCACGGGGTGGTGCGCATTGTATGGGTGTGTGTTACATTAGATTCACTAGTAGGAGTGAGAAAAACATCACGGGGTGGTGCGCATTGTATGGGTGTGTGTTACATTAGATTCACTAGTAGGAGTGAGAAAAACATCACGGGGTGGTGCGCATTGTATGGGTGTGTGTTACATTAGATTCAGTAGTAGGAGTGAGAAAAACATCACGGGGTGGTGCGCATTGTATGGGTGTGTGTTACATTAGATTCAGCAGTAGGAGTGAGAAAAACATCACGGGGTGGTGCGCATTGTATGGGTGTGTGTTACATTACATACACTAGTAGGAGTGAGAAAAACATCACGTGGTGGTGCGCATTGTATGGGTGTGTGTTACATTACATTCACTAGTAGGAGTGAGAAAAACATCACAGGGTGGTGCGCATTGTATGGGTGTGTGTTACATTACATTCACTAGTAGGAGTGAGAAAAACATCACGGGGTGGTGTGAATCGGAGGGTCTGAATTAGGATAGGCAGTGAGTGGCAATGTAGGATGGAGAAAAGCACCGCGGGGGGGTCAGCATGGGGAGGTCAGGGAACATGCAATGGCAATGTAGGATAGGTTTCTGAAAAACATCGCGTGGTGGTGCGCATTGTATGGGTGTGTGTTACATTACATTCTCTAGTAGGAGTGAGAGAAACATCACGGGGTGGTGCGCATTGTATGGGTGTGTGTTACATTACATTCAACTAGTAGGAGTGAGAAAAACATCACGGGGTGGTGCGCATTGTATGGGTGTGTGTTATATTACATTCACTAGTAGGAGTGAGAAAAACATCACGGGGTGGTGCGCATTGTATGGGTGTGTGTTACATTACATTCACTAGTAGGAGTGAGAAAAACATCACGGGGTGGTGCGCATTGTATGGGTGAGTGTTACATTACATTCACTAGTAGGAGTGAGAAAAACATCACGCGGTGGTGCGCATTGTATGGTTGTGTGTTACATTACATTCACTAGTAGGAGTGAGAAAAACATCACGGGGTGGTGTGAATCGGAGGGTCTGAATTAGGATAGGCAGTGAGTTCCAATGTAGGATGGAGAAAAGCACCGCGGGGTGGTCAGCATGGGGAGGTCAGGGAACATGCAGTGGCAATGTAGGATAGGTTTCTGAAAAACATCGCGGGGTGGTGCGCATTGTATGGGTGTGTGTTACATTAGATTCACTAGTAGGAGTGAGAAAAACATCACGGGGAGGTGCGCATTGTATGAGTGTGTGTTACATTACATTCACTAGTAGGAGTGAGAAAAACATCACGGGGTGGTGCGCATTGTATGGGTGTGTGTTACATTACATTCACTATTAGGAGTGAGAAAAACATCACGGGGTGGTGCGCATTGTATGGGTGTGTGTTACATTACATTCACTAAGAGGAGTGAGAAAAACATCACGGGGTGGTGCGCATTGTATGGGTGTGTGTTACATTACATTCACTAGTAGGAGTGAGAAAAACATCACAGGGTGGTGCGCATTGTGTGGGTGTGTGTTACATTACATTCACTAGTAGGAGTGAGAAAAACATCACGGGGTGGTGCGCATTGTATGGGTGGGTGTTACATTACATTCACTAGTAGGTGTGAGAAAAACATCACGGGGTGGTGCGCATTTTATGGATGTGTGTTACATTATATTCACTAGTAGGAGTGAGAAAAACATCACGGGGTGGTGCGCATTTTATGGATGTGTGTTACATTATATTCAGTAGTAGGAGTGAGAAAAACATCACGGGGTGGTGTGAATCGGAAGGTCTGAATTAGGTTAGGCAGTGAGTGGCAATGTAGGATGGAGAAAAGCACCGCGGGGTGGTCAGCATGGGGAGGTCAGGGAACATGCAGTGGGAATATAGGATAGGTTTCTGAAAAACATCGCGGGGTGGTGCGCATTGTATGGGTGTGTGTTACATTACATTCACTAGTAGGAGTGAGAAAAACATCACGGGGTGGTGCGCATTGTATGGGTGTGTGTTACAGTACATTCACTAGTAGGAGTGAGAAAAACATCACGGGGTGGTGCGCATTGTATGGGTGTGTGTTACATTACATTCACTAGTAGGAGTGAGAAAAACATCACGGGGTGGTGCGCATTGTGTGGGTGTGTGTTCCATTAGATTCACTAGTAGGAGTGAGAAAAACATCACGGTGTGGTGCACATTGTATGGGTGTGTGTTACATTAGATTCACTAGTAGGAGTGAGAAATACATCACGGGGTGGTGCGCATTGTATGGGTGTGTGTTACATTCACTAGTAGGAGTGAGAAAAACATCACGGGGTGGTGCGCATTGTATGGGTGTGTGTTACATTGCATTCACTAGTAGGAGTGAGAAAAACATCACGGGGTGGTGCGCATTGTATGGGTGTGTGTTACATTACATTCACTAGTAGGAGTGAGAAAAACATCACGGGGTGGTGCGCATTGTATGGGTGTGTGTTACATTACATTCACTAGTAGGAGTGAGAAAAACATCACGGGGTGGTGCGCATTGTATGGGTGTGTGTTACATTACATTCACTAGTAGGAGTGAGAAAAACATCACGGGGTGGTGCGCATTGTATGGGTGTGTGTTACATTACATTCACTAGTAGGAGTGAGAAAAACATCACGGGGTGGTGTGAATCGGAGGGTCTGAATTAGGATAGGCAGTGAGTGGCAATGTAGGATGGAGAAAAGCACCGCGGGGGGGTCAGCATGGGGAGGTCAGGGAACATGCAGTGGCAATATAGGATAGGTTTCTGAAAAACATCGCGGGGTGGTGCGCATTGTATGGGTGTGTGTTACATTAGATTCACTAGTAGGAGTGAGAAAAACATCACGGGGTGGTGCGCATTTTATGAGTGTGTGTTACATTACATTCACTAGTAGGAGTGAGAAAAACATCACGGGGTGGTGCGCATTGTATGGGTGTGTGTTACATTACATTCACTATTAGGAGTGAGAAAAACATCACGGGGTGGTGCGCATTGTATGGGTGTGTGTTACAGTACATTCACTAGTAGGAGTGAGAAAAACATCACGGGGTGGTGCGCATTGTATGGGTGTGTGTTACATTACATTCACTAGTAGGAGTGAGAAAAACATCACGGGGTGGTGCGCATTGTGTGGGTGTGTGTTCCATTACATTCACTAGTAGGAGTGAGAAAAACATCACGGGGTGGTGCGCATTGTATGGGTGGGTGTTACATTACATTCACTAGTAGGTGTGAGAAAAACATCACGTGGTGGTGCGTATTTTATGGATGTGTGTTACATTATATTCACTAGTAGGAGTGAGAAAAACATCACGGGGTGGTGTGAATCGGAAGGTCTGAATTAGGATAGGCAGTGAGTGGCAATGTAGGATGGAGAAAAGCACCGCGGGGTGGTCAGCATGGGGAGGTCAGGGAACATGCAGTGGCAATATAGGATAGGTTTCTGAAAAACATCGCGGGGTGGTGCGCATTGTATGGGTGTGTGTTACATTACATTCACTAGTAGGAGTGAGAAAAACATCACGGGGTGGTGCGCATTGTATGGGTGTGTGTTACATTGCATTCACTAGTAGGAGTGAGAAAAACATCACGGGGTGGTGCGCATTGTATGGGTGTGTGTTACATTACATTCACTAGTAGGAGTGAGAAAAACATCACGGGGTGGTGCGCATTGTATGGGTGTGTGTTACATTAGTTTCACTAGTAGGAGTGAGAAAAACATCACGGGGTGGTGCGAATTGTATGGGTGTGTGTTACATTACATTCACTAGTAGGAGTGAGAAAAACATCACGTGGTGGTGCGCATTGTATGGGTGTGTGTTACATTAGATTCACTAGTAGGAGTGAGAAAAACATTACGGGGTGGTGCGCATTGTATGGGTGTGTGTTACATTAGATTCACTAGTAGGAGTGAGAAAAACATCACGGGGTGGTGCGCATTGTATGGGTGTGTGTTACATTACATTCACTAGTAGGAGTGAGAAAAACATCACGGGGTGGTGCGCATTGTATGGGTGTGTGTTACATTCACTAGTAGGAGTGAGAAAAACATCACGGGGTGGTGCGCATTGTATGGGTGTGTGTTACATTACATTCACTAGTAGGAGTGAGAAAAACATCACGGGGTGGTGCGCATTGTATGGGTGTGTGTTACATTACATTCACTAGTAGGCGTGAGAAAAACATCACGGGGTGGTGCGCATTGTATGGGTGTGTGTTACATTACATTCACTAGTAGGAGTGAGAAAAACATCACGGGGTGGTGCGCATTGTATGGGTGTGTGTTACATTACATTCACTAGTAGGAGTGAGAAAAACATCACGGGGTGGTGCGCATTGTATGGGTGTGTGTTACATTACATTCACTAGTAGGAGTGAGAAAAACATCACGGGGTGGTGCGCATTGTATGGGTGTGTGTTACATTACATTCACTAGTAGGAGTGAGAAAAACATCACGGGGTGGTGCGCATTGTATGGGTGTGTGTTACATTCACTAGTAGGAGTGAGAAAAACATCACGGGGTGGTGCGCATTGTATGGGTGTGTGTTACATTCACTAGTAGGAGTGAGAAAAGCATCACGGGGTGGTGCGCATTGTATGGGTGTGTGTTACATTACATTCACTAGTAGGAGTGAGAAAAACATCACGGGGTGGTGCGCATTGTATGGGTGTGTGTTACATTACATTTACTAGTAGGAGTGAGAAAAACATCACGGGGTGGTGCGCATTGTATGGGTGTGTGTTACATTAGATTCACTAGTAGGAGTGAGAAAAACATCACGGGGTGGTGCGCATTGTTTGGGTGTGTGTTACATTAGATTCACTAGTAGGAGTGAGAAAAACATCACGGGGTGGTGCGCATTGTATGGGTGTGTGTTACATTAGATTCACTAGTAGGAGTGAGAAAAACATCACGGGGTGGTGCGCATTGTATGGGTGTGTGTTACTTTAGATTCACTAGTAGGAGTGAGAAAAACATCACGGGGTGGTGCGCATTGTATGGGTGTGTGGTACATTAGATTCACTAGTAGGAGTGAGAAAAACATCACGGGGTGGTGCGCATTGTATGGGTGTGTGTTACATTACATTCACTAGTAGGAGTGAGAAAAACATCACGGGGTGGTGCGCATTGTATGGGTGTGTGTTACATTACATTCACTAGTAGGAGTGAGAAAAACATCACGGGGTGGTGCGCATTGTATGGGTGTGTGTTACATTCACTAGTAGGAGTGAGAAAAACATCACGGGGTGGTGTGCATTGTATGGGTGTGTGTTACATTACATTCACTAGTAGGAGTGAGAAAAACATCACGGGGTGGTGCGCATTGTATGGGTGTGTTTTACATTAGATTCACTAGTAGGAGTGAGAAAAACATCACGGGGTGGTTCGCATTGTATGGGTGTGTGTTACATTACATTCACTAGTAGGAGTGAGAAAAACATCACGGGGTGGTGCGCATTGTATGGGTGTGTGTTACATTAGTTTCACTAGTAGGAGTGAGAAAAACATCACGGGGTAGTGCGAATTGTATGGGTGTGTGTTACATTACATTCACTAGTAGGAGTGAGAAAAACATCACGGGGTGGTGCGCATTGTATGGGTGTGTGTTACATTAGATTCACTAGTAGGAGTGAGAAAAACATCACGGGGTGGTGCGCATTGTATGGGTGTGTGTTACATTAGATTCACTAGTAGGAGTGAGAAAAACATCACGGGGTGGTGCGCATTGTATGGGTGTGTGTTACATTAGATTCAGTAGTAGGAGTGAGAAAAACATCACGGGGTGGTGCGCATTGTATGGGTGTGTGTTACATTAGATTCAGCAGTAGGAGTGAGAAAAACATCACGGGGTGGTGCGCATTGTATGGGTGTGTGTTACATTACATACACTAGTAGGAGTGAGAAAAACATCACGTGGTGGTGCGCATTGTATGGGTGTGTGTTACATTACATTCACTAGTAGGAGTGAGAAAAACATCACAGGGTGGTGCGCATTGTATGGGTGTGTGTTACATTACATTCACTAGTAGGAGTGAGAAAAACATCACGGGGTGGTGTGAATCGGAGGGTCTGAATTAGGATAGGCAGTGAGTGGCAATGTAGGATGGAGAAAAGCACCGCGGGGGGGTCAGCATGGGGAGGTCAGGGAACATGCAATGGCAATGTAGGATAGGTTTCTGAAAAACATCGCGTGGTGGTGCGCATTGTATGGGTGTGTGTTACATTACATTCTCTAGTAGGAGTGAGAGAAACAACACGGGGTGGTGCGCATTGTATGGGTGTGTGTTACATTACATTCAACTAGTAGGAGTGAGAAAAACATCACGGGGTGGTGCGCATTGTATGGGTGTGTGTTATATTACATTCACTAGTAGGAGTGAGAAAAACATCACGGGGTGGTGCGCATTGTATGGGTGTGTGTTACATTACATTCACTAGTAGGAGTGAGAAAAACATCACGGGGTGGTGCGCATTGTATGGGTGAGTGTTACATTACATTCACTAGTAGGAGTGAGAAAAACATCACGCGGTGGTGCGCATTGTATGGTTGTGTGTTACATTACATTCACTAGTAGGAGTGAGAAAAACATCACGGGGTGGTGTGAATCGGAGGGTCTGAATTAGGATAGGCAGTGAGTTCCAATGTAGGATGGAGAAAAGCACCGCGGGGTGGTCAGCATGGGGAGGTCAGGGAACATGCAGTGGCAATGTAGGATAGGTTTCTGAAAAACATCGCGGGGTGGTGCGCATTGTATGGGTGTGTGTTACATTAGATTCACTAGTAGGAGTGAGAAAAACATCACGGGGAGGTGCGCATTGTATGAGTGTGTGTTACATTACATTCACTAGTAGGAGTGAGAAAAACATCACGGGGTGGTGCGCATTGTATGGGTGTGTGTTACATTACATTCACTATTAGGAGTGAGAAAAACATCACGGGGTGGTGCGCATTGTATGGGTGTGTGTTACATTACATTCACTAAGAGGAGTGAGAAAAACATCACGGGGTGGTGCGCATTGTATGGGTGTGTGTTACATTACATTCACTAGTAGGAGTGAGAAAAACATCACAGGGTGGTGCGCATTGTGTGGGTGTGTGTTACATTACATTCACTAGTAGGAGTGAGAAAAACATCACGGGGTGGTGCGCATTGTATGGGTGGGTGTTACATTACATTCACTAGTAGGTGTGAGAAAAACATCACGGGGTGGTGCGCATTTTATGGATGTGTGTTACATTATATTCACTAGTAGGAGTGAGAAAAACATCACGGGGTGGTGCGCATTTTATGGATGTGTGTTACATTATATTCACTAGTAGGAGTGAGAAAAACATCACGGGGTGGTGTGAATCGGAAGGTCTGAATTAGGTTAGGCAGTGAGTGGCAATGTAGGATGGAGAAAAGCACCGCGGGGTGGTCAGCATGGGGAGGTCAGGGAACATGCAGTGGGAATATAGGATAGGTTTCTGAAAAACATCGCGGGGTGGTGCGCATTGTATGGGTGTGTGTTACATTACATTCACTAGTAGGAGTGAGAAAAACATCACGGGGTGGTGCGCATTGTATGGGTGTGTGTTACAGTACATTCACTAGTAGGAGTGAGAAAAACATCACGGGGTGGTGCGCATTGTATGGGTGTGTGTTACATTACATTCACTAGTAGGAGTGAGAAAAACATCACGGGGTGGTGCGCATTGTGTGGGTGTGTGTTCCATTAGATTCACTAGTAGGAGTGAGAAAAACATCACGGTGTGGTGCACATTGTATGGGTGTGTGTTACATTAGATTCACTAGTAGGAGTGAGAAATACATCACGGGGTGGTGCGCATTGTATGGGTGTGTGTTACATTCACTAGTAGGAGTGAGAAAAACATCACGGGGTGGTGCGCATTGTATGGGTGTGTGTTACATTGCATTCACTAGTAGGAGTGAGAAAAACATCACGGGGTGGTGCGCATTGTATGGGTGTGTGTTACATTACATTCACTAGTAGGAGTGAGAAAAACATCACGGGGTGGTGCGCATTGTATGGGTGTGTGTTACATTACATTCACTAGTAGGAGTGAGAAAAACATCACGGGGTGGTGCGCATTGTATGGGTGTGTGTTACATTACATTCACTAGTAGGAGTGAGAAAAACATCACGGGGTGGTGCGCATTGTATGGGTGTGTGTTACATTACATTCACTAGTAGGAGTGAGAAAAACATCACGGGGTGGTGTGAATCGGAGGGTCTGAATTAGGATAGGCAGTGAGTGGCAATGTAGGATGGAGAAAAGCACCGCGGGGGGGTCAGCATGGGGAGGTCAGGGAACATGCAGTGGCAATATAGGATAGGTTTCTGAAAAACATCGCGGGGTGGTGCGCATTGTATGGGTGTGTGTTACATTACATTCACTAGTAGGAGTGAGAAAAACATCACGGGGTGGTGCGCATTTTATGAGTGTGTGTTACATTACATTCACTAGTAGGAGTGAGAAAAACATCACGGGGTGGTGCGCATTGTATGGGTGTGTGTTACATTACATTCACTATTAGGAGTGAGAAAAACATCACGGGGTGGTGCGCATTGTATGGGTGTGTGTTACAGTACATTCACTAGTAGGAGTGAGAAAAACATCACGGGGTGGTGTGCATTGTATGGGTGTGTGTTACATTACATTCACTAGTAGGAGTGAGAAAAACATCACGGGGTGGTGCGCATTGTGTGGGTGTGTGTTCCATTACATTCACTAGTAGGAGTGAGAAAAACATCACGGGGTGGTGCGCATTGTATGGGTGGGTGTTACATTACATTCACTAGTAGGTGTGAGAAAAACATCACGTGGTGGTGCGTATTTTATGGATGTGTGTTACATTATATTCACTAGTAGGAGTGAGAAAAACATCACGGGGTGGTGTGAATCGGAAGGTCTGAATTAGGATAGGCAGTGAGTGGCAATGTAGGATGGAGAAAAGCACCGCGGGGTGGTCAGCATGGGGAGGTCAGGGAACATGCAGTGGCAATATAGGATAGGTTTCTGAAAAACATCGCGGGGTGGTGCGCATTGTATGGGTGTGTGTTACATTACATTCACTAGTAGGAGTGAGAAAAACATCACGGGGTGGTGCGCATTGTATGGGTGTGTGTTACATTACATTCACTAGTAGGAGTGAGAAAAACATCACGGTGTGGTGCGCATCGTATGGGTGTGTGTTACATTAGATTCACTAGTAGGAGTGAGAAAAACATCACGGGGTGGTGCGCATTGTATGGGTGTGTGTTACATTAGTTTCACTAGTAGGAGTGAGAAAAACATCACGGGGTGGTGCGAATTGTATGGGTGTGTGTTACATTACATTCACTAGTAGGAGTGAGAAAAACATCACGGGGTGGTGCGCATTGTATGGGTGTGTGTTACATTACATTCACTAGTAGGAATGAGAAAAACATCACGGGGTGGTGCGCATTGTATGGGTGTGTGTTACATTAGATTCACTAGTAGGAGTGAGAAATACATCACGGGGTGGTGCGCATTGTATGGGTGTGTGTTACATTAGATCCTCTAGTAGGAGTGAGAAAAACATCACGGGGTGGTGCGCATTGTATGGGTGTGTGTTACATTACATTCACTAGTAGGCGTGAGAAAAACATCACGGGGTGGTGCGCATTGTATGGGTGTGTGTTACATTACATTCACTAGTAGGAGTGAGAAAAACATCACGGGGTGGTGCGCATTGTATGGGTGTGTGTTACATTACATTCACTAGTAGGCGTGAGAAAAACATCACGGGGTGGTGCGCATTGTATGGGTGTGTGTTACATTACATTCACTAGTAGGAGTGAGAAAAACATCACGGGGTGGTGCGCATTGTATGGGTGTGTGTTACATTACATTCACTAGTAGGAGTGAGAAAAACATCACGGGGTGGTGCGCATTGTATGGGTGTGTGTTACATTACATTCACTAGTAGGAGTGAGAAAAACATCACGGGGTGGTGCGCATTGTATGGGTGTGTGTTACATTACATTCACTAGTAGGAGTGAGAAAAACATCACGGGGTGGTGCGCATTGTATGGGTGTGTGTTACATTAGATTCACTAGTAGGAGTGAGAAAAACATCACGGGGTGGTGCGCATTGTTTGGGTGTGTGTTACATTAGATTCACTAGTAGGAGTGAGAAAAACATCACGGGGTGTTGCGCATTGTATGGGTGTGTGTTACATTAGATTCACTAGTAGGAGTGAGAAAAACATCACGGGGTGGTGCGCATTGTATGGGTGTGTGTTACATTAGATTCACTAGTAAGAGTGAGAAAAACATCACGGGGTGGTGCGCATTGTATGGGTGTGTGGTACATTAGATTCACTAGTAGGAGTGAGAAAAACATCACGGGGTGGTGCGCATTGTATGGGTGTGTGTTACATTACATTCACTAGTAGGAGTGAGAAAAAGATCACGGGGTGGTGCGCATTGTATGGGTGTGTGTTACATTACATTCACTAGCAGGAGTGAGAAAAACATCACGGGGTGGTGCGCATTGTATGGGTGTGTGTTACATTAGATTCACTAGTAGGAGTGAGAAAAACATCACGGGGAGGTGCGCATTGTATGGGTGTGTGTTACATTAGATTCACTAGTAGGAGTGAGAAAAACATCACGGGGTGGTGCGCATTGTATGGGTGTGTGTTACATTACATTCACTAGTAGGAGTGAGAAAAACATCACGGGGTGGTGCGCATTGTATGGGTGTGTGTTACATTAGTTTCACTAGTAGGAGTGAGAAAAACATCACGGGGTGGTGCGAATTGTATGGGTGTGTGTTACATTACATTCACTAGTAGGAGTGAGAAAAACATCACGGGGTGGTGCGCATTGTATGGGTGTGTTTTACATTAGATTCACTAGTAGGAGTGAGAAAAACATCACGGGGTGGTTCGCATTGTATGGGTGTGTGTTACATTACATTCACTAGTAGGAGTGAGAAAAACATCACGGGGTGGTGCGCATTGTATGGGTGTGTGTTACATTAGTTTCACTAGTAGGAGTGAGAAAAACATCACGGGGTAGTGCGAATTGTATGGGTGTGTGTTACATTACATTCACTAGTAGGAGTGAGAAAAACATCACGGGGTGGTGCGCATTGTATGGGTGTGTGTTACATTAGATTCACTAGTAGGAGTGAGAAAAACATCACGGGGTGGTGCGCATTGTATGGGTGTGTGTTACATTAGATTCACTAGTAGGAGTGAGAAAAACATCACGGGGTGGTGCGCATTGTATGGGTGTGTGTTACATTAGATTCAGTAGTAGGAGTGAGAAAAACATCACGGGGTGGTGCGCATTGTATGGGTGTGTGTTACATTAGATTCAGTAGTAGGAGTGAGAAAAACATCACGGGGTGGTGCGCATTGTATGGGTGTGTGTTACATTACATACACTAGTAGGAGTGAGAAAAACATCACGTGGTGGTGCGCATTGTATGGGTGTGTGTTACATTACATTCACTAGTAGGAGTGAGAAAAACATCACAGGGTGGTGCGCATTGTATGGGTGTGTGTTACATTACATTCACTAGTAGGAGTGAGAAAAACATCACGGGGTGGTGTGAATCGGAGGGTCTGAATTAGGATAGGCAGTGAGTGGCAATGTAGGATGGAGAAAAGCATCGCGGGGGGGTCAGCATGGGGAGGTCAGGGAACATGCAATGGCAATGTAGGATAGGTTTCTGAAAAACATCGCGTGGTGGTGCGCATTGTATGGGTGTGTGTTACATTACATTCTCTAGTAGGAGTGAGAGAAACATCACGGGGTGGTGCGCATTGTATGGGTGTGTGTTACATTACATTCAACTAGTAGGAGTGAGAAAAACATCACGGGGTGGTGCGCATTGTATGGGTGTGTGTTATATTACATTCACTAGTAGGAGTGAGAAAAACATCACGGGGTGGTGCGCATTGTATGGGTGTGTGTTACATTACATTCACTAGTAGGAGTGAGAAAAACATCACGGGGTGGTGCGCATTGTATGGGTGAGTGTTACATTACATTCACTAGTAGGAGTGAGAAAAACATCACGCGGTGGTGCGCATTGTATGGTTGTGTGTTACATTACATTCACTAGTAGGAGTGAGAAAAACATCACGGGGTGGTGTGAATCGGAGGGTCTGAATTAGGATAGGCAGTGAGTTCCAATGTAGGATGGAGAAAAGCACCGCGGGGTGGTCAGCATGGGGAGGTCAGGGAACATGCAGTGGCAATGTAGGATAGGTTTCTGAAAAACATCGCGGGGTGGTGCGCATTGTATGGGTGTGTGTTACATTAGATTCACTAGTAGGAGTGAGAAAAACATCACGGGGAGGTGCGCATTGTATGAGTGTGTGTTACATTACATTCACTAGTAGGAGTGAGAAAAACATCACGGGGTGGTGCGCATTGTATGGGTGTGTGTTACATTACATTCACTATTAGGAGTGAGAAAAACATCACGGGGTGGTGCGCATTGTATGGGTGTGTGTTACATTACATTCACTAAGAGGAGTGAGAAAAACATCACGGGGTGGTGCGCATTGTATGGGTGTGTGTTACATTACATTCACTAGTAGGAGTGAGAAAAACATCACAGGGTGGTGCGCATTGTGTGGGTGTGTGTTACATTACATTCACTAGTAGGAGTGAGAAAAACATCACGGGGTGGTGCGCATTGTATGGGTGGGTGTTACATTACATTCACTAGTAGGTGTGAGAAAAACATCACGGGGTGGTGCGCATTTTATGGATGTGTGTTACATTATATTCACTAGTAGGAGTGAGAAAAACATCACGGGGTGGTGCGCATTTTATGGATGTGTGTTACATTATATTCACTAGTAGGAGTGAGAAAAACATCACGGGGTGGTGTGAATCGGAAGGTCTGAATTAGGTTAGGCAGTGAGTGGCAATGTAGGATGGAGAAAAGCACCGCGGGGTGGTCAGCATGGGGAGGTCAGGGAACATGCAGTGGGAATATAGGATAGGTTTCTGAAAAACATCGCGGGGTGGTGCGCATTGTATGGGTGTGTGTTACATTACATTCACTAGTAGGAGTGAGAAAAACATCACGGGGTGGTGCGCATTGTATGGGTGTGTGTTACAGTACATTCACTAGTAGGAGTGAGAAAAACATCACGGGGTGGTGCGCATTGTATGGGTGTGTGTTACATTACATTCACTAGTAGGAGTGAGAAAAACATCACGGGGTGGTGCGCATTGTGTGGGTGTGTGTTCCATTAGATTCACTAGTAGGAGTGAGAAAAACATCACGGTGTGGTGCACATTGTATGGGTGTGTGTTACATTAGATTCACTAGTAGGAGTGAGAAATACATCACGGGGTGGTGCGCATTGTATGGGTGTGTGTTACATTCACTAGTAGGAGTGAGAAAAACATCACGGGGTGGTGCGCATTGTATGGGTGTGTGTTACATTGCATTCACTAGTAGGAGTGAGAAAAACATCACGGGGTGGTGCGCATTGTATGGGTGTGTGTTACATTACATTCACTAGTAGGAGTGAGAAAAACATCACGGGGTGGTGCGCATTGTATGGGTGTGTGTTACATTACATTCACTAGTAGGAGTGAGAAAAACATCACGGGGTGGTGCGCATTGTATGGGTGTGTGTTACATTACATTCACTAGTAGGAGTGAGAAAAACATCACGGGGTGGTGCGCATTGTATGGGTGTGTGTTACATTACATTCACTAGTAGGAGTGAGAAAAACATCACGGGGTGGTGTGAATCGGAGGGTCTGAATTAGGATAGGCAGTGAGTGGCAATGTAGGATGGAGAAAAGCACCGCGGGGGGGTCAGCATGGGGAGGTCAGGGAACATGCAGTGGCAATATAGGATAGGTTTCTGAAAAACATCGCGGGGTGGTGCGCATTGTATGGGTGTGTGTTACATTAGATTCACTAGTAGGAGTGAGAAAAACATCACGGGGTGGTGCGCATTGTATGAGTGTGTGTTACATTACATTCACTAGTAGGAGTGAGAAAAACATCACGGGGTGGTGCGCATTGTATGGGTGTGTGTTACATTACATTCACTATTAGGAGTGAGAAAAACATCACGGGGTGGTGCGCATTGTATGGGTGTGTGTTACAGTACATTCACTAGTAGGAGTGAGAAAAACATCACGGGGTGGTGCGCATTGTATGGGTGTGTGTTACATTACATTCACTAGTAGGAGTGAGAAAAACATCACGGGGTGGTGCGCATTGTGTGGGTGTGTGTTCCATTACATTCACTAGTAGGAGTGAGAAAAACATCACGGGGTGGTGCGCATTGTATGGGTGGGTGTTACATTACATTCACTAGTAGGATTGAGAAAAACATCACGGGGTGGTGCGCATTGTATGGGTGTGTGTTACATTACATTCACTACTGGGGGTGACAAAAACATCACGGTGTGGTGCGCATCGTATGGGTGTGTGTTACATTAGATTCACTAGTAGGAGTGAGAAAAACATCACGTGGTGGTGCGCATTGTATGGGTGTGTGTTACATTAGTTTCACTAGTAGGAGTGAGAAAAACATCACGGGGTGGTGCGAATTGTATGGGTGTGTGTTACATTACATTCACTAGTAGGAGTGAGAAAAACATCACGGGGTGGTGCGCCTTGTATGGGTGTGTGTTACATTACATTCACTAGTAGGAATGAGAAAAACATCACGGGGTGGTGCGCATTGTATGGGTGTGTGTTACATTAGATTCACTAGTAGGAGTGAGAAATACATCACGGGGTGGTGCGCATTGTATGGGTGTGTGTTACATTAGATCCTCTAGTAGGAGTGAGAAAAACATCACGGGGTGGTGCGCATTGTATGGGTGTGTGTTACATTAGATTCACTAGTAGGAGTGAGAAAAACATCACGGGGTGGTGCGCATTGTATGGGTGTGTGTTACATTACATTCACTAGTAGGAGTGAGAAAAACATCACGGGGTGGTGCGCATTGTATGGGTGTGTGTTACATTACATTCACTAGTAGGAGTGAGAAAAACATCACGGGGTGGTGCGCATTGTATGGGTGTGTTTTACATTACATTCACTAGTAGGAGTGAGAAAAACATCACGGGGTGGTGTGAATCGGAGGGTCTGAATTAGGATAGGCAGTGAGTGGCAATGTAGGTTGGAGAAAAGCACCGCGGGGGGGTCAGCATGGGGAGGTCAGGGAACATGCAATGGCAATGTAGGATAGGTTTCTGAAAAACATCGCGTGGTGGTGCGCATTGTATGGGTGTGTGTTACATTACATTCACTAGTAGGAGTGAGAGAAACATCATGGGGTGGTGCGCATTGTATGGGTGTGTGTTACATTACATTCACTAGTAGGAGTGAGAAAAACATCACGAGGTGGTACGCATTGTATGGGTGTGTGTTATATTACATTCACTAGTAGGAGTGAGAAAAACATCACGGTGTGGTGCGCATTGTATGGGTGTGTGTTACATTACATTCACTAGTAGGAGTGAGAAAAACATCACGGGGTGGTGCGCATTGTATGGGTGAGTGTTACATTACATTCACTAGTAGGAGTGAGAAAAACATCACGCGGTGGTGCGCATTGTATGGTTGTGTGTTACATTACATTCACTAGTAGGAGTGAGAAAAACATCACGGGGTGGTGTGAATCGGAGGGTCTGAATTAGGATAGGCAGTGAGTGGCAATGTAGGATGGAGAAAAGCACCGCGGGGTGGTCAGCATGGGGAGGTCAGGGAACATGCAGTGGCAATGTAGGATAGGTTTCTGAAAAACATCGCGGGGTGGTGCGCATTGTATGGGTGTGTGTTACATTAGATTCACTAGTAGGAGTGAGAAAAACATCACGGGGTGGTGCGCATTGTATGGGTGGGTGTTACATTACATTCACTAGTAGGTGTGAGAAAAACATCACGGGGTGGTGCGCATTTTATGGATGTTTGTTACATTATATTCACTAGTAGGAGTGAGAAAAACATCACGGGGTGGTGTGAATCGGAAGGTCTGAATTAGGATAGGCAGTGAGTGGCAATGTAGGATGGAGAAAAGCACCGCGGGGTGGTCAGCATGGGGAGGTCAGGGAACATGCAGTGGCAATATAGGATAGGTTTCTGAAAAACATCGCGGGGTGGTGCGCATTGTATGGGTGTGTGTTACATTACATTCACTAGTAGGAGTGAGAAAAACATCACGGGGTGGTGCGCATTGTATGGGTGTGTGTTACATTACATTCACTAGTAGGAGTGAGAAAAACATCACGGGGTGGTGCGCATTGTATGGGTGTGTGTTACATTACATTCACTAGTAGGAGTGAGAAAAACATCACGGGGAGGTGCGCATTGTATGGGTATGTGTTACATTACATTCACTAGTAGGAGTGAGAAAAACATCACGGGGAGGTGCGCATTGTATGGGTGTGTGTTACATTACATTCACTAGTAGGAGTGAGAAAAACATCATGGGGTGGTGCGCATTGTATGGGTGTGTGTTACATTACATTCACTAGTAGGAGTGAGAAAAACATCATGGGGTGGTGCGCATTGTATGGGTGTGTGTTACATTACATTCACTAGTAGGAGTGAGAAAAACATCACGTGGTGGTGCGCATTGTATGGGTGTGTGTTACATTACATTCACTAGTAGGAGTGAGAAAAACATCACGGGGTGGTGTGAATCGGAGGGTCTGAATTAGGATAGGCAGTGAGTGGCAATGTAGGATGGAGAAAAGCACCGCGGGGGGGTCAGCATGGGGAGGTCAGGGAACATGCAATGGCAATGTAGGATAGGTTTCTGAAAAACATCGCGTGGTGGTGCGCATTGTATGGGTGTGTGTTACATTACATTCACTAGTAGGAGTGAGAGAAACATCACGGGGTGGTGCGCATTGTATGGGTGTGTGTTACATTACATTCACTAGTAGGAGTGAGAAAAACATCACGAGGTGGTACGCATTGTATGGGTGTGTGTTATATTACATTCACTACTAGGAGTGAGAAAAACATCACGGTGTGGTGCGCATTGTATGGGTGTGTGTTACATTACATTCACTAGTAGGAGTGAGAAAAACATCACGGGGTGGTGCGCGTTGTATGGGTGAGTGTTACATTACATTCACTAGTAGGAGTGAGAAAAACATCACGCGGTGGTGCGCATTGTGTGGTTGTGTGTTACATTACATTCACTAGTAGGAGTGAGAAAAACATCACGGGGTGGTGTGAATCGGAGGGTCTGAATTAGGATAGGCAGTGAGTGGCAATGTAGGATGGAGAAAAGCACCGCGGGGTGGTCAGCATGGGGAGGTCAGGGAACATGCAGTGGCAATATAGGATAGGTTTCTTAAAAACATCGCGGGTTGGTGCGCATTGTATGGGTGTGTGTTACATTAGATTCACTAGTAGGAGTGAGAAAAACATCACGGGTTGGTGCGCATTGTATGAGTGTGTGTTACATTACATTCACTAGTAGGAGTGAGAAAAACATCACGGGGTGGTGCGCATTGTATGGGTGTGTGTTACATTACATTCACTAGTAGGAGTGAGAAAAACATCACGGGGTGGTGTGAATCGGAGGGTCTGAATTAGGATAGGCAGTGAGTGGCAATGTAGGATGGAGAAAAGCACCGCGGGGTTGTCAGCATGGGGAGGTCAGGGAACATGCAGTGGCAATGTAGGATAGGTTTCTGAAAAACATCGCGGGGTGGTGCGCATTGTATGGGTGTGTGTTACATTACATTCACTAGTAGGAGTGAGAAAAACATCACGGGGTGGTGCGCATTGTATGGGTGTGTGTTACATTACATTCACTAGTAGGAGTGAGAAAAACATCACGGGGTGGTGCGCATTGTATGGGTGTGTGTTACATTACATTCACTAGTAGGAGTGAGAAAAACATCACGGGGTGGTGCGCATTGTATGGGTATGTGTTACATTACATTCACTAGTAGGAGTGAGAAAAACATCACGGGGAGGTGCGCATTGTATGGGTGTGTGTTACATTACATTCACTAGTAGGAGTGAGAAAAACATCATGGGGTGGTGCGCATTGTATGGGTGTGTGTTACATTACATTCACTAGTAGGAGTGAGAAAAACATCATGGGGTGGTGAGCATTGTATGGGTGTGTGTTACATTACATTCACTAGTAGGAGTGAGAAAAACATCACGTGGTGGTGCGCATTGTATGGGTGTGTTTTACATTACATTCACTAGTAGGAGTGAGAAAAACATCACGGGGTGGTGTGAATCGGAGGGTCTGAATTAGGATAGGCAGTGAGTGGCAATGTAGGATGGAGAAAAGCACCGCGGGGGGGTCAGCATGGGGAGGTCAGGGAACATGCAATGGCAATGTAGGATAGGTTTCTGAAAAACATCGCGTGGTGGTGCGCATTGTATGGGTGTGTGTTACATTACATTCACTAGTAGGAGTGAGAGAAACATCACGGGGTGGTGCGCATTGTATGGGTGTGTGTTACATTACATTCACTAGTAGGAGTGAGAAAAACATCACGAGGTGGTACGCATTGTATGGGTGTGTGTTATATTACATTCACTACTAGGAGTGAGAAAAACATCACGGTGTGGTGCGCATTGTATGGGTGTGTGTTACTTTACATTCACTAGTAGGAGTGAGAAAAACATCACGGGGTGGTGCGCATTGTATGGGTGAGTGTTACATTACATTCACTAGTAGGAGTGAGAAAAACATCACGCGGTGGTGCGCATTGTGTGGTTGTGTGTTACATTACATTCACTAGTAGGAGTGAGAAAAACATCACGGGGTGGTGTGAATCGGAGGGTCTGAATTAGGATAGGCAGTGAGTGGCAATGTAGGATGGAGAAAAGCACCGCGGGGTGGTCAGCATGGGGAGGTCAGGGAACATGCCGTGGCAATATAGGATAGGTTTCTTAAAAACATCGCGGGGTGGTGCGCATTGTATGGGTGTGTGTTACATTAGATTCACTAGTAGGAGTGAGAAAAACATCACGGGGTGGTGCGCATTGTATGAGTGTGTGTTACATTACATTCACTAGTAGGAGTGAGAAAAACATCACGGGGTGGTGCGCATTGTATGGGTGTGTGTTACATTACATTCACTATTAGGAGTGAGAAAAACATCACGGGGTGGTGCGCATTGTATGGGTGTGTGTTACATTACATTCACTAGTAGGAGTGAGAAAAACATCACGGGGTGGTGCGCATTGTATGGGTGTGTGTTACATTACATTCACTAGTAGGAGTGAGAAAAACATCACGGGGTGGTGCGCATTGTATGGGTGTGTGTTACATTACATTCACTAGTAGGAGTGAGAAAAACATCACGGGGTGGTGCGCATTGTATGGGTGTGTGTTACATTACATTCACTAGTAGGAGTGAGAAAAACATCACAGGGTGGTGCGCATTGTGTGGGTGTGTGTTACATTACATTCACTAGTAGGAGTGAGAAAAACATCACGGGGTGGTGCGCATTGTATGGGTGGGTGTTACATTACATTCACTAGTAGGTGTGAGAAAAACATCACGGGGTGGTGTGCATTTTATGGATGTGTGTTACATTATATTCACTAGTAGGAGTGAGAAAAACATCACGGGGTGGTGTGAATCGGAAGGTCTGAATTAGGATAGGCAGTGAGTCGCAATGTAGGATGGAGAAAAGCACCGCGGAGTGGTCAGCATGGGGAGGTCAGGGAACATGCAGTGGCAATATAGGATAGGTTTCTGAAAAACATCGCGGGGTGGTGCGCATTGTATGGGTGTGTGTTACATTACATTCACTAGTAGGAGTGACAAAAACATCACGGGGTGGTGCGCATTGTATGGGTGTGTGTTACATTACATTCACTAGTAGGAGTGAGAAAAACATCACGGGGTGGTGCGCATTGTATGGGTGTGTGTTACATTACATTCACTAGTAGGAGTGAGAAAAACATCACGGGGTGGTGCGCATTGTATGGGTGTGTGTTACATTACATTCACTAGTAGGAGTGAGAAAAACATCACGGGGTGGTGCGCATTGTATGGGTGTGTGTTACATTACATTCACTAGTAGGAGTGAGAAAAACATCACGGGGTGGTGCGCATTGTATGGGTGTGTGTTACATTACATTCACTAGTAGGAGTGAGAAAAACATCACGGGGTGGTGCGCATTGTATGGGTGTGTGTTACATTACATTCACTAGTAGGAGTGAGAAAAACATCACGGGGTGGTGCGCATTGTATGGGTGTGTGTTACATTACATTCACTAGTAGGAGTGAGAAAAATATCACGGGGTGGTGCGCATTGTATGGGTGTGTGTTACATTACATTCACTAGTAGGAGTGAGAAAAACATCACGGGGTGGTGCACATGTATGGGTGTGTGTTACATTACATTCATTACTAGGAGTGAGAAAAACATCACGGGGTGGTGCGCATTTTATGCGTGTGTGTTACATTAGATTCACAAGTAGGAGTGAGAAAAACATCACGGGGTGGTGCGCATTGTATGGGTGTGTGTTACATTACATTCACTAGTAGGAGTGAGAAAAATATCACGGGGTGGTTCGCATTGTATGGGTGTGTGTTACATTACATTCACTAGTAGGAGTGAGAAAAACATCACGGGGTGGTGCGCATTGTATGGGTGTGTGTTACATTACATTCACTAGTAGGAGTGAGAAATACATCACGGGGTGGTTTGCATTGTATGGGTGTGTGTTACATTACATTCACTAGTAGGAGTGAGAAAAACATCACGGTGTGGTGCGCATCGTATGGGTGTGTGTTACATTACATTCACTAGTAGGAGTGAGAAAAACATCACGGTGTGGTGCGCATCATATGGGTGTGTGTTACATTACATTCACTAGTAGGAGTGATAAAAACATCACGGGTTGGTGCGCATCGTATGGGTGTGTGTTACATTACATTCACTAGTAGGAGTGAGAAAATCATCACGGGGTGGTGCGCATCGTATGGGTGTGTGTTACATTACATTCAGTAGTAGGAGTGAGAAAAACATCACGGGGTGGTGCGCATCGTATGGGTGTGTGTTACATTAGATTCACTAGTAGGAGTGAGAAAAACATCACGGGGTGGTGCGCATTGTTTGGGTGTGTGTTACATTACATTCACTAGTAGGAGTGAGAAAATCATCAGGGGTGGTGCGCATTGTATGGGTGTGTGTTACATTACATTCACTAGTAGGAGTGAGAAAAACATCACGGGGTGGTGCGCATTGTATGGGTGTGTGTTACATTACATTCACTAGTAGGAGTGAGAAAAACATCACGGGGTGGTGCGCATTGTATGGGTGTGTGTTACATTACATTCACTAGTAGGAGTGAGAAAAACATCACGGGGTGGTGCGCATTGTATGGGTGTGTGTTACATTACATTCACTAGTAGGAGTGAGAAAAACATCACGGGGTGGTGCGCATTGTATGGGTGTGTGTTACATTAGATTCACTAGTAGTAGTGAGAAAAACATCACGGGGTGGTGCGCATTGTATGGGTGTGTGTTACATTAGATTCACTAGTAGGAGTGAGAAAAACATCACGGGGTGGTGCGCATTGTATGGGTGTGTGTTACATTAGATTCACTAGTAGGAGTGAGAAAAACATCACGGGGTGGTGCGCATTGTATGGGTGTGTGTTACATTACAATCACTAGTAGGAGTGAGAAAAACATCACGGGGCGGAGCGCATTGTATGGGTGTGTGTTACATTAGATTCACTAGTAGGAGTGAGAAAAACATCACGGGGCGGTGCGCATTGTATGGGTGTGTGTTACATTAGATTCACTAGTAGGAGTGAGAAATACATCACGGGGCGGTGCTAATTGTATGGGTGTGTGTTACATTACATTCACTAGTAGGAGTGAGAAAAACATCACGGGGCGGTGCGCATTGTATGGGTGTGTGTTACATTAGATTCACTAGTAGGAGTGAGAAAAACATCACGGGGCGGTGCGCATTTTTTGGGTGTGTGTTACATTAGATTCACTAGTAGGAGTGAGAAAATCATCACGGGGTGGTGCGCATTGTATGGGTGTGTGGTACATTAGATTCACTAGTAGGAGTGAGAAAAACATCACGGGGTGGTGCGCATTGTATGGGTGTGTGTTACATTACATTCACTAGTAGGAGTGAGAAAAACATCACGGGGTGGTGCGCATTGTATGGGTGTGTGTTACATTACATTCACTAGCAGGAGTGAGAAAAACATCACGGGGTGGTGCGCATTGTATGGGTGTGTGTTACATTACATTCACTAGTAGGAGTGAGAAAAACATCACGGGGTGGTGCGCATTGTATGGGTGTGTGTTACATTACATTCACTAGTAGGAGTGAGAAAAACATCACGGGGTGGTGCGCATTGTATGGGTGTGTGTTACATTACATTCACTAGTAGGAGTGAGAAAAACATCACGGGGCGGTGCGCATTTTTTGGGTGTGTGTTACATTAGATTCACTAGTAGGAGTGAGAAAATCATCACGGGGTGGTGCGCATTGTATGGGTGTGTGGTACATTAGATTCACTAGTAGGAGTGAGAAAAACATCACGGGGTGGTGCGCATTGTATGGGTGTGTGTTACATTACATTCACTAGTAGGAGTGAGAAAAACATCACGGGGTGGTGCGCATTGTATGGGTGTGTGTTACATTACATTCACTAGTAGGAGTGAGAAAAACATCACGGGGTGGTGCGCATTGTATGGGTGTGTGTTACATTACATTCACTAGTAGGAGTGAGAAAAACATCACGGGGTGGTGCGCATTGTATGGGTGTGTGTTACATTACATTCACTAGTAGGAGTGAGAAAAACATCACGGGGTGGTGCGCATTGTATGGGTGTGTGTTACATTACATTCACTAGTAGGAGTGAGAAAAACATCACGGGGTGGTGCGCATTGTATGGGTGTGTGTTACATTACATTCACTAGTAGGAGTGAGAAAAACATCACGGGGTGGTGCGCATTGTATGGGTGTGTGTTACATTACATTCACTAGGAGGAGTGAGAAAAACATCACGGGGTGGTTCGCATTGTATGGGTGTGTGTTACATTACATTCACTAGTAGGAGTGAGAAAAACATCACGGGGTGGTGTGCATTGTATGGGTGTGTGTTACATTACATTCACTAGTAGGAGTGAGAAACACATCACGGGGTGGTGCTCATTGTATGGGTGTGTGTTACATTACATTCACTAAGAGGAGTGAGAAAAACATCACGGGGTGGTGCGCATTGTATGGGTGTGTGTTACATTACATTCACTAAGAGGAGTGAGAAAAACATCACGGGGTGGTGCGCATTGTATGGGTGTGTGTTACATTAAATTCACTAAGAGGAGTGAGAAAAACATCACGGGGTGGTGCGCATTGTATGGGTGTGTGTTACATTACATTCACTAAGAGGAGTGAGAAAAACATCACGGGGTGGTGCGCATTGTATGGGTGTGTGTTACATTACATTCACTAAGAGGAGTGAGAAAAACATCACGGGGTGGTGCGCATTGTATGGGTGTGTGTTACATTACATTCACTAATAGAAGTGAGAAAAACATCACGGGGTGGTGCGCATTGTATGGGTGTGTGTTACATTACATTCACTAGTAGGAGTGAGAAAAACATCACGGGGTGGTGCGCATTGTATGGGTGTGTGTTACATTACATTCACTAGTAGGAGTGAGAAAAACATCACGGGGTGGTGCGCATTGTATGGGTGTGTGTTACATTACGTTCACTAGTAGGAGTGAGAAAAACATCACGGGGTGGTGCGCATTGTATGGGTGTGTGTTACATTACATTCACTAAGAGGAGTGAGAAAAACATCACGGGGTGGTGCGCATTGTATGGGTGTGTGTTACATTACATTCACTAAGAGGAGTGAGAAAAACATCACGGGGTGGTGCGCATTGTATGGGTGTGTGTTACATTACATTCACTAGTAGGAGTGAGAAAAACATCACGGGGTGGTGCGCATTGTATGGGTGTGTGTTACATTACATTCACTAGTAGGAGTGAGAAAAACATCACGGGTTGGTGCGCATTGTATGGGTGTGTGTTACATTACATTCACTAGTAGGAGTGAGAAAAACATCACGGGGTGGTGCGCATTGTATGGGTGTGTGTTACATTACGTTCACTAGTAGGAGTGAGAAAAACATCACGGGGTGGTGCGCATTGTATGGGTGTGTGTTACATTAGATTCACTACTAGGAGTGAGAAAAACATCTCGGGGTGGTGCGCATTGTATGGGTGTGTGTTACATTACATTGACTAGTAGGAGTGAGAAAAACATCACTGGGTGGTGCGCATTGTATGGGTGTGTGTTACATTACATTCACTAGTAGGAGTGAGAAAAACATCACGGGGTGGTGCGCTTTGTATGGGTGTGTGTTACATTAGATTCACTAGTAGGAGTGAGAAAAACATCACGGGGTGGTGCGCATTGTATGGGTGTGTGTTACATTACATTCACTAGTAGGAGTGAGAAAAATATCACGGGGTGGTGCGCATCGTATGTGTGTGTGTTACATTAGATTCACTAGTAGGAGTGAGAAAAACATCACGGGGTGGTGCGCATTGTTTGGGTGTGTGTTACATTAGATTCACTAGTAGGAGTGAGAAAAACATCACGGGGTGGTGCGCATTGTATGGGTGGGTGTTACATTACATTCACTAGTAGGTGTGAGAAAAACATCACGGGGTGGTGCGCATTTTATGGATGTGTGTTACATTATATTCACTAGTAGGAGTGAGAAAAACATCACGGGGTGGTGCGCATTTTATGGATGTGTGTTACATTATATTCACTAGTAGGAGTGAGAAAAACATCACGGGGTGGTGTGAATCGGAAGGTCTGAATTAGGTTAGGCAGTGAGGGGCAATGTAGGATGGAGAAAAGCACCGCGGGGTGGTCAGCATGGGGAGGTCAGGGAACATGCAGTGGCAATATAAGATAGGTTTCTGAAAAACATCGCGGGGTGGTGCGCATTGTATGGGTGTGTGTTACATTACATTCACTAGTAGGAGTGAGAAAAACATCACGGGGTGGTGTGCATTGTATGGGTGTGTGTTACATTACATTCACTAGTAGGAGTGAGAAAAACATCACGGGGTGGTGCGCATTGTATGGGTGTGTGTTACATTAGATTCACTAATAGGAGTGAGAAAAACATCACGGGGTGGTGCGCATTGTATGGGTGTGTGTTACATTAGTTTCACTAGTAGGAGTGAGAAAAACATCACGGGGTGGTGCGAATTGTATGGGTGTGTGTTACATTACATTCACTAGTAGGAGTGAGAAAAACATCACGGGGTGGTGCGCATTGTATGGGTGTGTGTTACATTAGATTCACTAGTAGGAGTGAGAAAAACATCACGGTGTGGTGCGCATTGTATGGGTGTGTGTTACATTAGATTCACTAGTAGGAGTGAGAAATACATCACGGGGTGGTGCGCATTGTATGGGTGTGTGTTACATTCACTAGTAGGAGTGAGAAAAACATCACGGGGTGGTGCGCATTGTATGGGTGTGTGTTACATTGCATTCACTAGTAGGAGTGAGAAAAACATCACGGGGGGGTGCGCATTGTATGGGTGTGTGTTACATTACATTCACTAGTAGGAGTGAGAAAAACATCACGGGGTGGTGCGCATTGTATGGGTGTGTGTTACATTACATTCACTAGTAGGAGTGAGAAAAACATCACGGGGTGGTGCGCATTGTATGGGTGTGTGTTACATTACATTCACTAGTAGGAGTGAGAAAAATATCACGGGGTGGTGCGCATTGTATGGGTGTGTGTTACATTACATTCACTAGTAGGAGTGAGAAAAACATCACGGGATGGTGTGAATCGGAGGGTCTGAATTAGGATAGGCAGTGAGTGGCAATGTAGGATGGAGAAAAGCCCCGCGGGGGGGTCAGCATGGGGAGGTCAGGGAACATGCAATGGCAATGTAGGATAGGTTTCTGAAAGACATCGCGTGGTGGTGCGCATTGTATGGGTGTGTGTTACATTACATTCACTAGTATCAGTGAGAGAAAGATCACGGGGTGGTGCGCATTGTATGGGTGTGTGTTACATTACATTCACTAGTAGGAGTGAGAAAAACATCACGGGGTGGTGCGCATTGTATGGGTGTGTGTTATATTACATTCACTAGTAGGAGTGAGAAAAACATCACGGGGTGGTGCGCATTGTATGGGTGTGTGTTACATTACATTCACTAGTAGGAGTGAGAAAAACATCACGGGGTGGTGCGCATTGTATGGGTGAGTGTTACATTACATTCACTAGTAGGAGTGAGAAAAACATCACGCGGTGGTGCGCATTGTATGGTTGTGTGTTACATTACATTCACTAGTAGGAGTGAGAAAAACATCACGGGGTGGTGTGAATCGGAGGGTCTGAATTAGGATAGGCAGTGAGTGGCAATGTAGGATGGAGAAAAACACCGCGGGGTGGTCAGCATGGGGAGGTCAGGGAACATGCAGTGGCAATATAGGATAGGTTTCTGAAAAACATCGCGGGGTGGTGCGCATTGTATGGGTGTGTGTTACATTAGATTCACTAGTAGGAGTGAGAAAAACATCACGGGGTGGTGCGCATTGTATGAGTGTGTGTTACATTAGATTCACTAGTAGGAGTGAGAAAAACATCACGGGGTGGTGCGCATTGTATGGGTGTGTGTTACATTACATTCACTATTAGGAGTGAGAAAAACATCACGGGGTGGTGCGCATTGTATGGGTGTGTGTTACATTACATTCACTAGTAGGAGTGAGAAAAACATCACAGGGTGGTGCGCATTGTATGGGTGTGTGTTACATTACATTCACTAGTAGGAGTGAGAAAAACATCACAGGGTGGTGCGCATTGTGTGGGTGTGTGTTCCATTACATTCACTAGTAGGAGTGAGAAAAACATCACGGGGTGGTGCGCATTGTATGGGTGGGTGTTACATTACATTCACTAGTAGGAGTGAGAAAAACATCACGGTGTGATGCGCATTGTATGGGTGTGTGTTACATTACATTCACTAGTAGGAGTGAGAAAAACATCACGGGGTGGTGCGCATTGTATGGGTGAGTGTTACATTACATTCACTAGTAGGAGTGAGAAAAACATCACGCGGTGGTGCGCATTGTATGGTTGTGTGTTACATTACATTCACTAGTAGGAGTGAGAAAAACATCACGGGGTGGTGTGAATCGGAGGGTCTGAATTAGGATAGGCAGTGAGTGGTAATGTAGGATGGAGAAAAGCACCGCGGGGTGGTCAGCATGGGGAGGTCAGGGAACATGCAGTGGCAATATAGGATAGGTTTCTGAAAAACATCGCGGGGTGGTGCGCATTGTATGGGTGTGTGTTACATTAGATTCACTAGTAGGAGTGAGAAAAACATCACGGGGCGGTGCGCATTGTATGGGTGTGTGTTACATTAGATTCACTAGTAGGAGTGAGAAATACATCACGGGGCGGTGCTAATTGTATGGGTGTGTGTTACATTACATTCACTAGTAGGAGTGAGAAAAACATCACGGGGCGGTGCGCATTGTATGGGTGTGTGTTACATTAGATTCACTAGTAGGAGTGAGAAAAACATCACGGGGCGGTGCGCATTTTTTGGGTGTGTGTTACATTAGATTCACTAGTAGGAGTGAGAAAATCATCACGGGGTGGTGCGCATTGTATGGGTGTGTGGTACATTAGATTCACTAGTAGGAGTGAGAAAAACATCACGGGGTGGTGCGCATTGTATGGGTGTGTGTTACATTACATTCACTAGTAGGAGTGAGAAAAACATCACGGGGTGGTGCGCATTGTATGGGTGTGTGTTACATTACATTCACAAGTAGGAGTGAGAAAAACATCACGGGGTGGTGCGCATTGTATGGGTGTGTGTTACATTACATTCACTAGTAGGAGTGAGAAAAACATCACGGGGTGGTGCGCATTGTATGGGTGTGTGTTACATTACATTCACTAGTAGGAGTGAGAAAAACATCACGGGGTGGTGCGCATTGTATGGGTGTGTGTTACATTACATTCACTAGTAGGAGTGAGAAAAACATCACGGGGTGGTGCGCATTGTATGGGTGTGTGTTACATTACATTCACTAGTAGGAGTGAGAAAAACATCACGGGGTGGTGCGCATTGTATGGGTGTGTGTTACATTACATTCACTAGTAGGAGTGAGAAAAACATCACGGGGTGGTGCGCATTGTATGGGTGTGTGTTACATTACATTCACTAGTAGGAGTGAGAAAAACATCACGGGGTGGTGCTCATTGTATGGGTGTGTGTTACATTACATTCACTAAGAGGAGTGAGAAAAACATCACGGGGTGGTGCGCATTGTATGGGTGTGTGTTACATTACATTCACTAAGAGGAGTGAGAAAAACATCACGGGGTGTTGCGCATTGTATGGGTGTGTGTTACATTACATTCACTAATAGAAGTAAGAAAAACATCACGGGGTGGTGCGCATTGTATGGGTGTGTGTTACATTACATTCACTAGTAGGAGTGAGAAAAACATCACGGGGTGGTGCGCATTGTATGGGTGTGTTTTACATTACATTCACTAGTAGGAGTGAGAAAAACATCACGGGGTGGTGCGCATTGTATGGGTGTGTGTTACATTACGTTCACTAGTAGGAGTGAGAAAAACATCACGGGGTGGTGCGCATTGTATGGGTGTGTGTTACATTACATTCACTAAGAGGAGTGAGAAAAACATCACGGGGTGGTGCGCATTGTATGGGTGTGTGTTACATTACATTCACTAAGAGGAGTGAGAAAAACATCACGGAGTGGTGCGCATTGTATGGGTGTGTGTTACATTACATTCACTAAGAGGAGTGAGAAAAACATCACGGGGTGGTGCGCATTGTATGGGTGTGTGTTACATTACATTCACTAATAGAAGTAAGAAAAACATCACGGGGTGGTGCGCATTGTATGGGTGTGTGTTACATTACATTCACTAGTAGGAGTGAGAAAAACATCACGGGGTGGTGCGCATTGTATGGGTGTGTGTTACATTACATTCACTAGTAGGAGTGAGAAAAACATCACGGGGTGGTGCGCATTGTATGGGTGTGTGTTACATTACGTTCACTAGTAGGAGTGAGAAAAACATCACGGGGTGGTGCGCATTGTATGGGTGTGTGTTACATTACATTCACTAAGAGGAGTGAGAAAAACATCACGCGGTGGTGCGCATTGTATGGGTGTGTGTCACATTACATTCACTAAGAGGATTGAGAAAAACATCACGGGGTGGTGCGCATTGTATGGGTGTGTGTTACATTACATTCACTAGTAGGAGTAAGAAAAACATCACGGGGTGGTGCGCATTGTATGGGTGTGTGTTACATTACATTCACTAGTAGGAGTGAGAAAAACATCACGGGTTGGTGCGCATTGTATGGCTGTGTGTTACATTACATTCACTAGTAGGAGTGAGAAAAACATCACGGGGTGGTGCGCATTGTATGGGTGTGTGTTACATTACGTTCACTAGTAGGAGTGAGAAAAACATCACGGGGTGGTGCGCATTGTATGGGTGTGTGTTACATTAGATTCACTACTAGGAGTGAGAAAAACATCTCGGGGTGGTGCGCATTGTATGGGTGTGTGTTACATTACATTGACTAGTAGGAGTGAGAAAAACATCACTGGGTGGTGCGCATTGTATGGGTGTGTGTTACATTACATTCACTAGTAGGAGTGAGAAAAACATCACGGGGTGGTGCGCATTGTATGGGTGTGTGTTACATTAGATTCACTAGTAGGAGTGAGAAAAACATCACGGGGTGGTGCGCATTGTATGGGTGTGTGTTACATTACATTCACTAGTAGGAGTGAGAAAAATATCACGGGGTGGTGCGCATCGTATGTGTGTGTGTTACATTAGATTCACTAGTAGGAGTGAGAAAAACATCACGGGGTGGTGCGCATTGTTTGGGTGTGTGTTACATTAGATTCACTAGTAGGAGTGAGAAAAACATCACGGGGTGGTGCGCATTGTATGGGTGGGTGTTACATTACATTCACTAGGAGGTGTGAGAAAAACATCACGGGGTGGTGCGCATTTTATGGATGTGTGTTACATTATATTCACTAGTAGGAGTGAGAAAAACATCACGGGGTGGTGCTCATTTTATGGATGTGTGTTACATTATATTCACTAGTAGGAGTGAGAAAAACATCACGGGGTGGTGTGAATCGGAAGGTCTGAATTAGGTTAGGCAGTGAGGGGCAATGTAGGATGGAGAAAAGCACCGCGGGGTGGTCAGCATGGGGAGGTCAGGGAACATGCAGTGGCAATATAAGATAGGTTTCTGAAAAACATCGCGGGGTGGTGCGCATTGTATGGGTGTGTGTTACATTACATTCACTAGTAGGAGTGAGAAAAACATCACGGGGTGGTGTGCATTGTATGGGTGTGTGTTACATTACATTCACTAGTAGGAGTGAGAAAAACATCACGGGGTGGTGCGCATTGTATGGGTGTGTGTTACATTAGATTCACTAATAGGAGTGAGAAAAACATCACGGGGTGGTGCGCATTGTATGGGTGTTTGTTACATTAGTTTCACTAGTAGGAGTGAGAAAAACATCACGGGGTGGTGCGAATTGTATGGGTGTGTGTTACATTACATTCACTAGTAGGAGTGAGAAAAACATCACGGGGTGGTGCGCATTGTATGGGTGTGTGTTACATTAGATTCACTAGTAGGAGTGAGAAAAACATCACGGTGTGGTGCGCATTGTATGGGTGTGTGTTACATTAGATTCACTAGTAGGAGTGAGAAATACATCACGGGGTGGTGCGCATTGTATGGGTGTGTGTTACATTCACTAGTAGGAGTGAGAAAAACATCACGGGGTGGTGCGCATTGTATGGGTGTGTGTTACATTGCATTCACTAGTAGGAGTGAGAAAAACATCACGGGGGGGTGCGCATTGTATGGGTGTGTGTTACATTACATTCACTAGTAGGAGTGAGAAAAACATCACGGGGTGGTGCGCATTGTATGGGTGTGTGTTACATTACATTCACTAGTAGGAGTGAGAAAAACATCACGGGGTGGTGCGCATTGTATGGGTGTGTGTTACATTACATTCACTAGTAGGAGTGAGAAAAACATCACGGGGTGGTGTGAATCGGAGGGTCTGAATTAGGATAGGCAGTGAGTGGCAATGTAGGATGGAGAAAAGCCCCGCGGGGGGGTCAGCATGGGGAGGTCAGGGAACATGCAATGGCAATGTAGGATAGGTTTCTGAAAGACATCGCGTGGTGGTGCGCATTGTATGGGTGTGTGTTACATTACATTCACTAGTAGGAGTGAGAGAAAGATCACGGGGTGGTGCGCATTGTATGGGTGTGTGTTACATTACATTCACTAGTAGGAGTGAGAAAAACATCACGGGGTGGTGCGCATTGTATGGGTGTGTGTTATATTACATTCACTAGTAGGAGTGAGAAAAACATCACGGGGTGGTGCGCATTGTATGGGTGTGTGTTACATTACATTCATTAGTAGGAGTGAGAAAAACATCACGGGGTGGTGCGCATTGTATGGGTGAGTGTTACATTACATTCACTAGTAGGAGTGAGAAAAACATCACGCGGTGGTGCGCATTGTATGGTTGTGTGTTACATTACATTCACTAGTAGGAGTGAGAAAAACATCACGGGGTGGTGTGAATCGGAGGGTCTGAATTAGGATAGGCAGTGAGTGGCAATGTAGGATGGAGAAAAACACCGCGGGGTGGTCAGCATGGGGAGGTCAGGGAACATGCAGTGGCAATATAGGATAGGTTTCTGAAAAACATCGCGGGGTGGTGCGCATTGTATGGGTGTGTGTTACATTAGATTCACTAGTAGGAGTGAGAAAAACATCACGGGATGGTGCGCATTGTATGAGTGTGTGTTACATTAGATTCACTAGTAGGAGTGAGAAAAACATCACGGGGTGGTGCGCATTGTATGGGTGTGTGTTACATTACATTCACTATTAGGAGTGAGAAAAACATCACGGGGTGGTGCGCATTGTATGGGTGTGTGTTACATTACATTCACTAGTAGGAGTGAGAAAAACATCACAGGGTGGTGCGCATTGTATGGGTGTGTGTTACATTACATTCACTAGTAGGAGTGAGAAAAACATCACAGGGTGGTGCGCATTGTGTGGGTGTGTGTTCCATTACATTCACTAGTAGGAGTGAGAAAAACATCACGGGGTGGTGCGCATTGTATGGGTGGGTGTTACATTACATTCACTAGTAGGAGTGAGAAAAACATCACGGTGTGGTGCGCATTGTATGGGTGTGTGTTACATTACATTCACTAGTAGGAGTGAGAAAAACATCACGGGGTGGTGCGCATTGTATGTGTGAGTGTTACATTACATTCACTAGTAGGAGTGAGAAAAACATCACGCGGTGGTGCGCATTGTATGGTTGTGTGTTACATTACATTCACTAGTAGGAGTGAGAAAAACATCACGGGGTGGTGTGAATCGGAGGGTCTGAATTAGGATAGGCAGTGAGTGGCAATGTAGGATGGAGAAAAGCCCCGCGGGGTGGTCAGCATGGGGAGGTCAGGGAACATGCAGTGGCAATGTAGGATAGGTTTCTGAAAAACATCGCGGGGTGGTGCGCATTGTATGGGTGTGTGTTACATTAGATTCACTAGTAGGAGTGAGAAAAACATCACGGGGTGGTGCGCATTTTATGGGTGGGTGTTACATTACATTCACTAGTAGGTGTGAGAAAAACATCACGGGGTGGTGCGCATTTTATGGATGTGTGTTACATTATATTCACTAGTAGGAGTGAGAAAAACATCACGGGGTGGTGTGAATCGGAAGGTCTGAATTAGGATAGGCAGTGAGTGGCAATGTAGGATGGAGAAAAGCACCGCGGGGTGGTCAGCATGAGTAGGTCAGGGAACATGCAGTGGCAATATAGGATAGGTTTCTGAAAAACATCGCGGGGTGGTGCGCATTGTATGGGTGTGTGTTACATTACATTCACTACTAGGAGTGAGAAAAACATCACGGGGTGGTGCGCATTGTATGGGTGTGTGTTACATTTCATTCACTATTAGGAGTGAGAAAAACATCACGGGGTGGTGCGCATTGTATGGGTGTGTGTTACATTACATTCACTAGTAGGAGTGAGAAAAACATCACGGCGTGGTGCGCATTGTATGGGTATGTGTTACATTACATTCACTAGTAGGAGTGAGAAAAACATCACGGGGTGGTGCGCATTGTATGGGTGTGTGTTACATTACATTCACTAGTAGGAGTGAGAAAAACATCACGGGGTGGTGCGCATTGTATGGGTGTGTGTTACATTACATTCACTAGTAGGAGTGAGAAAAACATCACGGGGTGGTGCGCATTGTATGGGTGTGTGTTACATTACATTCACTAGTAGGAGTGAGAAAAACATCACGGGGTGGTGCGCATTGTATGGGTGTGTGTTACATTACATTCACTAGTAGGAGTGAGAAAAACATCACGGGGTGGTGTGCATTGTATGGGTGTGTGTTACATTACATTCACTAGTAGGAGTGAGAAAAACATCACGGGGTGGTGCGCATTGTATGGGTGTGTGTTACATTACATTCACTAAGAGGAGTGAGAAAAACATCACGGGGTGGTGCGCATTGTATGGGTGTGTGTTACATTACATTCACTAAGAGGAGTGAGAAAAACATCACGGGGTGGTGCGCATTGTATGGGTGTGTGTTACATTACATTCACTAATAGAAGTAAGAAAAACATCACTGGGTGGTGCGGATTGTATGGGTGTGTGTTACATTACATTCACTAGTAGGAGTGAGAAAAACATCACGGGGTGGTGCGCATTGTATGGGTGTGTGTTACATTACATTCACTAGTAGGAGTGAGAAAAACATCACGGGGTGGTGCGCATTGTATGGGTGTGTGTTACATTACGTTCACTAGTAGGAGTGAGAAAAACATCACGGGGTGGTGCGCATTGTATGGGTGTGTGTTACATTACATTCACTAAGAGGAGTGAGAAAAACATCACGGGGTGGTGCACATTGTATGGGTGTGTGTTACATTACATTCACTAAGAGGAGTGAGAAAAACATCACGGGGTGGTGCGCATTTTATGGGTGTGTGTTACATTACATTCACTAGTAGGAGTAAGAAAAACATCACGGGGTGGTGCGCATTGTATGGGTGTGTGTTACATTACATTCACTAGTAGGAGTGAGAAAAACATCACGGGGTGGTGCGCATTGTATGGGTGTGTGTTACATTACATTCACTATTAGGAGTGAGAAAAACATCACGGGGTGGTGCGCATTGTATGGGTGTGTGTTACATTACGTTCACTAGTAGGAGTGAGAAAAACATCACGGGGTGGTGCGCATTGTATGGGTGTGTGTTACATTAGATTCACTACTAGGAGTGAGAAAAACATCTCGGGGTGGTGCGCATTGTATGGGTGTGTGTTACATTACATTGACTAGTAGGAGTGAGAAAAACATCACTGGGTGGTGCGCATTGTATGGGTGTGTGTTACATTACATTCACTAGTAGGAGTGAGAAAAACATCACGGGGTGGTGCGCATTGTATGGGTGAGTGTTACATTACATTCACTAGTAGGAGTGAGAAAAACATCACGCGGTGGTGCGCATTGTATGGTTGTGTGTTACATTACATTCACTAGTAGGAGTGAGAAAAACATCACGGGGTGGTGTGAATCGGAGGGTCTGAATTAGGATAGGCAGTGAGTGGCAATGTAGGATGGAGAAAAGCACCGCGGGGTGGTCAGCATGGGGAGGTCAGGGAACATGCAGTGGCAATGTAGGATAGGTTTCTGAAAAACATCGCGGGGTGGTGCGCATTGTATGGGTGTGTGTTACATTAGATTCACTAGTAGGAGTGAGAAAAACATCACGGGGTGGTGCGCATTGTATGGGTGGGTGTTACATTACATTCACTAGTAGGTGTGAGAAAAACATCACGGGGTGGTGCGCATTTTATGGATGTGTGTTACATTATATTCACTAGTAGGAGTGAGAAAAACATCACGGGGTGGTGTGAATCGGAAGGTCTGAATTAGGATAGGCAGTGAGTGGCAATGTAGGATGGAGAAAAGCACCGCGGGGTGGTCAGCATGAGGAGGTCAGGGAACATGCAGTGGCAATATAGGATAGGTTTCTGAAAAACATCGCGGGGTGGTGCGCAATGTATGGGTGTGTGTTACATTACATTCACTACTAGGAGTGAGAAAAACATCACGGGGTGGTGCGCATTGTATGGGTGTGTGTTACATTACATTCACTAGTAGGAGTGAGAAAAACATCACGGGGTGGTGCGCATTGTATGGGTGTGTGTTACATTACATTCACTAGTAGGAGTGAGAAAAACATCACGGGGTGGTGCGCATTGTATGGGTATGTGTTACATTACATTCACTAGTAGGAGTGAGAAAAACATCACGGGGTGGTGCGCATTGTATGGGTGTGTGTTACATTACATTCACTAGTAGGAGTGAGAAAAACATCACGGGGTGGTGCGCATTGTATGGGTGTGTGTTACATTACATTCACTAGTAGGAGTGAGAAAAACATCACGGGGTGGTGCGCATTGTATGGGTGTGTGTTACATTACATTCACTAGTAGGAGTGAGAAAAACATCACGGGGTGGTGCGCATTGTATGGGTGTGTGTTACATTACATTCACTAGTAGGAGTGAGAAAAACATCACGAGGTGGTGTGCATTGTATGGGTGTGTGTTACATTACATTCACTAGTAGGAGTGAGAAAAACATCACGGGGTGGTGCGCATTGTATGGGTGTGTGTTACATTACATTCACTAAGAGGAGTGAGAAAAACATCACGGGGTGGTGCGCATTGTATGGGTGTGTGTTACATTACATTCACTAAGAGGAGTGAGAAAAACATCACGGGGTGGTGCGCATTGTATGGGGGTGTGTTACATTACATTCACTAATAGAAGTAAGAAAAACATCACGGGGTGGTGCGCATTGTATGGGTGTGTGTTACATTACATTCACTAGTAGGAGTGAGAAAAACATCACGGGGTGGTGCGCATTGTATGGGTGTGTGTTACATTACATTCACTAGTAGGAGTGAGAAAAACATCACGGGGTGGTGCGCATTGTATGGGTGTGTGTTACATTACGTTCACTAGTAGGAGTGAGAAAAACATCACGGGGTGGTGCGCATTGTATGGGTGTGTGTTACATTACATTCACTAAGAGGAGTGAGAAAAACATCACGGGGTGGTGCGCATTGTATGGGTGTGTGTTACATTACATTCACTAAGAGGAGTGAGAAAAACATCACGGGGTGGTGCGCATTGTATGGGTGTGTGTTACATTACATTCACTAGTAGGAGTAAGAAAAACATCACGGGGTGGTGCGCATTGTATGGGTGTGTGTTACATTACATTCACTAGTAGGAGTGAGAAAAACATCACGGGGTGGTGCGCATTGTATGGGTGTGTGTTACATTACATTCACTAGTAGGAGTGAGAAAAACATCACGGGGTGGTGCGCATTGTATGGGTGTGTGTTACATTACGTTCACTAGTAGGAGTGAGAAAAACATCACGGGGTGGTGCGCATTGTATGGGTGTGTGTTACATTAGATTCACTACTAGGAGTGAGAAAAACATCTCGGGGTGGTGCGCATTGTATGGGTGTGTGTTACATTACATTGACTAGTAGGAGTGAGAAAAACATCACTGGGTGGTGCGCATTGTATGGGTGTGTGTTACATTACATTCACTAGTAGGAGTGAGAAAAACATCACGGGGTGGTGCGCATTGTATGGGTGTGTGTTACATTAGATTCACTAGTAGGAGTGAGAAAAACATCACGGGGTGGTGCGCATTGTATGGGTGTGTGTTACATTACATTCACTAGTAGGAGTGAGAAAAATATCACGGGGTGGTGCGCATCGTATGTGTGTGTGTTACATTAGATTCACTAGTAGGAGTGAGAAAAACATCACGGGGTGGTGCGCATTGTTTGGGTGTGTGTTACATTAGATTCACTAGTAGGAGTGAGAAAAACATCACGGGGTGGTGCGCATTGTATGGGTGGGTGTTACATTACATTCACTAGTAGGTGTGAGAAAAGCATCACGGGGTGGTGCGCATTTTATGGATGTGTGTTGCATTATATTCACTAGTAGGAGTGAGAAAAACATCACGGGGTGGTGCGCATTTTATGGATGTGTGTTACATTATATTCACTAGTAGGAGTGAGAAAAACATCACAGGATGGTGTGAATCGGAAGGTCTGAATTAGGTTAGGCAGTGAGGGGCAATGTAGGATGGAGAAAAGCACCGCGGGGTGGTCAGCATGGGGAGGTCAGGGAACATGCAGTGGCAATATAAGATAGGTTTCTGAAAAACATCGCGGGGTGGTGCGCATTGTATGGGTGTGTGGTACATTACATTCACTAGTAGGAGTGAGAAAAACATCACGGGGTGGTGCGCATTGTATGGGTGTGTGTTACATTACATTCACTAGTAGGAGTGAGAAAAACATCACGGGGTGGTGCGCATTGTATAGGTGTGTGTTACATTACATTCACTAGTAGGAGTGAGAAAAACATCATGGGGTGGTGCGCATTGTATGGGTGTGTGTTACATTACATTCACTAGCAGGAGTGAGAAAAACATCACGTGGTGGTGCGCATTGTATGGGTGTGTGTTACATTACATTCACTAGTAGGAGTGAGAAAAACATCACGGGGTGGTGCGCATTGTATGGGTGTGTGTTACATTACATTCACTAGTAGGAGTGAGAAAAACATCACGGGGTGGTGCGCATTGTATGGGTGTGTGTTACATTACATTCACTAGTAGGAGTGAGAAAAACATCACGGGGTGTTGCGCATTGTATGGGTGTGTGTTACATTACATTCACTAGTAGGAGTGAGAAAAACATCACCGGGTGGTGCGCATTGTATGCGTGTGTGTTACATTACATTCACTAGTAGGAGTGAGAAAAACATCACGGGGTAGAGAGCATTGTATGGGTGTGTGTTACATTAGATTCACTAGTAGGAGTGAGAAAAACATCACGGGGTGGTGCGCATTGTATGGGTGTGTGTTACATTACATTCACTAGTAGGAGTGAGAAAAACATCACGGGGTGGTGCGCATTGTATAGGTGTGTGTTACATTACATTCACTAGTAGGAGTGAGAAAAACATCATGGGGTGGTGTGAATCGGAGGGTCTGAATTAGGATAGGCAGTAAGTGGCAATGTAGGTTGGAGAAAAGCACCGTGGGTGGTCAGCATGGGGAGGTCAGGGAACAGGCAGTGGCAATGTAGGATAGGTTTCTGAAAAACATCGCGGGGTGGTGCGCATTGTATGGGTGTGTGTTACATTACATTCACTAGCAGGAGTGAGAAAAACATCACGAGGTGGTGCGCATTGTATGGGTAGGTGTTACATTACATTCACTAGTAGGAGTGAGAAAAACATCACGGGGTGGTGTGAATCGGAGGGTCTGTATTAGAATAGGCAGTGAGTGGCAATGTAGTATGGAGAAACGCACCGAGGGGTGGTCAGCATTTGGAGGTCAGGGAACATGCAGTGGCAATGTAGGATAGGTTTCTGAAAAACATCGCGGGGTGGTGCGCATTGTATGGGTGTGTGTTACATTACATTCAATAGTAGGAGTGAGAAAAACATCACGGGGTGGTGCGCATTTTATGGGTGTGTGTTACATTACATTCACTAGTAGGAGTGAGAAAAACATCACGGTGTGGTGCGCATTGTATGGGTGTGTGTTACATTACATTCATTAGTAGGAGTGAGAAAAACATCACGGGGTGGTGCGCATTGTATGGGTGTGTGTTACATTACATTCACTAGTAGGAGTGAGAAAAACATCACGGGTGGTGCGCATTGTATGGGTGTGTGTTACATTAGATTCACTAGTAGGAGTGAGAAAAACATCATGGGGTGGTGCGCATTGTGTTGGTGTGTGTTACATTAGATTCACTAGTAGGTGTGAGAAAAACATCACGGGGTGGTGCGCATTTTATGGGTGTGTGTTACATTACATTCACTAGTAGGAGTGAGAAAAACATCATGGGGTTTTGTGAATCGGAGGGTCTCAATTAGGATAGGCAGTGAGTGGCAATGTAGGATGGAGAAAAGCACCGTGGGTGGTCAGCATGGGGAGGTCAGGGAACAGGCAGTGGCAATGTAGGATAGGTTTCTGAAAAACATCGCGGGGTGGTGCGCATTGTATGGGTGTGTGTTACATTACATTCACTAGTAGGAGTGAGAAAAACATCACGGGGTGGTGCGCATTGTATGGGTGTGTGTTACATTACATTCACTAGTAGGAGTGAGAAAAACATCACGGGGTGGTGCGCATTGTATGGGTGTGTGTTACATTACATTCACTAGTAGGAGTGAGAAAAACATCACGGGGTGGTGCGCATTGTATGGGTGTGTGTTACATTACATTCACTAGTAGGAGTGAGAAAAACATCACGGGGTGGTGCGCATTGTATGGGTGTGTGTTACATTAGATTCACTAGTAGGAGTGAGAAAAACATCACGGGGTGGTGCGCATTGTATGGGTGTGTGTTACATTACATTCAATAGTAGGAGTGAGAAAAACATCACGCGGTGGTGCGCATTGTATAGGTGTGTGTTACATTACATTCACTAGTAGGAGTGAGAAAAACATCATGGGGTGGTGTGAATCAGAGGGTCTGAATTAGGATAGTCAGTGAGTGGCAATGTAGGATGGAGAAAAGCACCGCGGGTGGTCAGCATGGGGAGGTCAGGGAACATGCAGTGGCAATGTAAGATAGGTTTCTGAAAAACATCGCGTTGTGGTGCGCATTGTATGGTTGTGTGTTACATTACATTCACTAGTAGGAGTGAGAAAAACATCACGGGGTGGTGCGCATTGTATGGGTGTGTGTTACATTACATTCACTAGTAGGAGTGAGAAAAACATCACGGGGTGGTGCGCATTGTATGGGTGTGTGTTACATTACATTAACTAGTAGGAGTGAGAAAAACATCACGGGGTGGTGCGAATTGTATGGGTGTGTGTTACATTTCATTCACTAGTAGGAGTGAGAAAAACATCACGGGGGGGTGCGCATTGTATGTGTGTGTGTTACATTTCATTCACGATCAGGAGTGATAAAAACATCACGGGGTGGTGCTCATTGTATGGGTGTGTGTTACATTACATTCACTAGTAGGAGTGAGAAAAACATCACAGGGTGGTGCGCATTGTATGGGTGTGTGTTACATTACATTGACTAGTAGGAGTGAGAAAAACATAACTGGGTGGTGCGCATTGTATGGGTGTGTGTTACATTAGATTCACTAGTAGGAGTGAGAAAAACATCACGGGGTGGTGCGCATTGTTTGGGTGTGTGTTACATTACATTCTCTACTACGATTGAGAAAAACATCACGGGGTGGTGCGCATTGTATGGGTGTGTGTTACATTACATTCACTAGTAGGAGTGAGAAAAACATCACGCGGTGGTGCGCTTGTATAGGTGTGTGTTACATTACATTCACTAGTAGGAGTGAGAAAAACATCATGGGGTGGTGTGAATCGGAGGGTCTGAATTAGGATAGGCAGTGAGTGGCAATGTAGGATGGAGAAAAGCACCGCGGGTGGTCAGCATGGGGAGTTCAGGTAACATGCAGTGGCAATGTAGGATAGGTTTATGAAAAATATCGCGGGGTGGTGCGCATTGTATGGGTGTGTGTTACATTACATTCACTAGTAGGAGTGAGAAAAACATCACGGGGTGGTGCACATTGTATGGGTGTGTGTTACATTACATTCACTAGTAGGAGTGAGAAAAACATCACGGGCTGGTGCGCATTGTATGGGTGTGTGTTACATTACATTCACTAGTAGGAGTGAGAAAAACATCACGGGGTGGTGCGCATTGTATGGGTGTGTGTTACATTACATTCACTAGTAGGAGTGAGAAAAACATCACGGGGTGGTGCGCATTGTATGGGTGTGTGTTACATTACATTCACTAGTAGGAGTGAGAAAAACATCACGGGGTGGTGCGCATTGTATGGGTGTGTGTTACATTACATTCACTAGTAGGAGTGAGAAAAACATCACGGGGTGGTGCGCATTGTATGGGTGTGTGTTACATTACATTCACTAGTAGGAGTGAGAAATACATCACGGGGTGGTGCGCATTGTATGGGTGTGTGTTAAATTACATTCACTAGTAGGAGTGAGAAAAACATCACGGGGTGGTGCGCATTGTATGGGTGTGTGTTACATTACATTCACTAGTAGAAGTGAGAAAAACATCACGCGGTGGTGAGCATTGTATAGGTGTGTGTTACATTCACTAGTAGGAGTGAGAAAAACATCATGGGGTGGTATGAATCGGAAGGTTTGAATTAGGATAGGCAGTGAGTGGCAATGTAGGATGGAGAAAAGCACCGTGGGTGGTCAGCATGGGGAGGTCAGGGAACAGGCAGTGGCAATGTAGGATAGGTTTCTGAAAAACAACGCGGGGTGGTGCGCATTGTATGGCTGTGTGTTACATTACATTCACTAGTGGGAGTGAGAAAAACATAACGGGGTGGTGCGCATTGTATGGGTGTGTGTTACATTAGATTCACTAGTAGGAGTGAGAAAAACATCACGGGGTGGTGCGCATTGTATGGGTGTGTTTTACATTACATTCACTAGTAGGAGTGAGAAAAACATCACGGGGTGGTGCGCATTGTATGGGTGTGTGTTACATTACATTCACTAGTAGGAGTGAGAAAAACATCACGGGGTGGTGCGCATTGTATGGGTGTGTGTTACATTACATTCACTAGTAGGAGTGAGAAAAACATCACGGGGTGGTGCGCATTGTATGGGTGTGTGTTACATTACATTCACTAGTAGGAGTGAGAAAAACATCACGGGGTGGTGCGCATTGTATGGATGTGTGTTACATTACATTCACTAGTAGCAGTGAGAAAAACATCACGGGGTGGTGCGCATTGTACGGCTGTGTGTTACATTACATTCACTAGTAGGAGTGAGAAAAACATCACGCGGTGGTGCGCTGGTATAGGTGTGTGTTACATTACATTCACTAGTAGGAGTGAGAAAAACATCATGGGGTGGTGTGAATCGGAGGGTCTGAATTAGGATAGGCAGTGAGTGGCAATGTATGATGGAGAAAAGCACCTTGGGTGGTCAGCATGGGGGGGTCAGGGAACATGCAGTGGCAATGTAGGATAGGTTTCTGAAAAACATCGCAGGGTGGTACGCATTGTATGGGTGTGTGTTACATTACATTCACTAGTAGGAGTGAGAAAAACATCACGGGGTGGTGCGCATTGTATGGGTTAGTGTTACATTACATTCACTAGTAGGAGTGAGAAAAACATCACGGGCTGGTGCGCATTGTATGGGTGTGTGTTACATTACATTCACTAGTAGGAGTGAGAAAAACATCACGGGGTGGTGCGCATTGTATGGGTGTGTGTTACATTACATTCACTAGTAGGAGTGAGAAAAACATCACGGGTGGTGCGCATTGTATGGGTGTGTGTTACATTACATTCACTAGTAGGAGTGAGAAAAACATCACGGGGTGGTGCGCATTGTATGGGTGTGTGTTACATTACATTCACTAGTAGGAGTGAGAAAAACATCACGGGGTGGTGCGCATTGTATGGGTGTGTGTTACATTACATTCACTAGTAGGTTTGAGAAATACATCACGGGGTGGTGCGCATTTTATGGGTGTGTGTTACATTACATTCACTAGTAGGAGTGAGAAAAACATCACGGGGTTGTGTGAATCAAAGGGTCTGTATTAGAATAGGCAGTGAGTGGCAATGTAGTATGGAGAAAAGCACCGCGGGGTGGTCAGCATGTGGAGGTCAGGGAACATGCAGTGGCAATGTAGGATAGGTTTCTGAAAAACATCGCGGGGTGGTGCGCATTGTATGGGTGTGTGTTACATTACATTCACTAGTAGGAGTGAGAAAAACATCACGGGGTGGTGTGCATTGTATGGGTGTGTGTTACATTACATTCACTAGTAGGAGTGAGAAAAACATCACGGGGTGGTGCGCATTGTATGGGTGTGTGTTACATTACATTCACTAGTAGGAGTGAGAAAAACATCACGGGGTGGTGCGCATTGTATGGGTGTGTGTTACATTACATTCACTAGTAGGAGTGAGAAAAACATCACGGTGTGGTGCGCATTGTATGGGTGTGTGTTACATTAGATTCACTAGTAGGAGTGATAAAAACATCACGGGGTGGTGCGCATTGTATGGGAGTGTGTTACATTACATTCACTAGTAGGTGTGAGAAAAACATCACGGGGTAGTGTGCATTGTATGGGTGTGTGTTACATTACATTCACTAGTAGGAGTGAGAAAAACATCATGGGGTGGTGTGCATCGGAGGGTCTGAATTAGGATAGGCAGTGAGTGGCAATGTAGGATGGAGAAAAGCACAGTGGGTGGTCAACATGGGGAGGTCAGGGAACAGGCAGTGGCAATGTAGGATAGGTTTCTGAAAAACATCGCGGGGTGGTGCGCATTGTATGGGTGTGTGTTACATTACATTCACTAGTAGGAGTGAGAAAAACATCACGGGGTGGTGCGCATTGTATGGGTGTGTGTTACATTACATTCACTAGTAGGAGTGAGAAAAACATCACGGGGTGGTGCGCGTTGTATGGGTGTGAGTTACATTACATTCACTAGTAGGAGTGAGAAAAACATCACGGGGTGGTGCGCATTGTATGGGTGTGTGTTACATTACATTCACTAGTAGGAGTGAGAAAAACATCACGGGGTGGTGCGCATTGTATGGGTGTGTGTTACATTACATTCACTAGTAGGAGTGAGAAAAACATCACGGGGTGGTGCGCATTGTATGGGTGTGTGTTACATTACATTCACTAGTAGGAGTGAGAAAAACATCACGGGGTGGTGCGCATTGTATGGGTGTGTGTTACATTACATTCACTAGTAGGACTGAGAAAAACATCACGGGGTGGTGCGCATTGTATGGGTGAGTGTTACATTACATTCACTAGTAGGAGTGAGAAAAACATCACGGGGTGGTGCGCGTTGTATGGGTGTGTGTTACATTACATTCACTAGTAGGAGTGAGAAAAACATCACGGGGTGGTGCGCGTTGTATGGGTGTGTGTTACATTACATTCACTAGTAGGAGTGAGAAAAACATCACGGGTTGGTGCGCATTGTATGGGTGTGTGTTACATTACATTCACTAGTAGGAGTGAGAAATACATCACGGGGTGTTGCGCATTGTATGGGTGTGTGTTACATTACATTCACTAGTAGGAGTGAGAAAAACATCACGGGGTGGTGCGCATTGTATGGGTGTGTGTTACATTACATTCACTAGTAGGAGTGAGAAAAATATCACGCGGTGGTGCGCATTGTATAGGTGTGTGTTACATTACATTCACTAGTAGGAGTGAGAAAAACATCATGGGGTGGTGCGCATTGTATGGGTGTGTGTTACATTACATTCACTAGTAGGAGTGAGAAAAACATCACGTGGTGGTGCGCATTGTATGGGTGTGTGTTACATTACATTCACTAGTAGGAGTGAGAAAAACATCACGGGGTGGTGCGCATTGTATGGGTGTGTGTTACATTACATTCACTAGTAGGAGTGAGAAAAACATCACGGGGTGGTGCGCATTGTATGGGTGTGTGTTACATTACATTCACTAGTAGGAGTGAGAAAAACATCACGGGGTGTTGCGCATTGTATGGGTGTGTGTTACATTACATTCACTAGTAGGAGTGAGAAAAACATCACGGGTTGGTGCGCATTGTATGCGTGTGTGTTACATTACATTCACTAGTAGGAGTGAGAAAAACATCACGGGGTGGAGAGCATTGTATGGGTGTGTGTTACATTAGATTCACTAGTAGGAGTGAGAAAAACATCATGGGGTGGTGTGAATCGGAGGGTCTGAATTAGGATAGGCAGTAAGTGGCAATGTAGGATGGAGAAAAGCAAAGTGGGTGGTCAGCATGGGGAGGTCAGGGAACAGGCAGTGGCAATGTAGGATAGGTTTCTGAAAAACATCGCGGGGTGGTGCGCATTGTATGGGTGTGTGTTACATTACATTCACTAGCTGGAGTGAGAAAAACATCACGAGGTGGTGCGCATTGTATGGGTGTGTGTTACATTACATTCACTAGTAGGAGTGAGAAAAACATCATGGGGTGGTGTGCATCGGAGGGTCTGAATTAGGATAGGCAGTGAGTGGCAATGTAGGATGGAGAAAAGCACAGTGGGTGGTCAACATGGGGAGGTCAGGGAACAGGCAGTGGCAATGTAGGATAGGTTTCTGAAAAACATCGCGGGGTGGTGCGCATTGTATGGGTGTGTGTTACATTACATTCACTAGTAGGAGTGAGAAAAACATCACGGGGTGGTGCGCATTGTATGGGTGTGTGTTACATTACATTCACTAGTAGGAGTGAGAAAAACATCACGGGGTGGTGCGCGTTGTATGGGTGTGAGTTACATTACATTCACTAGTAGGAGTGAGAAAAACATCACGGGGTGGTGCGCATTGTATGGGTGTGTGTTACATTACATTCACTAGTAGGAGTGAGAAAAACATCACGGGGTGGTGCGCATTGTATGGGTGTGTGTTACATTACATTCACTAGTAGGAGTGAGAAAAACATCACGGGGTGGTGCGCATTGTATGGGTGTGTGTTACATTACATTCACTAGTAGGAGTGAGAAAAACATCACGGGGTGGTGCGCATTGTATGGGTGTGTGTTACATTACATTCACTAGTAGGACTGAGAAAAACATCACGGGGTGGTGCGCATTGTATGGGTGAGTGTTACATTACATTCACTAGTAGGAGTGAGAAAAACATCACGGGGTGGTGCGCGTTGTATGGGTGTGTGTTACATTACATTCACTAGTAGGAGTGAGAAAAACATCACGGGGTGGTGCGCGTTGTATGGGTGTGTGTTACATTACATTCACTAGTAGGAGTGAGAAAAACATCACGGGTTGGTGCGCATTGTATGGGTGTGTGTTACATTACATTCACTAGTAGGAGTGAGAAATACATCACGGGGTGTTGCGCATTGTATGGGTGTGTGTTACATTACATTCACTAGTAGGAGTGAGAAAAACATCACGGGGTGGTGCGCATTGTATGGGTGTGTGTTACATTACATTCACTAGTAGGAGTGAGAAAAATATCACGCGGTGGTGCGCATTGTATAGGTGTGTGTTACATTACATTCACTAGTAGGAGTGAGAAAAACATCATGGGGTGGTGCGCATTGTATGGGTGTGTGTTACATTACATTCACTAGTAGGAGTGAGAAAAACATCACGTGGTGGTGCGCATTGTATGGGTGTGTGTTACATTACATTCACTAGTAGGAGTGAGAAAAACATCACGGGGTGGTGCGCATTGTATGGGTGTGTGTTACATTACATTCACTAGTAGGAGTGAGAAAAACATCACGGGGTGGTGCGCATTGTATGGGTGTGTGTTACATTACATTCACTAGTAGGAGTGAGAAAAACATCACGGGGTGTTGCGCATTGTATGGGTGTGTGTTACATTACATTCACTAGTAGGAGTGAGAAAAACATCACGGGTTGGTGCGCATTGTATGCGTGTGTGTTACATTACATTCACTAGTAGGAGTGAGAAAAACATCACGGGGTGGAGAGCATTGTATGGGTGTGTGTTACATTAGATTCACTAGTAGGAGTGAGAAAAACATCATGGGGTGGTGTGAATCGGAGGGTCTGAATTAGGATAGGCAGTAAGTGGCAATGTAGGATGGAGAAAAGCAAAGTGGGTGGTCAGCATGGGGAGGTCAGGGAACAGGCAGTGGCAATGTAGGATAGGTTTCTGAAAAACATCGCGGGGTGGTGCGCATTGTATGGGTGTGTGTTACATTACATTCACTAGCTGGAGTGAGAAAAACATCACGAGGTGGTGCGCATTGTATGGGTGTGTGTTACATTACATTCACTAGTAGGAGTGAGAAAAACATCACGGGGTGGTGTGAATCGGAGGGTCTGTATTAGAATAGGCAGTGAGTGGCAATGTAGTATGGAGAAACGCACCGAGGGGTGGTCAGCATGGGGAGGTCAGGGAACATGCAGTGGCAATGTAGGATAGGTTTCTGAAAAACATCGCGGGGTGGTGCGCATTGTATGGGTGTGTGTTACATTACATTCACTAGTAGGAGTGAGAAAAACATCACGGGGTGGTGCGCATTGTATGGGTGTGTGTTACATTACATTCACTAGTAGGAGTGAGAAAAACATCACGGGGTGGTGCGCATTGTATGGGTGTGTGTTACATTACATTCATTAGTAGGAGTGAGAAAAACATCACGGGGTGGTGCGCATTGTATGGGTGTGTGTTACATTACATTCAATAGTAGGAGTGAGAAAAACATCACGGGTGGTGCGCATTGTATGGGTGTGTGTTACATTAGATTCACTAGTAGGAGTGAGAAAAACATCATGGGGTGGTGCGCATTGTATTGGTGTGTGTTACATTAGATTCACTAGTAGGTGTGAGAAAAACATCACAGGGTGGTGCGCATTTTATGGGTGTGTGTTACATTACATTCACTAGTAGGAGTGAGAAAAACATCATGGGGTTTTGTGAATCGGAGGGTCTCAATTAGGATAGGCAGTGAGTGGCAATGTAGGATGGAGAAAAGCACCGTGGGTGGTCAGCATGGGGAGGTCAGGGAACAGGCAGTGGCAATGTAGGATAGGTTTCTGAAAAACATCGCGGGGTGGTGCGCATTGTATGGGTGTGTGTTACATTACATTCACTAGTAGGAGTGAGAAAAACATCACGGGCTGGTGCGCATTGTATGGGTGTGTGTTACATTACATTCACTAGTAGGAGTGAGAAAAACATCACGGGGTGGTGCGCATTGTATGGGTGTGTGTTACATTACATTCACTAGTAGGAGTGAGAAAAACATCACGGGGTGGTGCGCATTGTATGGGTGTGTGTTACATTACATTCACTAGTAGGAGTGAGAAAAACATCACGGGGTGGTGCGCATTGTATGGGTGTGTGTTACATTACATTCACTAGTAGGAGTGAGAAAAACATCACGGGGTGGTGCGCATTGTATGGGTGTGTGTTACATTACATTCAATAGTAGGAGTGAGAAAAACATCACGCGGTGGTGCGCATTGTATAGGTGTGTGTTACATTACATTCACTAGTAGGAGTGAGAAAAACATCATGGGGTGGTGTGAATCGGAGGGTCTGAATTAGGATAGGCAGTGAGTGGCAATGTAGGATGGAGAAAAGCACCGAGGGTGGTCAGCATGGGGAAGTCAGGGAACATGCAGTGGCAATGTAGGATAGGTTTCTGAAAAACATCGCGGGGTGGTGCGCATTGTATGGGTGTGTGTTACATTAGATTCACTAGTAGGAGTGAGAAAAACATTGCGGGTTGGTGCGCATTGTATGGGTGTGTGTTACATTACATTCACTAGTAGGAGTGAGAAAAACATCGCGGGGTGGTGCGCATTGTATGGGTGTGTGTTACATTACATTCACTAGTAGGAGTGAGAACAACATCAGGGGGTGGTGCGCATTGTATGGGTGCGAGTTACATTACATTCACTAGTAGGAGTGAGAAAAACATCACGGGGTGGTGCGCATTGTATGGGTGTGTGTTACATTACATTCACTAGTAGGAGTGAGAAAAACATCACGGGGTGGTGCGCATTATATGGGTGTGTGTTACATTACATTCACTAGTAGGAGTGAGAAAAACATCACGGGGTGGTGCGCATTGTATGGGTGTGTGTTACATTACATTCACTAGTAGGAGTGAGAAAAACATCACGGGGTGGTGCGCATTGTATGGGTGTGTTTTACATTACATTCACTAGTAGGAGTGAGAAATACATCACGGGGTGGTGCGCATTGTATGGGTGTGTGTTACATTACATTCACTAGTAGGAGTGAGAAAAACATCACGGGCTGGTGTGAATCGGAGGGTCTGAATTAGGATAGGACGTGAGTGGCAATGTAGGATGGAGAAAAGCACCGCGGGGTGGTCAGCATGGGGAGGTCAGGGAACATGCAGTCGCAATGTAGGATAGGTTTCTGAAAAACATCGCGGGGTGGTGCGCATTGTATGGGTGGGTGTTACATTACATTCACTAGTAGGAGTGAGAACAACATCAGGGGGTGGTGCGCATTGTATGGGTGCGAGTTACATTACATTCACTAGTAGGAGTGAGAAAAACATCACGGGGTGGTGCGCATTGTATGGGTGTGTGTTACATTACATTCACTAGTAGGAGTGAGAAAAACATCACGGGGTGGTGCGCATTATATGGGAGTGTGTTACATTGCATTCACTAGTAGGAGTGAGAAAAACATCACGGGGTGGTGCGCATCGTATGGGTGTGTGTTACATTACATTCACTAGTAGCAGTGAGAAAAATATCACGGGGTGGTGCGCATTGTATGGGTGTGTGTTACATTACATTCACTAGTAGGAGTGAGAAAAACATCACGGGGTGGTGCGCATTGTATGGGTGTGTGTTACATTACATTCACTAGTAGGAGTGAGAAAAACATCACGGGGTGGTGCGCATTGTATGGGTGTGTGTTACATTACATTCACTAGTCGGTGTGAGAAAAACATCACGGGGTGGTGCGCATTGTATGGGTGTGTGTTACATTACATTCACTAGTAGGAGTGAGAAAAACATCACGGGGTGGTGCGCATTGTGTGGGTGTGTGTTACATTACATTCACTAGTAGGTGTGAGAAAAACATCACGGGGTGGTGCGCATTTTATGGGTGTGTGTTACATTATATTCACTAGTAGGAGTGAGAAAAACATCACGGGTTGGTGTGAATCGGATGGTCTGAATTAGGATAGGCAGTGAGTGGCAATTAGGATGGAGAAAAGCACCGCGGGTTGGTCAGCATGGGGAGGTCAGGGAACAGGCAGTGGCAATGTAGGATAGGTTTCTGAAAAACATCGCGGGGTGGTGCGCATTGTATGGGGGTGTGTTACATTAGATTCACTAGTAGGAGTGAGAAAAACATCACGGGGTGGTGCGCATTGTATGGGTGTGTGTTACATTAGATTCACTAGTAGGAGTGAGAAAAACATCACGGGGTGGTGCGCATTGTATGGGTGTGTGTTACATTGGATTCACTAGTAGGAGTGAGAAAAACATCACGGGGTGGTGCGCATTGTATGGGTGTGTGTTACATTACATTCACTAGTAGGAGTGAGAAAAACATCACGGTGTGGTGCGCATTGTATGGGTGTGTGTTACATTACATTCTCTAGTAGGAGTGAGAAAAACATCACGTGGTGGTGTGAATCGGATGGTCTGAATTAGGATAGGCAGTGAGTGGCAATGTAGGATGGAGAAAAGCACCGCCGGTGGTCAGCATGGGGAGGTCAGGCAACATGCAGTGGCAATGTAGGATAGGTTTCTGAAAAACATCGCGGGGCGGTGCGCATTGTATGGGTGTGTGTTACATTACATTCACTAGTAGGAGTGAGAAAAACATCACGGGGTGGTGCGCATTGTATGGGTGTGTGTTACATTACATTCACTAGTAGGAGTGAGAAAAACATCACGGGGTGGTGCGCATTGTATGGGTGTGTGTTACATTACATTCACTAGTAGGAGTGAGAAAAACATCAAGGGGTGGTGCGCATTGTATGGGTGTGTGTTACATTACATTCACTAGTAGGAGTGAGAAAAACATCACGGGGTGGTGCGCATTGTATGGGTGTGTGTTACATTACATTCACTAGTAGCAGTGAGAAAAACATCACGGGGTGGTGCCCATTGTATGGGTGTGTGTTACATTACATTCACTAGTAGGAGTGAGAAAAACATCACGGGGTGGTGCGCATTGTATGGGTGTGTGTTACATTACATTCACTAGTAGGTGTGAGAAAAACATCACGGGGTGGTGCGCATTGTATGGGTGTGTGTTACATTACATTCACTAGTAGGATTGAGAAAAACATCACGGGGTGGTGTGAATCGGAGGGCCTCAAGTAGGATAGGCAGTGAGTGGCAATGTAGGATGGAGAAAAGCACCGCGGGGTGGTCAGCATGGGGAGGTCAGGGAACATGCAGTGGCAATGTAGGATAGGTTTCTGAAAAACATTGCGGGGTGGTGCACATTGTATGGGTGTGTGTTACATTAGATTCACTAGTAGGAGTGAGAAAAACATCACGGGGTGGTGCGCATTGTATGGGTGTGTGTTACATTAGATTCACTAGTAGGAGTGAGAAAAACATCACGAGGTGGTGCGCATTGTATGGGTGTGTGTTACATTACATTCACTAGTAGGAGTGAGAAAAACATCACGGGGTGGTGCGCATTGTATGGGTGTGTGTTACATTACATTCACTAGTAGGAGTGAGAAAAACATCACGGGGTGGTGCGCATTGTATGGGTGTGTGTTACATTACATTCACTAGTAGGAGTGAGAAAAACATCACGGGGTGGTGCGCATTGTATGGGTGTGTGTTACATTACATTCACTAGTAGGTGTGAGAAAAATATCACGGGGTGGTGCGCATTTTATGGGTGTGTGTTACATTATATTCACTAGTAGGAGTGAGAAAAACATCACGGGGTGGTGAGAATCGGATGGTCTGAATTAGGATAGGCAGTGAGTGGCAATGTAGGATGGAGAAAAGCACCGCGGGGTGGTCAGCATGGGGATGTCAGGGAACATGCAGTGGCAATGTAGGATAGGTTTCTGAAAAACATCGCGGGGTGGTGCGCATTGTATGGGAGTGTGTTACATTACATTCACTAGTAGGAGTGAGAAAAACATCACGGGGTGGTGCGCATTGTATGGGTGTGTGTTACATTACATTCACTAGTAGCAGTGAGAAAAATATCACGGGGTGGTGCGCATTGTATGGGTGTGTGTTACATTACATTCACTAGTAGGAGTGAGAAAAACATCACGGGGTGGTGCGCATTGTATGGGTGTGTGTTACATTACATTCACTAAGAGGAGTGAGAAAAACATCACGGGGTGGTGCGCATTGTATGGGTGTGTGTTACATTACATTCACTAGTAGGTGTGAGAAAAACATCACGGGGTGGTGCGCACTGTATGGGTGTGTGTTACATTACATTCACTAGTAGGAGTGAGAAAAACATCACGGGGTGGTGCGCATTGTATGGGTGTGTGTTACATTACATTCACTAGTAGGTGTGAGAAAAACATCACGGGGTGGTGCGCATTTTATGGGTGTGTGTTACATTATATTCACTAGTAGGAGAGAAAAACATCACGGGGTGGTGTGAATCGGATGGTCTGAATTAGGATAGGCAGTGAGTGGCAATTAGGATGGAGAAAAGCACCGCCGAGTGGTCAGCATGAGGAGGTCAGGGAACATACAGTGGCAATGTAGGATAGGTTTCTGAAAAACATCGCGGGGTGGTGCGCATTGTATGGGTGTGTGTTACATTAGATTCACTAGTAGGAGTGAGAAAAACATCACGGGGTGGTGCGCATTGTATGGGTGTGTGTTACATTAGATTCACTAGTAGGAGTGAGAAAAACATCACGGGGTGGTGCGCATTGTATGGGTGTGTGTTACATTGGATTCACTAGTAGGAGTGAGAAAAACATCACGGGGTGGTGCGCATTGTATGGGTGTGTGTTACATTACATTCACTAGTAGGAGTGAGAAAAACATCACGGGGTGGTGCGCATTGTATGGGTGTGTGTTACATTACATTCACTAGTAGGAGTGAGAAAAACATCACGGGGTGGTGTGCATGTATGGGTGTGTGATACATTAAATTCACTAGTAGGAGTGAGAAAAACATCACGGGGCGGACGCATTGTATGAGTGTGTGTTACATTACATTCACTAGTAGGAGTGAGAAAAACATCACGGGGTGGTGCGCATTGTATGGGTGCATGTTACGTTACATTCACTAGTAGGAGTGAGAAAAACATCACGGGGTGGTGCGCATTGTATGGGTGCGTGTTACGTTAGATTCACTAGTAGGAGTGAGAAAAACATCACGGGGTGGTGCGCATTGTATGGGTGCGTGTTACATTACATTCACTAGTAGGAGTGAGAAAAACATCACGGGGTGGTGTGCATTGTATGGGTGCGTGTTACATTACATTCACTAGTAGGAGTGAGAACAACATCACGGGGTGGTGCGCATTGTATGGGTGTGTGTTACATTACATTCACTAGTAGGAGTGAGAAAAACATCACGGGGTGGTGCGCATTGTATGGGTGTGTGTTACATTACATTCACTAGTAGTAGTGAGAAAAACATCACGCGGTTATGCGCATTGTATGGGTGTGTGTTACAAAACATTCACTAGTAGGAGTGAGAAAAACATCACGGGGTGGTGTGAATCGGATGGTCTGAATTAGGATAGGCAGTGAGTGGCAATGTAGGATGGAGAAAAGCACCGCCGGTGGTCAGCATGGCGAGGTCAGGCAACATGCAGTGGCAATGTAGGATAGGTTTCTGAAAAACATCGCGGGGCGGTGCGCATTGTATGGGTGTGTGTTACATTACATTCACTAGTAGGAGTGAGAAAAACATCACGGGGTGGTGCGCATTGTATGGGTGTGTGTTACATTACATTCACTAGCAGGAGTGAGAAAAACATCACGGGGTGGTGCGCATTGTATGGGTGTGTTACATTACATTCACTAGTAGGAGTGAGAAAAACATCACGGGGTGGTGCGCATTGTATGGGTGTGTGTTACATTACATTCACTAGTAGGAGTGAGAAAAACATCACGGGGTGGTGCCCATTGTATGGGTGTGTGTTACATTAGATTCACTAGTAGGAGTGAGAAAAACATCACGGGGTGGTGCGCATTGTATGGGTGTGTGTTACATTACATTCACTAGTAGGTGTGAGAAAAACATCACGGGGTGGTGCGCATTGTATGGGTGTGTGTTACATTACATTCACTAGTAGGAGTGAGAAAAACATCACGGGGTGGTGTGAATCGGAGGGCCTCAATTAGGATAGGCAGTGAGTGGCAATGTAGGATGGAGAAAAGCACCGCGGGGTGGTCAGCATGGGGAGGTCAGGGAACATGCAGTGGCAATGTAGGATAGGTTTCTGAAAAACATCGCGGGGTGGTGCGCATTGTATGGGTGTGTGTTACATTAGATTCACTAGTAGGAGTGAGAAAAACATCACGGGGTGGTGCGCATTGTATGGGTGTGTGTTACATTAGATTCACTAGTAGGAGTGAGAAAAACATCACGAGGTGGTGCGCATTGTATGGGTGTGTGTTACATTACATTCACTAGTAGGAGTGAGAAAAACATCACGGGGTGGTGCGCATTGTATGGGTGTGTGTTACATTACATTCACTAGTAGGAGTGAGAAAAACATCACGGGGTGGTGCGCATTGTATGGGTGTGTGTTACATTAGATTCACTAGTAGGAGTGAGAAAAACATCATGGGGTGGTGCGCATTGTATGGGTGTGTGTTACATTACATTCACTAGTAGGTGTGAGAAAAACATCACGGGGTGGTGCGCATTTTATGGGTGTGTGTTACATTATATTCACTAGTAGGAGTGAGAAAAACATCACGGGGTGGTGTGAATCGGATAGTCTGAATTAGGATAGGCAGTGAGTGGCAATGTAGGATGGAGAAAAGCACCGCGGGGTGGTCAGCATGGGGATGTCAGGGAACATGCAGTGGCAATGTAGGATAGGTTACTGAAAAACATCGCGGGGTGGTGCGCATTGTATGGGTGTGTGTTACATTAGATTCACTAGTAGGAGTGAGAAAAACATCACGGGGTGGTGGGCATTGTATGGGTGTGTGTTACATTAGATTCACTAGTAGGAGTGAGAAAAACATCACGGGGTGGTGCGCATTGTATGGTTGTGTGTTACATTAGATTCACTAGTAGGAGTGAGAAAAACATCACGGGGTGGTGCGCATTGTATGGGTGTGTGTTACATTACATTCACTAGTAGGAGTGAGAAAAACATCACGGGGTGGTGCGCATTGTATGGGTGTGTGTTACATTACATTCACTAGTAGGAGTGAGAAAAACATCACGGGGTGGTGCGCATTGTATGGGTGTGTGTTACATTACATTCACTAGTAGGAGTGAGAAAAACATCACGGGGTGGTGCGCATTGTATGGGTGTGTTACATTACATTCACTAGTAGGAGTGAGAAAAACATCACGGGGTGGTGCGCATTGTACGAGTGTGTGTTACATTACATTCACTAGTAGGAGTGAGAAAAACATCACGGGGTGGTGCGCATTGTATGGGTGCGTGTTACGTTAGATTCACTAGTAGGAGTGAGAAAAACATCACAGGGTGGTGCTCATTGTATGGGTGCGTGTTACATTAGATTCACTAGTACGAGTGAGAAAAACATCACAGGGTGGTGCGCATTGTATGGGTGCGTGTTACATTACATTCACTAATAGGAGTGAGAAAAACATCACCGGGTGGTGCGCATTGTATGGGTGCGTGTTACGTTAGATTCACTAGTAGGAGTGAGAAAAACATCACGGGGTGGTGCGCATTGTATGGGTGCGTGTTACATTAGATTAACTAGTAGGAGTGAGAAAAACATCACAGGGTGGTGCGCATTGTATGGGTGCGTGTTACATTACATTCACTAGTAGGAGTGAGAAAAACATCACGGGGTGGTGCGCATTGTATGGGTACGTGTTACATTACATTCACTAGTAGGAGTCAGAACAACATCACGGGGTGGTGCGCATTGTATGGGTGTGTGTTACATTACATTGACTAGTAGGAGTGAGAACAACATCACGGGGTGGTGCGCATTGTATGGGTGTGTGTTACATTACATTGACTAGTAGGAGTGAGAAAAACATCACGGGGTGGTGTGAATCGGAGGGTCTGAATTAGGATAGTTTGTGAGTGGCAATGTAGGATGGAGAAAAGCACCGCGGGGTGGTCAGCATGGGGAGGTCAGGGAACATGCAGTGGCAATGTAGGATAGGTTTCTGAAAAACATCGCGGGGTGGTGCGCATTGAATGGGTGTGTGTTACATTAGATTCACTAGTAGGTGTGAGAAAAACATCACGGGGTGGTGCGCATTGTATGGGTGTGTGTTACATTACATTCACTAGTAAGAGTGAGAAAAACATCACGCGGTGGTGCGCATTGTATGGGTGTGTGTTACATTACATTCACTAGTAGGAGTGAGAAAAACATCACGGGGTGGTGCGCATTGTATGGGTGTGTGTTACATTACATTCACTAGTAGGAGTGAGAAAAACATCACGGGGTGGTGTGAATCGGAGGGTCTGAATTAGGATAGGCAGTGAGTGGCAATGTAGGATGGAGAAAAGCACCGCGGGGTGGTCAGCATGGGGAGGTCAGGGAACATGCAGTGGCAATGTAGGATAGGTTTCTGAAAAACATCACGGGGTGGTGCGCATTGTATGGGTGTGTGTTACATTACATTCACTAGTAGGAGTGAGAAAAACATCACGGGGTGGTGCGCATTGTATGGGTGTGTGTTACATTACATTCACTAGTAGGAGTGAGAAAAACATCACGGGGTGGTGCGCATTGTATGGGTGTGTGTTACATTACATTCACTAGTAGGAGTGAGAAAAACATCACGGTGTGGTGTGAATCGGAGGGTCTGAATTAGGATAGGCAGTGAGTGGCAATGTAGGATGGAGAAAAGCACCGCGGGGTGGTCAGCATGGGGAGGTCAGGGAACATGCAGTGGCAATGTAGGATAGGTTTCTGAAAAACATCGCGGGGTGGTGCGCATTGTATGGGTGTGTGTTACATTAGATTCACTAGTAGGAGTGAGAAAAACATCACGGGGTGGTACGCATTGTATGGGTGTGTGTTACATTACATTTACTAGTAGGAGTGAGAAAAACATCACGGGGTGGTGCGCATTGTATGGGTGTGTGTTACATTACATTCACTAGTAGGAGTGAGAAAAACATCACGGGGTGGTGTGAATCGGAGGGTCTGAATTAGGATAGGCAGTGAGTGGCAATGTAGGATGGAGAAAAGCACCGCGGGGTGGTCAGCATGGGGATGTCAGGGAACATGCAGTGGCAATGTAGGATAGGTTTCTGAAAAACATCGCGGGGTGGTGCGCATTGTATGGGTGTGTGTTACATTAGATTCACTAGTAGGAGTGAGAAAAACATCACGGGGTGGTGCGCATTGTATGGGTGTGTGTTACATTACATTCACTAGTAGGAGTGAGAAAATCATCACGGGGTGGTGCGCATTGTATCGGTGTGTGTTACATTACATTCACTAATAGGAGTGAGAAAAACATCACGGGGTGGTGCGCATTGTATGGGTGTGTGTTACATTACATTCACCAGGAGGAGTGAGAAAAACATCACGGGGTGGTGCGCATTGTATGGGTGTGTGTTACATTACATTCACTAGTAGGAGTGAGAAAAACATCACGGGGTGGTGCGCATTGTATGGGTGTGTGTTACATTACATTCACTAGTAGGAGTGAGAAAAACATCACGGGGTGGTGTGAATCGGAGGGTCTGAATTAGGATAGGCAGTGAGTGGCAATGTAGGATGGAGAAAAGCACCGCGGGGTGGTCAGCATGGGGAGGTCAGGGAACATGCAGTGGCAATGTAGGATAGGTTTCTGAAAAACATCGCGGGGTGGTGCGCATTGTATGGGTGTGTGTTACATTAGATTCACTAGTAGGAGTGAGAAAAACACCACGGGGTGGTGCGCATTGTATGGGTGTGTGTTACATTACATTCACTAGTAGGAGTGAGAAAAACATCACGGGGTGGTGCGCATTGTATGGGTGTGTGTTACATTACATTCACTAGTAGGAGTGAGAAAAACATCACGGGGTGGTGCGCATTGTATGGGTGCGTGTTACTTTACATTCACTAGTAGGAGTGAGAAAAACATCACGGGGTGGTGTGAATCGGAGGGTCTGAATTAGGATAGGCAGTGAGTGGCAATGTAGGATGGAGAAAAGCACCGCGGGGTGGTCAGCATGGGGAGGTCAGGGAACATGTAGTGGCAATGTAGGATAGGTTTCTGAAAAACATCACGGGGTGGTGCGCATTGTATGGGTGTGTGTTACATTACATTCACTAGTAGGAGTGAGAAAAACATCACGGGGTGGTGCGCATTGTATGGGTGTGTGTTATATTACATTCACCAGTAGGAGTGAGAAAAACATCACGGGGTTGTGCGCATTGTATGGGTGTGTGTTACATTACATCCACTAGTAGGAGTGAGAAAAACATCACGGGGTGGTGCGCATTGTATGGGTGTGTGTTACATTACATTCACTAGTAGGAGTGAGAAAAACATCACGGGGTGGTGTGAATCGGAGGGTCTGAATTAGGATAGGCAGTGAGTGGCAATGTAGGATGGAGAAAAGCACCGCGGGGTGGTCAGCATGGGGATGTCAGGGAACATGCAGTGGCAATGTAGGATAGGTTTCTGAAAAACATCGCGGGGTGGTGCGCATTGTATGGGTGTGTGTTACATTAGATTCACTAGTAGGAGTGAGAAAAACATCACGGGGTGGTGCGCATTGTATGGGTGTGTGTTACATTACATTCACTAGTAGGAGTGAGAAAATCATCACGGGGTGGTGCGCATTGTATCGGTGTGTGTTACATTACATTCACTAATAGGAGTGAGAAAAACATCACGGGGTGGTGCGCATTGTATGGGTGTGTGTTACATTACATTCACCAGGAGGAGTGAGAAAAACATCACGGGGTGGTGCGCATTGTATGGGTGTGTGTTACATTACATTCACTAGTAGGAGTGAGAAAAACATCACGGGGTGGTGCGCATTGTATGGGTGTGTGTTACATTACATTCACTAGTAGGAGTGAGAAAAACATCACGGGGTGGTGTGAATCGGAGGGTCTGAATTAGGATAGGCAGTGAGTGGCAATGTAGGATGGAGAAAAGCACCGCGGGGTGGTCAGCATGGGGAGGTCAGGGAACATGCAGTGGCAATGTAGGATAGGTTTCTGAAAAACATCGCGGGGTGGTGCGCATTGTATGGGTGTGTGTTACATTAGATTCACTAGTAGGAGTGAGAAAAACACCACGGGGTGGTGCGCATTGTATGGGTGTGTGTTACATTACATTCACTAGTAGGAGTGAGAAAAACATCACGGGGTGGTGCGCATTGTATGGGTGTGTGTTACATTACATTCACTAGTAGGAGTGAGAAAAACATCACGGGGTGGTGCGCATTGTATGGGTGCGTGTTACTTTACATTCACTAGTAGGAGTGAGAAAAACATCACGGGGTGGTGTGAATCGGAGGGTCTGAATTAGGATAGGCAGTGAGTGGCAATGTAGGATGGAGAAAAGCACCGCGGGGTTGTCAGCATGGGGAGGTCAGGGAACATGTAGTGGCAATGTAGGATAGGTTTCTGAAAAACATCACGGGGTGGTGCGCATTGTATGGGTGTGTGTTACATTACATTCACTAGTAGGAGTGAGAAAAACATCACGGGGTGGTGCGCATTGTATGGGTGTGTGTTATATTACATTCACTAGTAGGAGTGAGAAAAACATCACGGGGTGGTGCGCATTGTATGGGTGTGTGTTACATTACATTCACTAGTAGGAGTGAGAAAAACATCACGGGGTGGTGCGCATTGTATGGTTGTGTGTTACATTACATTCACTAGTAGGAGTGAGAAAAACATCACGGTGTGGTGTGAATCGGAGGGTCTGAATTAGGATAGGCAGTGAGTGGCAATGTAGGATGGAGAAAAGCACCGCGGGGTGGTCAGCATGGGGAGGTCAGGGAACATGCAGTGGCAATGTAGGATAGGTTTCTGAAAAACATCGCGGGGTGGTGCGCATTGTATGGGTGTGTGTTACATTAGATTCACTAGTAGGAGTGAGAAAAACATCACGGGGTGGTACGCATTGTATGGGTGTGTGTTACATTACATTTACTAGTAGGAATGAGAAAAACATCACGGGGTGGTGCGCATTGTATGGGTGTGTGTTACATTATATTCACTAGTAGGAGTGAGAAAAACATCACGGGGTGGTGTGAATCGGAGGGTCTGAATTAGGATAGGCAGTGAGTGGCAATGTAGGATGGAGAAAAGCACCGCGGGGTGGTCAGCATGGGGAGGTCAGGGAACATGCAGTGGCAATGTAGGATAGGTTTCTGAAAAACATCACGGGGTGGTGCGCATTGTATGGGTGTGTGTTACATTAGATTCACTAGGAGGAGTGAGAAAAACATCACGGGGTGGTGCGCATTGTATGGGTGTGTGTTACATTACATTCACTAGTAGGAGTGAGAAAATCATCACGGAGTGGTGCGCATTGTATCGGTGTGTGTTACATTACATTCACTAATAGGAGTGAGAAAAACATCACGGGGTGGTGCGCATTGTATGGGTGTGTGTTACATTACATTCACCAGGAGGAGTGAGAAAAACATCACGGGGTTGTGCGCATTGTATGGGTGTGTGTTACATTACATTCACTAGTAGGAGTGAGAAAAACATCACGGGGTGGTGCGCATTGTATGGGTGTGTGTTACATTACATTCACTAGTAGGAGTGAGAAAAACATCACGGGGTGGTGTGAATCGGAGGGTCTGAATTAGGATAGGCAGTGAGTGGCAATGTAGGATGGAGAAAAGCACCGCGGGGTGGTCAGCATGGGGAGGTCAGGGAACATGCAGTGGCAATGTAGGATAGGTTTCTGAAAAACATCGCGGGGTGGTGCGCATTGTATCGGTGTGTGTTACATTAGATTCACTAGTAGGAGTGAGAAAAACATCACGGGGTGGTGTGCATTGTATGGGTGTGTGTTACATTACATTCACTAGTAGGAGTGAGAAAAACATCACGCGGTGGTGCGCATTGTATGGGTGTGTGTTACATTACATTCACTAGTAGGAGTGAGAAAAACATCACGGGGTGGTGCGCATTGTATGGGTGTGTGTTACATTACATTCACTAGTAGGAGTGAGAAAAACATCACGGGTTGGTGCGCATTGTATGGGTGTGTGTTACATTACATTCACTAATAGGAGTGAGAAAAACATCACGGGGTGGTGCGCATTGTATGGGTGTGTGTTACATTACATTCACCAGTAGGAGTGAGAAAATCATCACAGGGTGGTGTGAATCGGAGGGTCTGAATTAGGATAGGCAGTGAGTGGCAATGTAGGATGGAGAAAAGCACCACGGGGTGGTCAGCATGGGGAGGTCAGGGAACATGCAGTGACAATGTAGGATAGGTTTCTGAAAAACATCTCGGGGTGGTGCGCATTGTATGGGTGTGTGTTACATTAGATTCACTAGTAGGAGTGAGAAAAACATCACGGGGTGGTGCGCATTGTATGGGTGTGTGTTACATTACATTCACGAGTAGGAGTGAGAAAAACACCACGGGGTGGTGCGCATTGTATGGGTGTGTGTTACATTACATTCACTAGTAGGAGTGAGAAAAACATCACGGGGTGGTGCGCATTGTATGGGTGTGTGTTACATTACATTCTCTAGTAGGAGTGAGAAAAACATCACGGGGTGGTGCGCATTGTATGGGTGTGTGTTACATTACATTCACTAGTAGGAGTGAGAAAAACATCACGGGGTGGTGCGCATTGTATGGGTGTGTGTTACATTACATTCACTAGTAGGAGTGAGAAAAACATCACGGGGTGGTGCGCATTGTATGGGTGTGTGTTACATTACATTCACTAGTAGGAGTGAGAAAAACATCACATGGGTGGTGAGCATTGTATGGGTGCGTGTTACTTTACATTCACTAGTAGGAGTGAGAAAAACATCACGGGGTGGTGCGCATTGTATGGGTGCGTGTTACATTACATTCACTAGTACTAGTGAGAACAACATCACGGGGTGGTGCGCATCGTATGGGTGCGTGTTACATTACATTCACTAGTAGGAGTGAGAAAAACATCACGGGGTGGTGCGCATTGTATGGGTGCGTGTTACATTACATTCACTACTAGGAGTGAGAACAACATCACGGGGTGGTGCGCATTGTATGGGTGCGTGTTACATTAGATTCACTAGTAGGAGTGAGAACAACATCACGGGGTGGTGCGCATTGTATGGGTGTGTGTTACATTACATTCACTAGTAGGAGTTAGAAAAACATCACGGGGTGGTGCGCATTGTATGGGAGCGTGTTACATTACATTCACTAGTAGGTGTGAGAACAACATCACGGGGTGGTGCGCATTGTATGGGTGCGTGTTACATTACATTCACTAGTAGGAGTGAGAAAAACATCACGGGGTGGTGCGCATTGTATGGGTGCGTGTTACTTTACATTCACTAGTAGGAGTCAGAAAAACATCACGGGGTGGTGCGCATTGTATGGGTGTGTGTTACATTACATTCACTAGTAGGAGTGAGAAAAACATCACAGGGTGGTGCGCATTGTATGGGTGCGTGTTACATTACGTTCACTAGTAGGAGTGAGAAAAACATCACCGGGTGGTGCGCATTGTATGGGTGCGTGTTACGTTAGATTCACTAGTAGGAGTGAGAAAAACATCATGGGGTGGTGCGCATTGTATGGGTGCGTGTTACATTACATTCACTAGTAGGAGTGAGAAAAACATCACGGGGTGGTGCGCATTGTATGGGTGCGTGTTACATTACATTCACTAGTAGGAGTGAGAACAACATCACGGGGTGGTTCGCATTGTATGGGTGTGTGTTACATTACATTCACTACTAGGAGTGAGAACAACATCACGGGGTGGTGCGCATTGTATGGGTGCGTGTTACATTACATTCACTAGTAGGAGTGAGAACAACATCACGGGGTGGTGCGCATTGTATGGGTGTGTGTTACATTACATTCACTAGTAGGAGTGAGAAAAACATCACGGGGTGGTGCGCATTGTATGGGTGCGTGTTACATTACATTCAATAGTAGGTGTGAGAACAACATCACGGGGTGGTGCGCATTGTATGGGTGCGTGTTACATTCACTAGTAGGAGTGAGAAAAACATCACGGGGTGGTGCGCATTGTATGGGTGCGTGTTACTTTACATTCACTAGTAGGAGTGAGAAAAACATCACGGGGTGGTGCGCATTGTATGGGTGCGTGTTACATTACATTCACTAGTAGGAGTGAGAAAAACATCACGGGGTGGTGCGCATTGTATGGGTGCGTGTTACATTACATTCACTAGTAGGAGTGAGAAAAACATCACGGGGTGGTGCGCATTGTATGGGTGCGTGTTACATTACAGTCACTAGTAGGAGTGAGAAAAACATCACGGGGTGGTGCGCATTGTATGGGTGCGTGTTACATTACATTCACTAGTAGGAGTGAGAAAAACATCACGGGGTGGTGCGCATTGTATGGGTGTGTTACATTACATTCACTAGTAGGAGTGAGAAAATCATCACGGGGTGGTGCGCATTGTATCGGTGTGTGTTACATTACATTCACTAATAGGAGTGAGAAAAACATCATGGGGTGGTGCGCATTGTATGGGTGTGTGTTACATTACATTCAAGAGTAGGAGTGAGAAAAACATCACGTGGTTGTGCGCATTGTATGGTTGTGTGTTACATTACATCCACTAGTAGGAGTGAGAAAAATATCACGGGGTGGTGCGCATTGTATGGGTGTGTGTTACATTACATTCACTAGTAGGAGTGAGAAAAACATCACGGGGTGGTGTTAATCGGAGGGTCTGAATTAGGATAGTTAGTGAGTGGCAATGTAGGATGGAGAAAAGCACAGCGGGGTGGTCAGCATGGGGAGGTCAGGGAACATACAGTGGCAATGTAGGATAGGTTTCTGAAAAACATCGCGGGGTGGTGCGCATTGAATGGGTGTGTGTTACATTAGATTCACTAGTAGGAGTGAGAAAAACATCACGGGGTGGTGCGCATTGTATGGGTGTGTGTTACATTACATTCACTAGTAGGAGTGAGAAAAACATCACGCGGTGGTGCGCATTGTATGGGTGTGTGTTACATTACATTCCCTAGTAGGAGTGAGAAAAACATCACTGGGTGGTGCGCATTGTATGGGTGTGTGTTACATTACATTCACTAGTAGGAGTGAGAAAAACATCACGGGGTGGTGTGAATCGGAGGGTCTGAATTAGGATAGGCAGTGAGTGGCAATGTAGGATGGAGAAAAGCACCGCGGGGTGTTCAGCATGGGGAGGTCAGGGAACATGCAGTGGCAATGTAGAATAGGTTTCTGAAAAACATCACGGGGTGGTGCGCATTGTATGGGTGTGTGTTACATTACATTCACTAGTAGGAGAGAGAAAAACATCACGGGGTGGTGCGCATTGTATGGGTGTGTGTTACATTACATTCACTAGTAGGAGTGAGAAAAACATCACGGGGTGGTGCGCATTGTATGGGTGTGTGTTACATTACATTCACTAGTAGGAGTGAGAAAAACATCACGGGGTGGTGCGCATTGTATGGGTGTGTGTTACATTACATTCACTAGTAGGAGTGAGAAAAACATCACGGGGTGGTGCGCATTGTATGGGTGTGTGTTACATTACATTCACTAGTAGGAGTGAGAAAAACATCACGGGGTGGTGCGCATTGTATGGGTGTGTATTACATTACATTCTCTAGTAGGAGTGAGAAAAACATCACGGGGTGGTGCGCATTGTATGGGTGTGTGTTACATTACATTCACTAGTAGGAGTGAGAAAAACACCACGGGGTGGTGCGCATTGTATGGGTGTGTGTTACATTACATTCACTAGTAGGAGTGAGAAAAACATCACGGGGTGGTGCGCATTGTATGGGTGTGTGTTACATTACATTCACTAGTAGGAGTGAGAAAAACATCACGGCGTGGTGCGCATTGTATGCGTGCGTGTTACTTTACATTCACTAGTAGGAGTGAGAAAAACATCACGGGGTGGTGCGCATTGTATGGGTGCGTGTTACATTACATTCAATAGTAGGAGTGAGAACAACATCACGGCGTGGTGCGCGTCGTATGGGTGCGTGTTACATTACATTCACTAGTAGGAGTGAGAAAAACATCACGGGGTGGTGCGCATTGTATGGGTGCGTGTTACATTACATTCACTACTAGGAGTGAGAACAACATCACGGGGTGGTGCGCATTGTATGGGTGCGTGTTACATTACATTCACTAGTAGGAGTGAGAACAACATCACGGGGTGGTGCGCATTGTATGGGTGTGTGTTACATTACATTCACTAGTAGGAGTTAGAAAAACATCACGGGGTGGTGCGCATTGTATGGGTGCGTGTTACATTACATTCACTAGTAGGTGTGAGAACAACATCACGGGGTGGTGCGCATTGTATGGGTGCGTGTTACATTACATTCACTAGTAGGAGTGAGAAAAACATCACGGGGTGGTGCGCATTGTATGGGTGCGTGTTACTTTACATTCACTAGTAGGAGTCAGAAAAACATCACGGGGTGGTGCGCATTGTATGGGTGTGTGTTACATTAGATTCACTAGTAGGAGTGAGAAAAACATCACAGGGTGGTGCGCATTGTATGGGTGCGTGTTACATTACATTCACTAGTAGGAGTGAGAAAAACATCACCGGGTGGTGCGCATTGTATGGGTGCGTGTTACGTTAGATTCACTAGTAGGAGTGAGAAAAACATCACGGGGTGGTGCGCATTGTATGGGTGCGTGCTACATTAGATTCACTAGTAGGAGTGAGAAAAACATCACAGGGTGGTGCGCATTGTATGGGTGCGTGTTACATTACATTCACTAGTAGGAGTGAGAAAAACATCACGGGGTCGTGCGCATTGTATGGGTGCGTGTTACATTACATTCACTAGTAGGAGTGAGAACAACATCACGGGGTGGTTCGCATTGTATGGGTGTGTGTTACATTACATTCACTACTAGGAGTGAGAACAACATCACGGGGTGGTGCGCATTGTATGGGTGTGTGTTACATTACATTCACTAGTAGGAGTGAGAAAAACATCACGCGGTGGTGCGCATTGTATGGGTGTGTGTTACATTACATTCCCTAGTAGGAGTGAGAAAAACATCACTGGGTGGTGCGCATTGTATGGGTGTGTGTTACATTACATTCACTAGTAGGAGTGAGAAAAACATCACGGGGTGGTGTGAATCGGAGGGTCTGAATTAGGATAGGCAGTGAGTGGCAATGTAGGATGGAGAAAAGCACCGCGGGGTGTTCAGCATGGGGAGGTCAGGGAACATGCAGTGGCAATGTAGAATAGGTTTCTGAAAAACATCACGGGGTGGTGCGCATTGTATGGGTGTGTGTTACATTACATTCACTAGTAGGAGAGAGAAAAACATCACGGGGTGGTGCGCATTGTATGGGTGTGTGTTACATTACATTCACTAGTAGGAGTGAGAAAAACATCACGGGGTGGTGCGCATTGTATGGGTGTGTGTTACATTACATTCACTAGTAGGAGTGAGAAAAACATCACGGGGTGGTGCGCATTGTATGGGTGTGTGTTACATTACATTCACTAGTAGGAGTGAGAAAAACATCACGGGGTGGTGCGCATTGTATGGGTGTGTGTTACATTACATTCACTAGTAGGAGTGAGAAAAACATCACGGGGTGGTGCGCATTGTATGGGTGTGTATTACATTACATTCTCTAGTAGGAGTGAGAAAAACATCACGGGGTGGTGCGCATTGTATGGGTGTGTGTTACATTACATTCACTAGTAGGAGTGAGAAAAACACCACGGGGTGGTGCGCATTGTATGGGTGTGTGTTACATTACATTCACTAGTAGGAGTGAGAAAAACATCACGGGGTGGTGCGCATTGTATGGGTGTGTGTTACATTACATTCACTAGTAGGAGTGAGAAAAACATCACGGCGTGGTGCGCATTGTATGCGTGCGTGTTACTTTACATTCACTAGTAGGAGTGAGAAAAACATCACGGGGTGGTGCGCATTGTATGGGTGCGTGTTACATTACATTCAATAGTAGGAGTGAGAACAACATCACGGCGTGGTGCGCGTCGTATGGGTGCGTGTTACATTACATTCACTAGTAGGAGTGAGAAAAACATCACGGGGTGGTGCGCATTGTATGGGTGCGTGTTACATTACATTCACTACTAGGAGTGAGAACAACATCACGGGGTGGTGCGCATTGTATGGGTGCGTGTTACATTACATTCACTAGTAGGAGTGAGAACAACATCACGGGGTGGTGCGCATTGTATGGGTGTGTGTTACATTACATTCACTAGTAGGAGTTAGAAAAACATCACGGGGTGGTGCGCATTGTATGGGTGCGTGTTACATTACATTCACTAGTAGGTGTGAGAACAACATCACGGGGTGGTGCGCATTGTATGGGTGCGTGTTACATTACATTCACTAGTAGGAGTGAGAAAAACATCACGGGGTGGTGCGCATTGTATGGGTGCGTGTTACTTTACATTCACTAGTAGGAGTCAGAAAAACATCACGGGGTGGTGCGCATTGTATGGGTGTGTGTTACATTAGATTCACTAGTAGGAGTGAGAAAAACATCACAGGGTGGTGCGCATTGTATGGGTGCGTGTTACATTACATTCACTAGTAGGAGTGAGAAAAACATCACCGGGTGGTGCGCATTGTATGGGTGCGTGTTACGTTAGATTCACTAGTAGGAGTGAGAAAAACATCACGGGGTGGTGCGCATTGTATGGGTGCGTGCTACATTAGATTCACTAGTAGGAGTGAGAAAAACATCACAGGGTGGTGCGCATTGTATGGGTGCGTGTTACATTACATTCACTAGTAGGAGTGAGAAAAACATCACGGGGTCGTGCGCATTGTATGGGTGCGTGTTACATTACATTCACTAGTAGGAGTGAGAACAACATCACGGGGTGGTTCGCATTGTATGGGTGTGTGTTACATTACATTCACTACTAGGAGTGAGAACAACATCACGGGGTGGTGCGCATTGTATGGGTGCGTGTTACATTACATTCACTAGTAGGAGTGAGAACAACATCACGGGGTGGTGCGCATTGTATGGGTGTGTGTTACATTACATTCACTAGTAGGAGTGAGAAAAACATCACGGGGTGGTGCGCATTGTATGGGTGCGTGTTACATTACATTCAATAGTAGGTGTGAGAACAACATCACGGGGTGGTGCGCATTGTATGGGTGCGTGTTACATTCACTAGTAGGAGTGAGAAAAACATCACGGGGTGGTGCGCATTGTATGGGTGCGTGTTACTTTACATTCACTAGTAGGAGTGAGAAAAACATCATGGGGTGGTGCGCATTGTATGGGTGCGTGTTACATTACATTCACTAGTAGGAGTGAGAAAAACATCACGGGGTGGTGCGCATTGTATGGGTGCGTGTTACATTACATTCACTAGTAGGAGTGAGAAAAACATCACGGGGTGGTGCGCATTGAATGGGTGCGTGTTACATTACATTCACTAGTAGGAGTGAGAAAAACATCACGGGGTGGTGCGCATTGTATGGGTGTGTTACATTACATTCACTAGTAGGAGTGAGAAAATCATCACGGGGTGGTGCGCATTGTATCGGTGTGTGTTACATTACATTCACTAATAGGAGTGAGAAAAACATCACGGGGTGGTGCGCATTGTATGGGTGCGTGTTACATTACATTCACTAGTAGGAGTGAGAAAAACATCACGGGGTGGTGTGAATCGGAGGGTCTGAATTAGGATAGGCAGTGAGTGGCAATGTAGGTTGGAGAAAAGCACCGCGGGGTGGTCAGCATGGGGAGGTCATGGAACATGCAGTGGCAATGTAGGATATGTTTCTGAAAAACATCACGGGGTGGTGCGCATTGTATGGGTGTGTGTTACATTACATTCACTAGTAGGAGTGAGAAAAACATCACGGGGTGGTGCGCATTGTATGGGTGTGTGTTACATTACATTCACTAGTAGGAGTGAGAAAAACATCACGGGGTGGTGCGCATTGTATGGGTGTGTGTTACATTACATTCACTAGTAGGAGTGAGAAAAACATCACGGGGTGGTGCGCATTGTATGGGTGTGTGTTACATTACATTCACTAGTAGGAGTGAGAAAAACATCACGGGGTGGTGCGCATTGTATGGGTGTGTTACATTACATTCACTAGTACGAGTGAGAAAAACATCACGGGGTGGTGCGCATTGTATGGGTGTGTGTTACATTACATTCACTAGTAGGAGTGAGGAAAACATCACGGGGTGGTGTGAATCAGAGGGTCTGAATTAGGATAGGCAGTGAGTGGCAATGTAGGATGGAGAAAAGCACCGCGGGGTGGTCAGCATGGGGAGGTCAGGGAACATGCAGTGGCAATGTAGGATATGTTTCTGAAAAACATCGCGGGGTGGTGCGCATTGTATGGGTGTGTGTTACATTAGATTCACTAGTAGGAGTGAGAAAAAAATCACGGGGTGGTGCGCATTGTATGGGTGTGTGTTACATTACATTCACTAGTAGCAGTGAGAAAAACATCACGGTGTGGTGCGCATTGTATGGGTGTGTGTTACATTACATTCACTAGTAGGAGTGAGAAAAACATCACGGGGTGGTGCGCATTGTATGGGTGTGTGTTACATTACATTCACTAGTAGGAGTGAGAAAAACATCACGGTGTGGTGTGAATCGGAGGGTCTGAATTAGGATAGGCAGTGAGTGGCAATGTAGGATGGAGAAAAGCACCGCGGGGTGGTCAGCATGGGGAGGTCAGGGAACATGCAGTGGCAATGTAGGATAGGTTTCTGAAAAACATCGCGGGGTGGTGCGCATTGTATGGGTGTGTGTTACATTAGATTCACTAGTAGGAGTGAGAAAAACATCACGGGCTGGTGCGCATTGTATGGGTGTGTGTTACATTACATTTACTAGTAGGAGTGAGAAAAACATCATGGGGTGGTGCGCATTGTATGGGTGTGTGTTACATTACATTCACTAGTAGGAGTGAGAAAAACATCACGGGGTGGTGTGAATCGGAGGGTCTGAATTAGGATAGGCAGTGAGTGGCAATGTAGGATGGAGAAAAGCACCGCGGGGTGGTCAGCATGGGGAGGTCAGGGAACATGCAGTGGCAATGTAGGATAGGTTTCTGAAAAACATCGCGGGGTGGTGCGCATTGTATGGGTGTGTGTTACATTAGATTCACTAGTAGGAGTGAGAAAAACATCACGGGGTGGTGCGCATTGTATGGGTGTGTGTCACATTACATTCACTAGTAGGAGTGAGAAAATCATCACGGGGTGGTGCGCATTGTATCGGTGTGTGTTACATTACATTCACTAATAGGAGTGAGAAAAACATCACGGGGTGGTGCGCATTGTATGGGTGTGTGTTACATTACATTCACCAGCAGGAGTGAGAAAAACATCACGGGGTGGTGCGCATTGTATGGGTGTGTGTTACATTACATTCACTAGTAGGAGTGAGAAAAACATCACGGGGTGGTGCGCATTGTATGGGTGTGTGTTACATTACATTCACTAGTAGGAGTGAGAAAAACATCACGGGGTGGTGTGAATCGGAGGGTCTGAATTAGGATAGGCAGTGAGTGGCAATGTAGGATGGAGAAAAGCACCGCGGGGTGGTCAGCATGGGGAGGTCAGGGAACATGCAGTGGCAATGTAGGATAGGTTTCTGAAAAACATCACGGGGTGGTGCGCATTGTATGGGTGTGTGTTACATTAGATTCACTAGTAGGAGTGAGAAAAACATCACGGGGTGGTGCGCATTGTATGGGTGTGTGTTACATTACATTCACTAGTAGGAGTGAGAAAAACATCACGCGGTGGTGCGCATTGTATGGGTGTGTGTTACATTACATTCACTAGTAGGAGTGAGAAAAACATCACGGGGTGGTGCGCATTGTATGGGTGTGTGTTACATTACATTCACTAGTAGGAGTGAGAAAAGCATCACGGGGTGGTGCGCATTGTATGGGTGTGTGTTACATTACATTCACTAGTAGGAGTGAGAAACACATCACGGGGTGGTGCGCATTGTATGGGTGTGTGTTACATTACATTCACTAGTAGGAGTGAGAAAAACATCACGGGGTGGTGCGCATTGTATGGGTGTGTGTTACATTACATTCACTAATAGGAGTGAGAAAAACATCACGGGGTGGTGCGCATTGTATGGGTGTGTGTTACATTACATTCACCAGTAGGAGTGAGAAAATCATCACAGGGTGGTGTGAATCGGAGGGTCTGAATTAGGATAGGCAGTGAGTGGCAATGTAGGATGGAGAAAAGCACCGCGGGGTGGTCAGCATGGGGAGGTCAGGGAACATGCAGTGGCAATGTAGGATAGGTTTCTGAAAAACATCTCGGGGTGGTGCGCATTATATGAGTGTGTGTTACATTAGATTCACTAGTAGGAGTGAGAAAAACATCACGGGGTGGTGCGCATTGTATGGGTGTGTGTTACATTACATTCACTAGTAGGAGTGAGAAAAACACCACGGGGTGGTGCGCATTGTATGGGTGTGTGTTACATTACATTCACTAGTAGGAGTGAGAAAAACATCACGGTGTGGTGCGCATTGTATGTGTGTGTTACATTACATTCACTAGTATTAGTGAGAAAAACATCACGGGGTGGTGCGCATTGTATGGGTGTGTGTTACATTACATTCACTAGTAGGAGTGAGAAAAACACCACGGGGTGGTGCGCATTGTATGGGTGTGTGTTACATTACATTCACTAGTAGGAGTGAGAAAAACATCACGGGGTGGTGCGCATTGTATGGGTGTGTGTTACATTACATCCTCTAGTAGGAGTGAGAAAAACATCACGGGGTGGTGCGCATTGTATGGGTGTGTGTTACATTACATTCACTAGTAGGAGTGAGAAAAACACCACGGGGTGGTGCGCATTGTATGGGTGTGTGTTACATTACATTCACTAGTAGGAGTGAGAAAAACATCACGGGTTGGTGCGCATTGTATGGGTGTGTGTTACATTACATTCACTAATAGGAGTGAGAAAAACATCACGGGGTGGTGCGCATTGTATGGGTGTGTGTTACATTACATTCACTAGTAGGAGTGAGAAAAACATCACGGGGTGGTGCGCATTGTATGGGTGTGTGTTACATTACATTCACTAGTAGGAGTGAGAAAAACATCACGGGGTGGTGCGCATTGTTTGGGTGTGTGTTACATTACATTCACTAGTAGGAGTGAGAAAAACATCACGGGTTGGTGCGCATTGTATGGGTGTGTGTTACATTACATTCTCTAGTAGGAGTGAGAAAAACATCACGGGGTGGTGCGCATTGTATGGGTGTGTGTTACATTACATTCACTAGTAGGAGTGAGAAAAACACCACGGAGTGGTGCGCATTGTATGGGTACGTGTTACATTACATTCACTAGTAGGAGTGAGAACAACATCACGGGGTGGTGCGCATTGTATGGGTGTGTGTTACATTACATTCACTAGTAGGAGATAGAAAAACATCACGGGGTGGTGCGCATTGTATGGGTGCGTGTTACATTACATTCACTAGTAGGTGTGAGAACAACATCACGGGGTGGTGCGCATTGTATCAGTGTGTGTTACATTAGATTCACTAGTAGGAGTGCGAAAAACATCACGGGGTGGTGCGCATTGTATGGGTGCGTGTTACATTACATTCACTAGTAGGAGTGAGAAAAACATCACCGGGTGGTGCGCATTGTATGGGTGCGTGTTACGTTAGATTCACTAGTAGGAGTGAGAAAAACATCACGGGGTGGTGCGCATTGTATGGGTGCGTGCTACATTAGATTCACTAGTAGGAGTGAGAAAAACATCACAGGGTGGTGCGCATTGTATGGGTGCGTGTTACATTACATTCACTAGTAGGAGTGAGAAAAACATCACGGGGTGGTGCGCATTGTATGGGTGTGTTACATTACATTCACTAGTAGGAGTGAGAAAATCATCACGGGGTGGTGAGCATTGTATCGGTGTGTGTTACATTACATTCACTAATAGGAGTGAGAAAAACATCATGGGGTGGTGCGCATTGTATGGGTGTGTGTTACATTACATTCACCAGTAGGAGTGAGAAAAACATCACGGGGTTGTGCGCATTGTATGGGTGTGTGTTACATTACATCCACTAGTAGGAGTGAGAAAAACATCACGGGGTGGTGCGCATTGTATGGGTGTGTGTTACATTACATTCACTAGTAGGAGTGAGAAAAACATCACGGGGTGGTGTGAATCGGAGGGTCTGAATTAGGATAGTTAGTGAGTGGCAATGTAGGATGGAGAAAAGCACCGCGGGGTGGTCAGCATGGGGAGGTCAGGGAACATGCAGTGGCAATGTAGGATAGGTTTCTGAAAAACATCGCGGTGTGGTGCGCATTGAATGGGTGTGTGTTACATTAGATTCACTAGTAGGAGTGAGAAAAACATCACGGGGTGGTGCGCATTGTATGGGTGTGTGTTACATTACATTCACTAGTAGGAGTGAGAAAAACATCACGGGGTGGTGCGCATTGTATGGGTGTGTGTTACATTACATTCACTAGTAGGAGTGAGAAAAACATCACGGGGTGGTGCGCATTGTATGGGTGTGTGTTACATTACATTCACTAGTAGGAGTGAGAAAAACATCACGGGGTGGTGTGAATCGGAGGGTCTGAATTAGGATAGGCAGTGAGTGGCAATGTAGGATGGAGAAAAGCACCGCGGGGTGCTCAGCATGGGGAGGTCAGGGAACATGCAGTGGCAATGTAGGATAGGTTTCTGAAAAACATCACGGGGTGGTGCGCATTGTATGGGTGTGTGTTACATTACATTCACTAGTAGGAGTGAGAAACACATCACGGGGTGGTGCGCATTGTATGGGTGTGTGTTACATTACATTCACTAGTAGGAGTGAGAAAAACATCAAGGGGTGGTGCGCATTGTATGGGTGTGTGTTACATTACATTCACTAGTAGGAGTGAGAAAAACATCACGGGGTGGTGCGCATTGTATGGGTGTGTGTTACATAACATTCACTAGTAGGAGTGAGAAAAACATCACGGGGTGGTGCGCATTGTATGGGTGTGTTACATTACATTCACTAGTAGGAGTGAGAAAAACATCACGGGGTGGTGCGCATTGTATGGGTGTGTGTTACATTACATTCACTAGTAGGAGTGAGAAAAACATCACGGGGTGGTGTGAATCAGAGGGTCTGAATTAGGATAGGCAGTGAGTGGCAATGTAGGATGGAGAAAAGCACCGCGGGGTGGTCAGCATGGGGAGGTCAGGGAACATGCAGTGGCAATGTAGGATATGTTTCTGAAAAACATCGCGGGGTGGTGCACATTGTATGGGTGTGTGTTACATTAGATTCACTAGTAGGAGTGAGAAAAACATCACGGGGTGGTGCGCATTGTATGGGTGTGTGTTACATTACATTCACTAGTAGGAGTGAGAAAAACATCACGGTGTGGTGCGCATTGTATGGGTGTGTGTTACATTACATTCACTAGTAGGAGTGAGAAAAACATCACGGGGTGGTGCGCATTGTATGGGTGTGTGTTACATTACATTCACTAGTAGGAGTGAGAAAAACATCACGGTGTGGTGTGAATCGGAGGGTCTGAATTAGGATAGGCAGTGAGTGGCAATGTAGGATGGAGAAAAGCACCGCGGGGTGGTCAGCATGGGGAGGTTAGGGAACATGCAGTGGCAATGTAGGATAGGTTTCTGAAAAACATCGCGGGGTGGTGCGCATTGTATGGGTGTGTGTTACACTAGATTCACTAGTAGGAGTGAGAAAAACATCACGGGGTGGTGCGCATTGTATGGCTGTGTGTTACATTACATTCACTAGTAGGAGTGAGAAAAACATCACGGGGTGGTGTGAATCGGAGGGTCTGAATTAGGATAGGCAGTGAGTGGCAATGTAGGATGGAGAAAAGCACCGCGGGGTGGTCAGCATGGGGAGGTCAGGGAACATGCAGTGGCAATGTAGGATAGGTTTCTGAAAAACATCGCGGGGTGGTGCGCATTGTATGGGTGTGTGTTACATTAGATTCACTAGTAGGAGTGAGAAAAACATCACGGGGTGGTGCGCATTGTATGGGTGTGTGTTACATTACATTCACTAGTAGGAGTGAGAAAATCATCACGGGGTGGTGCGCATTGTATCGGTGTGTGTTACATTACATTCACTAATAGGAGTGAGAAAAACATCACGGGGTGGTGCGCATTGTATGGGTGTGTGTTACATTACATTCACCAGTAGGAGTGAGAAAAACATCACGGGGTGGTGCGCATTGTATGGGTGTGTGTTACATTACATTCACTAGTAGGATTGAGAAAAACATCACGGGGTGGTGCGCATTGTATGGGTGTGTGTTACATTACATTCACTAGTAGGAGTGAGAAAAACATCACGGGGTGGTGTGAATCGGAGGGTCTGAATTAGGATAGGCAGTGAGTGGCAATGTAGGATGGAGAAAAGCACCGCGGGGTGGTCAGCATGGGGAGGTCAGGGAACATGCAGTGGCAATGTAGGATAGGTTTCTGAAAAACATCGCGGGGTGGTGCGCATTGTATGGGTGTGTGTTACATTAGATTCACTAGTAGGAGTGAGAAAAACATCACGGGGTGGTGCGCATTGTATGGGTGTGTGTTACATTACATTCAATAGTAGGAGTGAGAAAAACATCACGCGGTGGTGCGCATTGTATGGGTGTGTGTTACATTACATTCACTAGTAGGAGTGAGAAAAACATCACGGTGTGGTGCGCATTGTATGGGTGTGTGTTACATTAGATTCACTAGTAGGAGTGAGAAAAACATCACGGGGTGGTGCGCATTGTATGGGTGTGTGTTACATTACATTCACTAGTAGGAGTGAGAAAAACATCACGAGGTGGTGCGCATCGTATGGGTGTGTGTTACATTACATTCACTAGTAGCAGTGAGAAAAATATCACGGGGTGGTGCGCATTGTATGGGTGTGTGTTACATTACATTCACTAGTAGGAGTGAGAAAAACATCACGGGGTGGTGCGCATTGTATGGGTGTGTGTTACATTACATTCACTAGTAGGAGTGAGAAAAACATCACGGGGTGGTGCGCATTGTATGGGTGTGTGTTACATTACATTCACTAGTAGGTGTGAGAAAAACATCACGGGGTGGTGCGCATTGTATGGGTGTGTGTTACATTACATTCACTGGTAGGAGTGAGAAAAACATCACGGGGTGGTGCGCATTGTATGGGTGTGTGTTACATTACATTCACTAGTAGGTGTGAGAAAAACATCACGGGGTGGTGCGCATTTTATGGGTGTGTGTTACATTATATTCACTAGTAGGAGTGAGCAAAACATCACGGGGTGGTGTGAATCGGATGGTCTGAATTAGGATAGGCAGTGAGTGGCAATTAGGATGGAGAAAAGCACCGCGGGTTGGTCAGCATGGGGAGGTCAGGAAACAGGCAGTGGCAATGTAGGATAGGTTTCTGAAACACATCGCGGGGTGGTGCGCATTGTATGGGTGTGTGTTACATTAGATTCACTAGTAGGAGTGAGAAAAACATCACGGGGTGGTGCGCATTGTATGGGTGTGTGTTACATTAGATTCACTAGTAGGAGTGAGAAAAACATCCCGGGGTGGTGCGCATTGTATGGGTGTGTGTTACATTGGATTCACTAGTAGGAGTGAGAAAAACATCACGGGGTGGTGCGCATTGTATGGGTGTGTGTTACATTACATTCACTAGTAGGAGTGAGAAAAACATCACGGGGTGGTGCGTATTGTATGGGTGTGTGTTACATTACATTCTCTAGTAGGAGTGAGAAAAACATCACGGGGTGGTGTGAATCGGATGGTCGGAATTAGGATAGGCAGTGAGTGGCAATGTAGGATGGAGAAAAGCACCGCCGGTGGTCAGCATGGGGAGGTCAGGCAACATGCAGTGGCAATGTAGGATAGGTTTCGGAAAAACATCGCGGGGCGGTGCGCATTGTATGGGTGTGTGTTACATTACATTCACTAGTAGGAGTGAGAAAAACATCACGGGGTGGTGCGCATTGTATGGGTGTGTGTTACATTACATTCACTATTAGGAGTGAGAAAAACATCACGGGGTGGTGCGCATTGTATGGGTGTGTGTTACATTACATTCACTAGTAGGAGTGAGAAAAACATCACGGGGTGGTGCGCATTGTATGGGTGTGTGTTACATTACATTCACTAGTAGGAGTTGGAAAAACATCACGGGGTGGTGCGCATTGTATGGGTGTGTGTTACATTACATTCACTAGTAGCAGTGAGAAAAACATCACGGGGTGGTGCCCATTGTATGGGTGTGTGTTACATTACATTCACTAGTAGGAGTGAGAAAAACATCACGGGGTGGTGCGCATTGTATGGGTGTGTGTTACATTACATTCACTAGTAGGTGTGAGAAAAACATCACGGGGTGGTGCGCATTGTATGGGTGTGTGTTACATTACATTCACTAGTAGGATTGAGAAAAACATCACGGGGTGGTGTGAATCGGAGGGCCTCAATTAGGATAGGCAGTGAGTGGCAATGTAGGATGGAGAAAAGCACCGCGGGGTGGTCAGCATGGGGAGGTCAGGGAACATGCAGTGGCAATGTAGGTTAGGTTTCTGAAAAACATCGCGGGGTGGTGCGCATTGTATGGGTGTGTGTTACATTAGATTCACTAGTAGGAGTGAGAAAAACATCACGGGGTGGTGCGCATTGTATGGGTGTGTGTTACATTAGATTCACTAGTAGGAGTGAGAAAAACATCACGAGGTGGTGCGCATTGTATGGGTGTGTGTTACATTACATTCACTAGTAGGAGTGAGAAAAACATCACGCGGTGGTGCGCATTGTATGGGTGTGTGTTATATTACATTCACTAGTAGGAGTGAGAAAAACATCACGGGGTGGTGCGCATTGTATGGGTGTGTGTTACATTACATTCACTAGTAGGAGTGAGAAAAACATCACGGGGTGGTGCGCATTGTATGGGTGTGTGTTACATTACATTCACTAGTAGGAGTGAGAAAAACATCATGGGGTGGTGCGCATTGTATGGGTGTGTGTTACATTACATTCACTAGTAGCAGTGAGAAAAATATCACGGGGTGGTGCGCATTGTATGGGTGTGTGTTACATTACATTCACTAGTAGGAGTGAGAAAAACATCACGGGGTGGTGCGCATTGTATGGGTGTGTGTTACATTACATTCACTAGTAGGAGTGAGAAAAACATCACGGGGTGGTGCGCATTGTATGGGTGTGTGTTACATTACATTCACTAGTAGGTGTGCGAAAAACATCACGGGGTGGTGCGCATTGTATGGGTGTGTGTTACATTACATTCACTAGTAGGAGTGAGAAAAACATCACGGGGTGGTGCGCATTGTATGGATGTGTGTTACATTACATTCACTAGTAGGTGTGAGAAAAACATCACGGCGTGGTGCGCATTTTATGGGTGTGTGTTACATTATATTCACTAGTAGGAGTGAGAAAAACATCACGGGGTGGTGTGAATCGGATGGTCTGAATTAGGATAGGCAGTGAGTGGCAATTAGGATGGAGAAAAGCACCGCCGGGTGGTCAGCATGGGGAGGTCAGGGAACATGCAGTGGCAATGTAGGATAGGTTTCTGAAAAACATCGCGGGGTGGTGCGCATTGTATGGGTGTGTTTTACATTAGATTCACTAGTAGGAGTGAGAAAAACATCACGGGGTGGTGCGCATTGTATGGGTGTGTGTTACATTAGATTCACTAGTAGGAGTGAGAAAAACATCACGGGGTGGTGCGCATTGTATGGGTGTGTGTTACATTGGATTCACTAGTAGGAGTGAGAAAAACATCACGGGGTGGTGCCCATTGTATGGGTGTGTGTTACATTACATTGACTAGTAGGAGTGAGAAAAACATCACGGGGTGGTGCGCATTGTATGGGTGTGTGTTACATTACATTCACTAGTAGGAGTGAGAAAAACATCACGGGGTGGTGTGCATTGTATGGGTGTGTGATACATTAAATTCACTAGTAAGAGTGAGAAAAACATCACGGGGCGGACGCATTGTATGAGTGTGTGTTACATTACATTCACTAGTAGGAGTGAGAAAAACATCACGGGGCGGACGCATTGTATGAGTGTGTGTTACATTACATTCACTAGTAGGAGTGAGAAAAACATCACGGGGTGGTGCGCATTGTATGGGTGCGTGTTACGTTACATTCACTAGTAGGAGTGAGCAAAACATCACGGGGTGGTGCGCATTGTATGGGTGCGTGTTACGTTAGATTCACTAGTAGGAGTGAGAAAAACATCACGGGGTGGTGCGCATTGTATGGGTGCGTGTTACATTACATTCACTAGTAGGAGTGAGAAAAACATCACGGGGTGGTGCGCATTGTATGGGTGCGTGTTACATTACATTCACTAGTAGGAGTGAGAACAACATCACGGGGTGGTGCGCATTGTATGGGTGTGTGTTACATTACATTCACTAGTAGGAGTGAGAAAAACATCACGGGGTGGTGCGCATTGTATGGGTGTGTGTTACATTACATTCACTAGTAGGAGTGAGAAAAATATCACGCGGTGGTGCGCATTGTATGGGTGTGTGTTACATAACATTCACTAGTAGGAGTGAGAAAAACATCACGGGGTGGTGTGAATCGGATGGTCTGAATTAGGATAGGCAGTGAGTGGCAATGTAGGATGGAGAAAAGCACCGCCGGTGGTCAGCATGGCGAAGTCAGGCAACATGCAGTGGCAATGTAGGATAGGTTTCTGAAAAACATCACGGGGCGGTGCGCATTGTATGGGTGTGTGTTACATTACATTCACTAGTAGGAGTGAGAAAAACATCACGGGGTGGTGCGCATTGTATGGGTGTGTGTTACATTACATTCACTAGTAGGAGTGAGAAAAAAATCACGGGGTGGTGCGCATTGTATGGGTGTGTGTTACATTACATTCACTAGTAGGAGTGAAAAACATCACGGGGTGGTGCGCATTGTATGGGCGTGTGTTACATTACATTCACTAGTAGGAGTGAGAAAAACATCACGGGGTGGTGCGCATTGTATGGGTGTGTGTTACATTACATTCACTAGTAGCAGTGAGAAAAACATCACGGGGTGGTGCCCATTGTATGGGTGTGTGTTACATTAGATTCACTAGTAGGAGTGAGAAAAACATCATGGGGTGATGCGCATTGTATGGGTGTGTGTTACATTACATTCACTAGTAGGTGTGAGAAAAACATCACGGGGTGGTGCGCATTGTATGGGTGTGTGTTACATTACATTCACTAGTAGGAGTGAGAAAAACATCACGGGGTGGTGTGAATCGGAGGGCCTCAATTAGGATAGGCAGTGAGTGGCAATGTAGGATGGAGAAAAGCACCGCGGGGTGGTCAGCATGGGGAGGTCAGGGAACATGCAGTGGCAATGTAGGATAGGTTTCTGAAAAACATCGCGGGGTGGTGCGCATTGTATGGGTGTGTGTTACATTAGATTCACTAGTAGGAGTGAGAAAAACATCACGGGGTGGTGCGCATTGTATGGGTGTGTGTTACATTAGATTCACTAGTAGGAGTGAGAAAAACATCACGGGGTGGTGCGCATTGTATGGGTGTGTGTTACACTACATTCACTAGTAGGAGTGAGAAAAAAATCACGGGGTGGTGCGCATTGTATGGGTGTGTGTTACATTACATTCACTAGTAGGAGTGAGAAAAACATCACGGGGTGGTGCGCATTGTATGGGTGTGTGTTACATTACATTCACTAGTAGGAGTGAGAAAAACATCACGGGGTGTTGCGCATTGTATGGGTGTGTGTTACATTACATTCACTAGTAGGTGTGAGAAAAACATCACGGGGTGGTGCGCATTGTATGGGTGTGTGTTACATTACATTCACTAGTAGGAGTGAGAAAAACATCACGGGGTGGTGCGCATTGTATGGGTGTGTGTTACATTACATTCACTAGTAGGTGTGAGAAAAACATCACGGCGTGGTGCGCATTTTATGGGTGTGTGTTACATTATATTCACTAGTAGGAGTGAGAAAAACATCACGGGGTGGTGTGAATCGGATGGTCTGAATTAGGATAGGCAGTGAGTGGCAATTAGGATGGAGAAAAGCACCGCCGGGTGGTCAGCATGGGGAGGTCAGGGAACATGCAGTGGCAATGTAGGATAGGTTTCTGAAAAACATCGCGGGGTGGTGCGCATTGTATGGGTGTGTTTTACATTAGATTCACTAGTAGGAGTGAGAAAAACATCACGGGGTGGTGCGCATTGTATGGGTGTGTGTTACATTAGATTCACTAGTAGGAGTGAGAAAAACATCACGGGGTGGTGCGCATTGTATGGGTGTGTGTTACATTGGATTCACTAGTAGGAGTGAGAAAAACATCACGGGGTGGTGCCCATTGTATGGGTGTGTGTTACATTACATTGACTAGTAGGAGTGAGAAAAACATCACGGGGTGGTGCGCATTGTATGGGTGTGTGTTACATTACATTCACTAGTAGGAGTGAGAAAAACATCACGGGGTGGTGTGCATTGTATGGGTGTGTGATACATTAAATTCACTAGTAGGAGTGAGAAAAACATCACGGGGCGGACGCATTGTATGAGTGTGTGTTACATTACATTCACTAGTAGGAGTGAGAAAAACATCACGGGGTGGTGCGCATTGTATGGGTGCGTGTTACGTTACATTCACTAGTAGGAGTGAGAAAAACATCACGGGGTGGTGCGCATTGTATGGGTGCGTGTTACGTTAGATTCACTAGTAGGAGTGAGAAAAACATCACGGGGTGGTGCGCATTGTATGGGTGCGTGTTACATTACATTCACTAGTAGGAGTGAGAAAAACATCACGGGGTGGTGCGCATTGTATGGGTGCGTGTTACATTACATTCACTAGTAGGAGTGAGAACAACATCACGGGGTGGTGCGCATTGTATGGGTGTGTGTTACATTACATTCACTAGTAGGAGTGAGAAAAACATCACGGGGTGGTGCGCATTGTATGGGTGTGTGTTACATTACATTCACTAGTAGGAGTGAGAAAAACATCACGCGGTGGTGCGCATTGTATGGGTGTGTGTTACATAACATTCACTAGTAGGAGTGAGAAAAACATCACGGGGTGGTGTGAATCGGATGGTCTGAATTAGGATAGGCAGTGAGTGGCAATGTAGGATGGAGAAAAGCACCGCCGGTGGTCAGCATGGCGAGGTCAGGCAACATGCAGTGGCAATGTAGGATAGGTTTCCGAAAAACATCGCGGGGCGGTGCGCATTGTATGGGTGTGTGTTACATTACATTCACTAGTAGGAGTGAGAAAAACATCACGGGGTGGTGCGCATTGTATGGGTGTGTGTTACATTACATTCACTAGTAGGAGTGAGAAAAACATCACGGGGTGGTGCGCATTGTATGGGTGTGTGTTACATTACATTCACTAGTAGGAGTGAAAAACATCACGGGGTGGTGCGCATTTTATGGGCGTGTGTTACATTACATTCACTAGTAGGAGTGAGAAAAACATCACGGGGTGGTGCGCATTGTATGGGTGTGTGTTACATTACATTCACTAGTAGCAGTGAGAAAAACATCACGGGGTGGTGCCCATTGTATGGGTGTGTGTTACATTAGATTCACTAGTAGGAGTGAGAAAAACATCATGGGGTGATGCGCATTGTATGGGTGTGTGTTACATTACATTCACTAGTAGGTGTGAGAAAAACATCACGGGGTGGTGCGCATTGTATGGGTGTGTGTTACATTACATTCACTAGTAGGAGTGAGAAAAACATCACGGGGTGGTGTGAATCGGAGGGCCTCAATTAGGATAGGCAGTGAGTGGCAATGTAGGATGGAGAAAAGCACCGCGGGGTGGTCAGCATGGGGAGGTCAGGGAACATGCAGTGGCAATGTAGGATAGGTTTCTGAAAAACATCGCGGGGTGGTGCGCATTGTATGGGTGTGTGTTACATTAGATTCACTAGTAGGAGTGAGAAAAACATCACGGGGTGGTGCGCATTGTATGGGTGTGTGTTACATTAGATTCACTAGTAGGAGTGAGAAAAACATCACGGGGTGGTGCGCATTGTATGGGTGTGTGTTACACTACATTCACTAGTAGGAGTGAGAAAAAAATCACGGGGTGGTGCGCATTGTATGGGTGTGTGTTACATTACATTCACTAGTAGGAGTGAGAAAAACATCACGGGGTGGTGCGCATTGTATCGGTGTGTGTTACATTACATTCACTAGTAGGTGTGAGAAAAACATCACGGGGTGGTGCGCATTGTATGGGTGTGTGTTACATTACATTCACTAGTAGCAGTGAGAAAAACATCACGGGGTGATGTGAATCGGATGGTCTGAATTAGGATAGGCAGTGAGTGGCAATGTAGGATGGAAAAAAGCACCGCGGGGTGGTCAGCATGGGGATGTCAGGGAACATGCAGTGGCAATGTAGGATAGGTTTCTGAAAAACATCGCGGGGTGGTGCGCATTGTATGGGTGTGTGTTACATTAGATTCACTAGTAGGAGTGAGAAAAACATCACGCGGTGGTGGGCATTGTATGGGTGTGTGTTACATTAGATTCACTAGTAGGAGTGAGAAAAACATCACGAGGTGGTGCGCATTGTATGGTTGTGTGTTACATTAGATTCACTAGTAGGAGTGAGAAAAATATCACGGGGTGGTGCGCATTGTATGGGTGTGTGTTACATTACATTCACTAGTAGGAGTGAGAAAAACATCACGGGGTGGTGCGCATTGTGTGGGTGTGTGTTACATTACATTCACTAGTAGGAGTGAGAAAAACATCACGGGGTGGTGCGCATTGTATGGGTGTGTGTTACATTAAATTCACTAGTAGGAGTGACAAAAGCATCACGGGGTGGTGCGCATTGTATGAGTGTGTGTTACATTACATTCACTAGTAGGAGTTAGAAAAACATCACGGGGTGGTGCGCATTGTATGGGTGCGTGTTACGTTAGATTCACTAGTACGAGTGAGAAAAACATCACAGGATGGTGCGCATTGTATGGGTGCGTGTTACATTACATTCACTAGTAGGAGTGAGAAAAACATCACCGGGTGGTGCGCATTGTATGGGTGCGTGTTACGTTAGATTCACTAGTAGGAGTGAGAAAAACATCACGGGGTGGTGCGCATTGTATGGGTGCGTGTTACATTAGATTAACTAGTAGGAGTGAGAAAAACATCACAGGGTGGTGCGCATTGTATGGGTGCGTGTTACATTACATTCACTAGTAGGAGTGAGAAAAACATCACGGGGTGGTGCGCATGGTATGGGTGCGTGTTACATTACATACACTAGTAGGAGTGAGAACAACATCACGGGGTGGTGCGCATTGTATGGGTGTGTGTTACATTACATTCACTAGTAGGAGTGAGAACAACATCACGGGGTGGTGCGCATTGTATGGGTGTGTGTTACATTACATTCACTAGTACGAGTGAGAAAAACATCACGGGGTGGTGCGCATTCTATGGGTGCGTGTTACATTACATTCACTAGTAGGTGTGAGAACAACATCACGGGGTGGTGCGCATTGTATGGGTGCGTGTTACATTACATTCACTAGTAGGAGTGAGAAAAACATCACGGGGTGGTGCGCATTGTATGGGTGCGTGTTACTTTACATTCACTAGTAGGAGTGAGAAAAACATCACGGGGTGGTGCGCATTGTATGGGTGCGTGTTACATTACATCCACTAGTAGGAGTGAGAAAAACATCACGTGGTGGTGCGCATTGTATGGGTGCGTGTTACATTACATTCACTAGTAGGAGTGAGAAAAACATCACGGGGAGGTGCGCATTGTATGGGTGCGTGTTACATTACATTCACTAGTAGGAGTGAGAAAAACATCACGTGGAGGTGCTCATTATATGGGTGCGTGTTACATTACATTCACTAGTAGGAGTGAGAAAAACATCACGGGGTGATGCGCATTGTATGTGTGCGTGTTACTTTACATTCACTAGTAGGAGTGAGAAAAACATCACGGTGTGGTGCGCATTGTATGGGTGCGTGTTACATTACATTCACTAGTAGGAGTGAGAACAACATCACGGGGTGGTGCGCATCGTATGGGTGCGTGTTACATTACATTCACTAGTAGGAGTGAGAAAAACATCACGGGGTGGTGCGCATTCTATGGGTGCGTGTTACATTACATTCACTACTAGGAGTGAGAACAACATCACGGGGTGGTGCGCATTGTATGGGTGCGTGTTACATTACATTCACTAGTAGGAGTGAGAACAACATCACGAGGTGGTGCGCATTGTATGGGTGTGTGTTACATTACATTCACTAGTAGGAGTGAGAAAAACATCACGGGGTGGTGCGCATTGTATGGGTGTGTGTTACATTACATTCACTAGTAGGAGTGAGAAAAATATCACGCAGTGGTGCGCATTGTATGGGTGTGTGTTACATAAAATTCACTAGTAGGAGTGAGAAAAACATCACGGGGTGGTGTGAATCGGATGGTCTGAATTAGGATAGGCAGTGAGTGGCAATGTAGGATGGAGAAAAGCACCGCCGGTGGTCAGCATGGCGAGGTCAGGCAACATGCAGTGGCAATGTAGGATAGGTTTCTGAAAAACATCACGGGGCGGTGCGCATTGTATGGGTGTGTGTTACATTACATTCACTAGTAGGAGTGAGAAAAACATCACGGGGTGGTGCGCATTGTATGGGTGTGTGTTACATTACATTCACTAGTAGGAGTGAGAAAAAAATCACGGGGTGGTGCGCATTGTATGGGTGTGTGTTACATTACATTCACTAGTAGGAGTGAAAAACATCACGGGGTGGTGCGCATTGTATGGGCGTGTGTTACATTACATTCACTAGTAGGAGTGAGAAAAACATCACGGGGTGGTGCGCATTGTATGGGTGTGTGTTACATTACATTCACTAGTAGCAGTGAGAAAAACATCACGGGGTGGTGCCCATTGTATGGGTGTGTGTTACATTAGATTCACTAGTAGGAGTGAGAAAAACATCATGGGGTGATGCGCATTGTATGGGTGTGTGTTACATTACATTCACTAGTAGGTGTGAGAAAAACATCACGGGGTGGTGCGCATTGTATGGGTGTGTGTTACATTACATTCACTAGTAGGAGTGAGAAAAACATCACGGGGTGGTGTGAATCGGAGGGCCTCAATTAGGATAGGCAGTGAGTGGCAATGTAGGATGGAGAAAAGCACCGCGGGGTGGTCAGCATGGGGAGGTCAGGGAACATGCAGTGGCAATGTAGGATAGGTTTCTGAAAAACATCGCGGGGTGGTGCGCATTGTATGGGTGTGTGTTACATTAGATTCACTAGTAGGAGTGAGAAAAACATCACGGGGTGGTGCGCATTGTATGGGTGTGTGTTACATTAGATTCACTAGTAGGAGTGAGAAAAACATCACGGGGTGGTGCGCATTGTATGGGTGTGTGTTACACTACATTCACTAGTAGGAGTGAGAAAAAAATCACGGGGTGGTGCGCATTGTATGGGTGTGTGTTACATTACATTCACTAGTAGGAGTGAGAAAAACATCACGGGGTGGTGCGCATTGTATGGGTGTGTGTTACATTACATTCACTAGTAGGAGTGAGAAAAACATCACGGGGTGTTGCGCATTGTATGGGTGTGTGTTACATTACATTCACTAGTAGGTGTGAGAAAAACATCACGGGGTGGTGCGCATTGTATGGGTGTGTGTTACATTACATTCACTAGTAGGAGTGAGAAAAACATCACGGGGTGGTGCGCATTGTATGGGTGTGTGTTACATTACATTCACTAGTAGGTGTGAGAAAAACATCACGGCGTGGTGCGCATTTTATGGGTGTGTGTTACATTATATTCACTAGTAGGAGTGAGAAAAACATCACGGGGTGGTGTGAATCGGATGGTCTGAATTAGGATAGGCAGTGAGTGGCAATTAGGATGGAGAAAAGCACCGCCGGGTGGTCAGCATGGGGAGGTCAGGGAACATGCAGTGGCAATGTAGGATAGGTTTCTGAAAAACATCGCGGGGTGGTGCGCATTGTATGGGTGTGTTTTACATTAGATTCACTAGTAGGAGTGAGAAAAACATCACGGGGTGGTGCGCATTGTATGGGTGTGTGTTACATTAGATTCACTAGTAGGAGTGAGAAAAACATCACGGGGTGGTGCGCATTGTATGGGTGTGTGTTACATTGGATTCACTAGTAGGAGTGAGAAAAACATCACGGGGTGGTGCCCATTGTATGGGTGTGTGTTACATTACATTGACTAGTAGGAGTGAGAAAAACATCACGGGGTGGTGCGCATTGTATGGGTGTGTGTTACATTACATTCACTAGTAGGAGTGAGAAAAACATCACGGGGTGGTGTGCATTGTATGGGTGTGTGATACATTAAATTCACTAGTAGGAGTGAGAAAAACATCACGGGGCGGACGCATTGTATGAGTGTGTGTTACATTACATTCACTAGTAGGAGTGAGAAAAACATCACGGGGTGGTGCGCATTGTATGGGTGCGTGTTACGTTACATTCACTAGTAGGAGTGAGAAAAACATCACGGGGTGGTGCGCATTGTATGGGTGCGTGTTACGTTAGATTCACTAGTAGGAGTGAGAAAAACATCACGGGGTGGTGCGCATTGTATGGGTGCGTGTTACATTACATTCACTAGTAGGAGTGAGAAAAACATCACGGGGTGGTGCGCATTGTATGGGTGCGTGTTACATTACATTCACTAGTAGGAGTGAGAACAACATCACGGGGTGGTGCGCATTGTATGGGTGTGTGTTACATTACATTCACTAGTAGGAGTGAGAAAAACATCACGGGGTGGTGCGCATTGTATGGGTGTGTGTTACATTACATTCACTAGTAGGAGTGAGAAAAACATCACGCGGTGGTGCGCATTGTATGGGTGTGTGTTACATAACATTCACTAGTAGGAGTGAGAAAAACATCACGGGGTGGTGTGAATCGGATGGTCTGAATTAGGATAGGCAGTGAGTGGCAATGTAGGATGGAGAAAAGCACCGCCGGTGGTCAGCATGGCGAGGTCAGGCAACATGCAGTGGCAATGTAGGATAGGTTTCCGAAAAACATCGCGGGGCGGTGCGCATTGTATGGGTGTGTGTTACATTACATTCACTAGTAGGAGTGAGAAAAACATCACGGGGTGGTGCGCATTGTATGGGTGTGTGTTACATTACATTCACTAGTAGGAGTGAGAAAAACATCACGGGGTGGTGCGCATTGTATGGGTGTGTGTTACATTACATTCACTAGTAGGAGTGAAAAACATCACGGGGTGGTGCGCATTTTATGGGCGTGTGTTACATTACATTCACTAGTAGGAGTGAGAAAAACATCACGGGGTGGTGCGCATTGTATGGGTGTGTGTTACATTACATTCACTAGTAGCAGTGAGAAAAACATCACGGGGTGGTGCCCATTGTATGGGTGTGTGTTACATTAGATTCACTAGTAGGAGTGAGAAAAACATCATGGGGTGATGCGCATTGTATGGGTGTGTGTTACATTACATTCACTAGTAGGTGTGAGAAAAACATCACGGGGTGGTGCGCATTGTATGGGTGTGTGTTACATTACATTCACTAGTAGGAGTGAGAAAAACATCACGGGGTGGTGTGAATCGGAGGGCCTCAATTAGGATAGGCAGTGAGTGGCAATGTAGGATGGAGAAAAGCACCGCGGGGTGGTCAGCATGGGGAGGTCAGGGAACATGCAGTGGCAATGTAGGATAGGTTTCTGAAAAACATCGCGGGGTGGTGCGCATTGTATGGGTGTGTGTTACATTAGATTCACTAGTAGGAGTGAGAAAAACATCACGGGGTGGTGCGCATTGTATGGGTGTGTGTTACATTAGATTCACTAGTAGGAGTGAGAAAAACATCACGGGGTGGTGCGCATTGTATGGGTGTGTGTTACACTACATTCACTAGTAGGAGTGAGAAAAAAATCACGGGGTGGTGCGCATTGTATGGGTGTGTGTTACATTACATTCACTAGTAGGAGTGAGAAAAACATCACGGGGTGGTGCGCATTGTATCGGTGTGTGTTACATTACATTCACTAGTAGGTGTGAGAAAAACATCACGGGGTGGTGCGCATTGTATGGGTGTGTGTTACATTACATTCACTAGTAGCAGTGAGAAAAACATCACGGGGTGATGTGAATCGGATGGTCTGAATTAGGATAGGCAGTGAGTGGCAATGTAGGATGGAAAAAAGCACCGCGGGGTGGTCAGCATGGGGATGTCAGGGAACATGCAGTGGCAATGTAGGATAGGTTTCTGAAAAACATCGCGGGGTGGTGCGCATTGTATGGGTGTGTGTTACATTAGATTCACTAGTAGGAGTGAGAAAAACATCACGCGGTGGTGGGCATTGTATGGGTGTGTGTTACATTAGATTCACTAGTAGGAGTGAGAAAAACATCACGAGGTGGTGCGCATTGTATGGTTGTGTGTTACATTAGATTCACTAGTAGGAGTGAGAAAAATATCACGGGGTGGTGCGCATTGTATGGGTGTGTGTTACATTACATTCACTAGTAGGAGTGAGAAAAACATCACGGGGTGGTGCGCATTGTGTGGGTGTGTGTTACATTACATTCACTAGTAGGAGTGAGAAAAACATCACGGGGTGGTGCGCATTGTATGGGTGTGTGTTACATTAAATTCACTAGTAGGAGTGACAAAAGCATCACGGGGTGGTGCGCATTGTATGAGTGTGTGTTACATTACATTCACTAGTAGGAGTTAGAAAAACATCACGGGGTGGTGCGCATTGTATGGGTGCGTGTTACGTTAGATTCTCTAGTACGAGTGAGAAAAACATCACAGGGTGGTGCGCATTGTATGGGTGCGTGTTACATTACATTCACTAGTAGGAGTGAGAAAAACATCACCGGGTGGTGCGCATTGTATGGGTGCGTGTTACGTTAGATTCACTAGTAGGAGTGAGAAAAACATCACGGGGTGGTGCGCATTGTATGGGTGCGTGTTACATTAGATTAACTAGTAGGAGTGAGAAAAACATCACAGGGTGGTGCGCATTGTATGGGTGCGTGTTACATTACATTCACTAGTAGGAGTGAGAAAAACATCACGGGGTGGTGCGCATGGTATGGGTGCGTGTTACATTACATACACTAGTAGGAGTGAGAACAACATCACGGGGTGGTGCGCATTGTATGGGTGTGTGTTACATTACATTCACTAGTAGGAGTGAGAACAACATCACGGGGTGGTGCGCATTGTATGGGTGTGTGTTACATTACATTCACTAGTACGAGTGAGAAAAACATCACGGGGTGGTGCGCATTCTATGGGTGCGTGTTACATTACATTCACTAGTAGGTGTGAGAACAACATCACGGGGTGGTGCGCATTGTATGGGTGCGTGTTACATTACATTCACTAGTAGGAGTGAGAAAAACATCACGGGGTGGTGCGCATTGTATGGGTGCGTGTTACTTTACATTCACTAGTAGGAGTGAGAAAAACATCACGGGGTGGTGCGCATTGTATGGGTGCGTGTTACATTACATCCACTAGTAGGAGTGAGAAAAACATCACGTGGTGGTGCGCATTGTATGGGTGCGTGTTACATTACATTCACTAGTAGGAGTGAGAAAAACATCACGGGGAGGTGCGCATTGTATGGGTGCGTGTTACATTACATTCACTAGTAGGAGTGAGAAAAACATCACGTGGAGGTGCTCATTATATGGGTGCGTGTTACATTACATTCACTAGTAGGAGTGAGAAAAACATCACGGGGTGATGCGCATTGTATGTGTGCGTGTTACTTTACATTCACTAGTAGGAGTGAGAAAAACATCACAGGGTGGTGCGCATTGTATGGGTGCGTGTTACATTACATTCACTAGTAGGAGTGAGAACAACATCACGGGGTGGTGCGCATCGTATGGGTGCGTGTTACATTACATTCACTAGTAGGAGTGAGAAAAACATCACGGGGTGGTGCGCATTCTATGGGTGCGTGTTACATTACATTCACTACTAGGAGTGAGAACAACATCACGGGGTGGTGCGCATTGTATGGGTGCGTGTTACATTACATTCACTAGTAGGAGTGAGAACAACATCACGGGGTGGTGCGCATTGTATGGGTGTGTGTTACATTACATTCACTAGTAGGAGTTAGAAAAACATCACGGGGTGGTGCGCATTGTATGGGTGCGTGTTACATTACATTCACTAGTAGGTGTGAGAACAACATCACGGGGTGTTGCGCATTGTATGGGTGCGTGTTACATTACATTCACTAGTAGGAGTGAGAAAAACATCACGGGGTGGTGCGCATTGTATGGGTGCGTGTTACTTTACATTCACTAGTAGGAGTCAGAAAAACATCACGGGGTGGTGCGCATTGTATGGGTGTGTGTTACATTACATTCACTAGTAGGAGTGAGAAAAACATCACGGGGTGGTGCGCATTGTATGGGTGCGTGCTACATTAGATTCACTAGTAGGAGTGAGAAAAACATCACAGGGTGGTGCGCATTGTATGGGTGCGTGTTACATTACATTCACTAGTAGGAGTGAGAAAAACATCACGGGGTGGTGCGCATTGTATGGGTGCGTGTTACATTACATTCACTAGTAGGAGTGAGAACAACATCACGGGGTGGTTCGCATTGTATGGGTGTGTGTTACATTACATTCACTACTAGGAGTGAGAAAAACATCACGGGGTGGTGCGCATTGTATGGGTGCGTGTTACATTACATTCAATAGTAGGTGTGAGAACAACATCACGGGGTGGTGCGCATTGTATGGGTGCGTGTTACATTCACTAGTAGGAGTGAGAAAAACATCACGGGGTGGTGCGCATTGTATGGGTGCGTGTTACTTTACATTCACTAGTAGGAGTGAGAAAAACATCACGGGGTGGTGCGCATTGTATGGGTGCGTGTTACATTACATTCACTAGTAGGAGTGAGAAAAACATCACGGGGTGGTGCGCATTGTATGGGTGCGTGTTACATTACATTCACTAGTAGGAGTGAGAAAAACATCACGGGGTGGTGCGCATTGTATGGGTGCGTGTTACATTACATTCACTAGTAGGAGTGAGAAAAACATCACGGGGTGGTGCGCATTGTATGGGTGCGTGTTACATTACATTCACTAGTAGGAGTGAGAAAAACATCACGGGGTGGTGCGCATTGTATGGGTGTGTTACATTACATTCACTAGTAGGAGTGAGAAAATCATCACGGGGTGGTGCGCATTGTATCTGTGTGTGTTACATTACATTCACTAATAGGAGTGAGAAAAACATCATGGGGTGGTGCGCATTGTATGGGTGTGTGTTACATTACATTCACCAGTAGGAGTGAGAAAAACATCACGGGGTTGTGCGCATTGTATGGGTGTGTGTTACATTACATCCACTAGTAGGAGTGAGAAAAACATCACGGGGTGGTGCGCATTGTATGGGTGTGTGTTACATTACATTCACTAGTAGGAGTGAGAAAAACATCACGGGGTGGTGTGAATCGGAGGGTCTGAATTAGGATAGTTAGTGAGTGGCAATGTAGGATGGAGAAAAGCACCGCGGGGTGGTCAGCATGGGGAGGTCAGGGAACATGCAGTGGCAATGTAGGATAGGTTTCTGAAAAACATCGCGGGGTGGTGCGCATTGAATGGGTGTGTGTTACATTAGATTAGTAGGAGTGAGAAAAACATCACGGGGTGGTGCGCATTGTATGGGTGTGTGTTACATTAGATTCACTAGTAGGAGTGAGAAAAACATCACGCGGTGGTGCGCATTGTATGGGTGTGTGTTACATTACATTCACTAGTAGGAGTGAGAAAAACATCACGGGGTGGTGCGCATTGTATGGGTGTGTGTTACATTACATTCACTAGTAGGAGTGAGAAAAACATCACGGGGTGGTGTGAATCGGAGGGTCTGAATTAGGATAGGCAGTGAGTGGCAATGTAGGATGGAGAAAAGCACCGCGGGGTGGTCAGCATGGGGTGGTCAGGGAACATGCAGTGGCAATGTAGGATAGGTTTCTGAAAAACATCACGGGGTGGTGCGCATTGTATGGGTGTGTGTTACATTACATTCACTAGTAGGAGTGAGAAAAACATCACGGGGTGGTGCGCATTGTATGGGTGTGTGTTACATTACATTCACTAGTAGGAGTGAGAAAAACATCACGGGGTGGTGCGCATTGTATGGGTGTGTGTTACATTACATTCACTAGTAGGAGTGAGAAAAACATCACGGGGTGGTGCGCATTGTATGGGTGTGTGTTACATTACATTCACTAGTAGGAGTGAGAAAAACATCACGGGGTGGTGCGCATTGTATGGGTGTGTTACATTACATTCACTAGTAGGAGTGAGAAAAACATCACGGGGTGGTGCGCATTGTATGGGTGTGTGTTACATTACATTCACTAGTAGGAGTAAGAAAAACATCACGGGGTGGTGTGAATCAGAGGGTCTGAATTAGGACAGGCAGTGAGTGGCAATGTAGGATGGAGAAAAGCACCGCGGGTGGTCAGCATGGGGAGGTCAGGGAACATGCAGTGGCAATGTAGGATATGTTTCTGAAAAACATCGCGGGGTGGTGCGCATTGTATGGGTGTGTGTTACATTAGATTCACTAGTAGGAGTGAGAAAAACATCACGGGGTGGTGCGCATTGTATGGGTGTGTGTTACATTACATTCACTAGTAGGAGTGAGAAAAACATCACGGTGTGGTGCGCATTGTATGGGTGTGTGTTACATTACATTCACTAGTAGGAGTGAGAAAAACATCACGGGGTGGTGCGCATTGTATGGGTGTGTGTTACATTACATTCACTAGTAGGAGTGAGAAAAACATCACGGTGTGGTGTGCATCGGAGGGTCTGAATTAGGATAGGCAGTGAGTGGCAATGTAGGATGGAGAAAAGCACCGCGGGGTGGTCAGCATGGGAAGGTCAGGGAACATGCAGTGGCAATGTAGGATAGGTTTCTGAAAAACATCGCGGGGTGGTGCGCATTGTATGGGTTTGTGTTACATTAGATTCACTAGTAGGAGTGAGAAAAACATCACGGGGTGGTGCGCATTGTATGGGTGTGTGTTACATTACATTTACTAGTAGGAGTGAGAAAAACATCACGGGGTGGTGCGCATTGTATGTGTGTGTGTTACATTACATTCACTAGTAGGAGTGAGAAAAACATCACGGGGTGGTGTGAATCGGAGGGTCTGAATTAGGATAGGCAGTGAGTGGCAATGTAGGATGGAGAAAAGCACCGCGGGGTGGTCAGCATGGGGAGGTCAGGGAACATGCAGTGGCAATGTAGGATAGGTTTCTGAAAAACATCGCGGGGTGGTGCGCATTGTATGGGTGTGTGTTACATTAGATTCACTAGTAGGAGTGAGAAAAACATCACGGGGTGGTGCGCATTGTATGGGTGTGTGTTACATTACATTCACTAGTAGGAGTGAGAAAAACATCACGGGGTGGTGCGCATTGTATGGGTGTGTGTTACATTACATTCACTAGTAGGAGTGAAAAAAACATCAAGGGGTGGTGCGCATTCTATGGGTGTGTGTTACATTACATTCACCAGTAGGAGTGAGAAAATCATCACAGGGTGGTGTGAATCGGAGGGTCTGAATTAGGATAGGCAGTGAGTGGCAATGTAGGATGGAGAAAAGCACCGCGGGGTGGTCAGCATGGGGAGGTCAGGGAACATGCAGTGGCAATGTAGGATAGGTTTCTGAAAAACATCTCGGGGTGGTGCGCATTGTATGGGTGTGTGTTACATTAGATTCACTAGTAGGAGTGAGAAAAACATCACGGGGTGGTGCGCATTGTATGGGTGTGTGTTACATTACATTCACTATTAGGAGTGAGAAAAACACCACGGGGTGGTGCGCATTGTATGGGTGTGTGTTACATTACATTCACTAGTAGGAGTGAGAAAAACATCACGGTGTGGTGCGCATTGTATGTGTGTGTTACATTACATTCACTAGTATTAGTGAGAAAAACATCATGGGGTGGTGCACATTGTATGGGTGTGTGTTACATTACATTCACTAGTAGGAGTGAGAAAAACACCACGGGGTGGTGCGCATTGTATGGGTGTGTGTTACATTACATTCACTAGTAGGAGTGAGAAAAACATCACGGGGTGGTGCGCATTGTATGGGTGTGTGTTACATTACATTCACTAATAGGAGTGAGAAAAACATTATGGGGTGGTGCGCATTGTATGGGTGTGTGTTACATTACATTCACCAGTAGGAGCAAGAAAAACATCACGGGGTTGTGCGCATTGTATGGGTGTGTGTTACATTACATCCACTAGTAGGAGTGAGAAAAACATCACGGGGTGGTGCGCATTGTATGGGTGTGTGTTACATTACATTCACTAGTAGGAGTGAGAAAAACATCACGGGGTGGTGTGAATCGGAGGGTCTGAATTAGGATAGTTAGTGAGTGGCAATGTAGGATGGAGAAAAGCACCGCGGGGTGGTCAGCCTGGGGAGGTCAGGGAACATGCAGTGGCAATGTAGGATAGGTTTCTGAAAAACATCGCGGGGTGGTGCGCATTGAATGGGTGTGTGTTACATTAGATTCACTAGTAGGAGTGAGAAAAACATCACGGGGTGGTGCGCATTGTATGGGTGTGTGTTACATTACATTCACTAGTAGGAGTGAGAAAAACATCACGGGGTGGTGCGCATTGTATGGGTGCGTGTTACATTACATTCACTAGTAGGAGTTAGAAAAACATCACGGGGTAGTGCGCATTGTATGGGTGCGTGTTACTTTACATTCACTAGTAGGAGTCAGAAAAACATCACGGGGTGGTGCGCATTGTATGGGTGTGTGTTACATTAGATTCACTAGTAGGAGTGAGAAAAACATCACAGGGTGGTGCGCATTGTATGGGTGCGTGTTACATTACATTCACTAGTAGGAGTGAGAAAAACATCACCGGGTGGTGCGCATTGTATGGGTGCGTGTTACGTTAGATTCACTAGTAGGAGTGAGAAAAACATCACGGGGTGGTGCGCATTGTATGGGTGCGTGTTACATTAGATTCACTAGTAGGAGTGAGAAAAACATCACAGGGTGGTGCGCATTGTATGGGTGTGTGTTACATTACATTCACTAGTAGGAGTGAGAAAAACATCACGGGGTGGTGCGCATTGTATGGGTGCGTGTTACATTACATTCACTAGTAGGAGTGAGAACAACATCACGGGGTGGTGCGCATTGTATGGGTGTGTGTTACATTACATTCACTACTAGGAGTGAGAACAACATCACGGGGTGGTGCGCATTGTATGGGTGCGTGTTACATTACATTCACTAGTAGGAGTGAGAACAACATCACGGGGTGGTGCGCATTGTATGGGTGTGTGTTACATTACATTCACTAGTAGGAGTGAGAAAAACATCACGGGGTGGTGCGCATTGTATGGGTGCGTGTTACATTACATTCAATAGTAGGTGTGAGAACAACATCACGGGGTGGTGCTCATTGTATGGGTGCGTGTTACATTACATTCACTAGTAGGAGTGAGAAAAACATCACGGGGTGGTGCGCATTGTATGGGTGCGTGTTACTTTACATTCACTAGTAGGAGTGAGAAAAACATCACGGGGTGGTGCGCATTGTATGGGTGCGTGTTACATTACATTCACTAGTAGGAGTGAGAAAAACATCACGTGGTGGTGCGCATTGTATGGGTGTGTGTTACATTAGATTCACTAGTAGGAGTGAGAAAAACATCACCGGGTGGTGCGCATTGTATGGGTGTGTGTTACATTATATTCACTAGTAGGAGTGAGAAAAACATCACGGGGTGGTGCGCATTGTATGGGTGTGTTACATTACATTCACTAGTAGGAGTGAGAAAATCATCACGCGGTGGTGCGTATTGTATCGGTGTGTGTTACATTACATTCACTAATAGGAGTGAGAAAAACATCACGGGGTGGTGCGCATTGTATGGGTGTGTGTTACATTACATTCACCAGTAGGATCGAGAAAAACATCACGGGGTTGTGCGCATTGTATGGGTGTGTGTTACATTACATCCACTAGTAGGATTGAGAAAAACATCACGGGGTGGTGCGCATTGTATGGGTGTGTGTTACATTACATTCACTAGTAGGAGTGAGAAAAACATCACGGGGTGGTGTGAATCGGAGGGTCTGAATTAGGATAGTTAGTGAGTGGCAATGTAGGATGGAGAAAAGCACCGCAGGGTGGTCAGCATGGGGAGGTCAGGGAACATGCAGTGGCAATGTAGGATAGGTTTCTGAAAAACATCGCGGGGTGGTGCGCATTGAATGGGTGTGTGTTACATTAGATTCACTAGTAGGAGTGAGAAAAACATCACGGGGTGGTGCGCATTGTATGGGTGTGTGTTACATTACATTCACTAGTAGGAGTGAGAAAAACATCACGCGGTGGTGCGCATTGTATGGGTGTGTGTTACATTACATTCACTAGTAGGAGTGAGAAAAACATCACGGGGTGGTGCGCATTGTATGGGTGTGTGTTACATTACATTCACTAGTAGGAGTGAGAAAAACATCACGGGGTGGTGCGCATTGTATGGGTGTGTGTTACATTACATTCACTAGTAGGAGTGAGAAAAACATCACGGGGTGGTGCGCATTGTATGGGTGTGTGTTACATTACATTCACTAGTAGGAGTGAGAAAAACATCACGGGGTGGTGCGCATTGTATGGGTGTGTGTTACATTACATTCACTAATAGGAGTGAGAAAAACATCACGGGGTGGTGCGCATTGTATGGGTGTGTGTTACATTACATTCACTAATAGGAGTGAGAAAAACATCACGGGGTGGTGCGCATTGTATGGGTGTGTGTTACATTACATTCACTAGTAGGAGTGAGAAAAACATCACAGGGTGGTGCGCATTGTATGGGTGCGTGTTACATTACATTCACTAGTAGGAGTGAGAACAACATCACGGGGTGGTTCGCATTGTATGGGTGTGTGTTACATTACATTCACTACTAGGAGTGAGAACAACATCACGGGGTGGTGCGCATTGTATGGGTGCGTGTTACATTACATTCACTAGTAGGAGTGAGAACAACATCACGGGGTGGTGCGCATTGTATGGGTGTGTGTTACATTACATTCACTAGTAGGAGTGAGAAAAACATCACGGGGTGGTGCGCATTGTATGGGTGCGTGTTACATTACATTCAATAGTAGGTGTGAGAACAACATCACGGGGTGGTGCTCATTGTATGGGTGCGTGTTACATTACATTCACTAGTAGGAGTGAGAAAAACATCACGGGGTGGTGCGCATTGTATGGGTGCGTGTTACGTTACATTCACTAGTAGGAGTGAGAAAAACATCACGGGGTGGTTCGCATTGTATGGGTGCGTGTTACATTACATTCACTAGTAGGAGTGAGAAAAACATAACGGGGTGGTGCGCATTGTATGGGTGCGTGTTACATTACATTCACTAGTAGGAGTGAGAAAAACATCACGGGGTGGTGCGCATTGTATGGGTGCGTGTTACATTACATTCACTAGTAGGAGTGAGAAAAACATCACGGGGTGGTGCGCATTGTATGGGTGCGTGTTACATTACATTCACTAGTAGGAGTGAGAAAAACATCACGGGGTGGTTCGCATAGTATGGGTGCGTGTTACATTACATTCACTAGTAGGAGTGAGAAAAACATCACGGGGTGGTGCGCATTGTATGGGTGCGTGTTACATTACATTCACTAGTAGGAGTGAGAACAACATCACGGGGTGGTTCGCATTGTATGGGTGTGTGTTACATTGCATTCACTACTAGGAGTGAGAACAACATCACGGGGTGGTGCGCATTGTATGGGTGCGTGTTACATTACATTCACTAGTAGGAGTGAGAACAACATCACGGGGTGGTGCGCATTGTATGGGTGTGTGTTACATTACATTCACTAGTAGGAGTGAGAAAAACATCACGGGGTGGTGCGCATTGTATGGGTGCGTGTTACATTACATTCAATAGTAGGTGTGAGAACAACATCACGGGGTGGTGCTCATTGTATGGGTGCGTGTTACATTACATTCACTAGTAGGAGTGAGAAAAACATCACGGGGTGGTGCGCATTGTATGGGTGCGTGTTACATTACATTCACTAGTAGGAGTGAGAAAAACATCACGGGGTGGTTCGCATTGTATGGGTGCGTGTTACATTACATTCACTAGTAGGAGTGAGAAAAACATCACGGGGTGGTGCTCATTGTATGGGTGCGTGTTACATTACATTCACTAGTAGGAGTGAGAAAAACATCACGGGGTGGTGCGCATTGTATGGGTGTGTGTTACATTACATTCACTAGTAGGAGTGAGAAAAACATCACGGGGTGGTGCGCATTGTATGGGTGTGTTACATTACATTCACTAGTAGGAGTGAGAAAATCATCACGCGGTGGTGCGCATTGTATCGGTGTGTGTTACATTACATTCACTAATAGGAGTGAGAAAAACATCATGGGGTGGTGCGCATTGTATGGGTGTGTGTTACATTACATTCACTAGTAGGAGTGAGAAAAACATCACGGGGTGGTGCGCATTGTATGGGTGTGTTACATTACATTCACTAGTAGGAGTGAGAAAATCATCACGCGGTGGTGCGCATTGTATCGGTGTGTGTTACATTACATTCACTAATAGGAGTGAGAAAAACATCATGGGGTGGTGCGCATTGTATGGGTGTGTGTTACATTACATTCACCAGTAGGAGCGAGAAAAACATCACGGTGTTGTGTGCATTGTATGGGTTTGTGTTACATTAAATTCACTAGTAGGAGTGAGAAAAGCATCACGGGGTGGTGCGCATTGTATGAGTGTGTGTTACATTACATTCACTAGTAGGAGTGAGAAAAACATCACGGGGTGGTGCGCATTGTATGGGTGCGTGTTACGTTAGATTCACTAGTAGGAGTGAGAAAAACATCACGGGGTGGTGCGCATTGTATGGGTGCGTGTTACATTACATTCACTAGTACGAGTGAGAAAAACATCACGGGGTGGTGCGCATTCTATGGGTGTGTGTTACATTACATTCACTAGTACGAGTGAGAAAAACATCACGGGGTGGTGCGCATTGTATGGGTGCGTGTTACATTACATTCACTAGTAGGAGTGAGAAAAACATCACGGGGTGGTGCGCATTGTATGGGTGCGTGTTACTTTACATTCACTAGTAGGAGTGAGAAAAACATCACGGGGTGGTGCGCATTGTATGGGTGCGTGTTACATTACATTCACTAGTAGGAGTGAGAAAAACATCACGTGGAGGTGCTCATTATATGGGTGCGTGTTACATTACATTCACTAGTAGGAGTGAGAAAAACATCACGGGGTGGTGCGCATTGTATGGGTGCGTGTTACTTTACATTCACTAGTAGGAGTGAGAAAAACATCATGGGGTGGTGCGCATTGTATGGGTGTGTGTTACATTACATTCACTAGTAGGAGTGAGAACAACATCACGGGGTGGTGCGCATCGTATGGGTGCGTGTTACATTACATTCACTAGTAGGAGTGAGAAAAACATCACGGGGTGGTGCGCATCGTATGGGTGCGTGTTACATTACATTCACTACTAGGAGTGAGAACAACATCACGGGGTGGTGCGCATTGTATGGGTGCGTGTTACATTACATTCACTAGTAGGAGTGAGAACAACATCACGGGGTGGTGCGCATTGTATGGGTGTGTGTTACATTACATTCACTAGTAGGAGTTAGAAAAACATCACGGGGTAGTGCGCATTGTATGGGTGCGTGTTACATTACATTCACTAGTAGGTGTGAGAACAACATCACGGGGTGGTGCGCATTGTATGGGTGCGTGTTACATTACATTCACTAGTAGGAGTGAGAAAAACATCACGGGGTGGTGAGCATTGTATGGGTGCGTGTTACTTTACATTCACTAGTAGGAGTCAGAAAAACATCACGGGGTGGTGCGCATTGTATGGGTGTGTGTTACATTAGATTCACTAGTAGGAGTGAGAAAAACATCACAGGGTGGTGCGCATTGTATGGGTGTGTGTTACATTACATTCACTAGTAGGAGTGAGAAAAACATCACGGGGTGGTGCGCATTGTATGGGTGCGTGTTACATTAGATTCACTAGTAGGAGTGAGAAAAAAATCACGGGGTGGTGCGCATTGTATGGGTGCGTGTTACATTAGATTCACTAGTAGGAGTGAGAACAACATCACGGGGTGGTGCGCATTGTATGGGTGTGTGTTACATTACATTCACTACTAGGAGTGAGAACAACATCACGGGGTGGTGCGCATTGCATGGTTGTGTGTTACATTACATTCACTAGTAGGAGTGAGAACAACATCACGGGGTGGTGCGCATTGTATGGGTGCGTGTTACATTACATTCACTAGTAGGAGTGAGAACAACATCACGGGGTGGTGCGCATTGTATGGGTGCGTGTTACATTACATTCAATAGTAGGTGTGAGAAAAACATCACGGGGTGGTGCTCATTGTATGGGTGCGTGTTACATTACATTCACTAGTAGGTGTGAGAACATCACGGGGTGGTGCGCATTGTATGGGTGCGTGTTACATTACATTCACTAGTAGGAGTGAGAAAAACATCACGGGGTGGTGCGCATTGTATGGGTGCGTGTTACTTTACATTCACTAGTAGGAGTGAGAAAAACATCACGGGGTGGTGCGCATTGTATGGGTGCGTGTTACATTACATTCACTAGTAGGAGTGAGAAAAACATCACGGGGTGGTGCGCATTGTATGGGTGCGTGTTACATTACATTCACTAGTAGGAGTGAGAAAAACATCACGGGGTGGTGCGCATTGTATGGGTGTGTGTTACATTATATTCACTAGTAGGAGTGAGAAAAACATCACGGGGTGGTGCACATTGTATGGGTGTGTTACATTACATTCACTAGTAGGAGTGAGAAAATCATCACGCGGTGTTGCGCATTGTATCGTTGTGTGTTACATTACATTCACTAATAGGAGTGAGAAAAACATCATGGGGTGGTGCGCATTGTATGGGTGTGTGTTACATTACATTCACCAGTAGGAGCGAGAAAAACATCACGGGGTTGTGCGCATTGTATGGGTGTGTGTTACATTACATCCACTAGTAGGAGTGAGAAAAACATCACGGGGTGGTGCGCAGTGTATGGGTGTGTGTTACATTACATTCACTAGTAGGAGTGAGAAAAACATCACGGGGTGGTGTGAATCGGAGGGTCTGAATTAGGATAGTTAGTGAGTGGCAATGTAGGATGGAGAAAAGCACCGCGGGGTGGTCAGCATGGGGAGGTCAGGGAACATGCAGTGGCAATGTAGAATAGGTTTCTGAAAAACATCGCGGGGTGGTGCGCATTGAATGGGTGTGTGTTACATTAGATTCACTAGTAGGAGTGAGAAAAACATCACGGGGTGGTGCGCATTGTATGGGTGTGTGTTACATTACATTCACTAATAGTAGTGAGAAAAACATCACGGGATGGTGCGCATTGTATGGGTGTGTGTTACATTACATTCACTAATAGGAGTGAGAAAAACATCACGGGGTGGTGCGCATTGTATGGGTGTGTGTTACATTACATTCACTAGTAGGAGTGAGAAAAACATCACGGGGTGGTGCGCATTGTATGGGTGCGTGTTACATTACATTCACTAGTAGGAGTGAGAACAACATCACGGGGTGGTGCGCATTGTATGGGTGTGTGTTACATTACATTCACTACTAGGAGTGAGAACAACATCACGGGGTGGTGCGCATTGTATGGGTGCGTGTTACATTACATTCACTAGTAGGAGTGAGAACAACATCACGGGGTGGTGCGCATTGTATGGGTGTGTGTTACATTACATTCACTAGTAGGAGTGAGAAAAACATCACGGGGTGGTGCGCATTGTATGGATGCGTGTTACATTACATTCAATAGTAGGTGTGAGAACAACATCACGGGGTGGTGCTCATTGTATGGGTGCGTGTTACATTACATTCACTAGTAGGAGTGAGAAAAACATCACGGGGTGGTGCGCATTGTATGGGTGCGTGTTACTTTACATTCACTAGTAGGAGTGAGAAAAACATCACGGGGTGGTGCGCATTGTATGGGTGCGTGTTACATTACATTCACTAGTAGGAGTGAGAAAAACATCACGTTGTGGTGCGCATTGTATGGGTGCGTGTTACATTACATTCACTAGTAGGAGTGAGAAAAACATCACGGGGTGGTGCGCATTGTATGGGTGCGTGTTACATTACATTCACTAGTAGGAGTGAGAAAAACATCACGGGGTGGTGCGCATTGTATGGGTGTGTGTTACATTACATTCACTAGTAGGGGTGAGAAAAACATCACGGGGTGGTGCGCATTGTATGGGTGTGTGTTACATTACATTCACTAGTAGGAGTGAGAACAACATAACGGGGTGGTGCGCATTGTATGGGTGTGTGTTACATTACATTCACTATTAGGAGTTAGAAAAACATCACGGGGTAGTGCGCATTGTATGGGTGCGTGTTACATTACATTCACTAGTAGGTGTGAGAACAACATCACGGGGTGGTGCGCATTGTATGGGTGCGTGTTACATTACATTCACTAGTAGGAGTGAGAAAAACATCACGGGGTGGTGCGCATTGTATGGGTGCGTGTTACTTTACATTCACTAGTAGGAGTCAGAAAAACATCACGGGGTGGTGCGCATTGTATGGGTGTGTGTTACATTAGATTCACTAGTAGGAGTGAGAAAAACATCACAGGGTGGTGCGCATTGTATGGGTGTGTGTTACATTACATTCACTAGTAGGAGTGAGAAAAACATCACCGGGTGGTGCGCATTGTATGGGTGCGTGTTACATTAGATTCACTATTAGGAGTGAGAAAAACATCACGGGGTGGTGCGCATTGTATGGGTGCGTGTTACATTAGATTCACTAGTAGGAGTGAGAACAACATCACGGGGTGGTGCGCATTGTATGGGTGTGTGTTACATTACATTCACTACTAGGAGTGAGAACAACATCACGGGGTGGTGCGCATTGTATGGGTGTGTGTTACATTACATTCACTAATAGGAGTGAGAAAAACATCATGGGGTGGTGCGCATTGTATGGGTGTGTGTTACATTACATTCACTAGTAGGAGTGAGAAAAACATCACGGGGTGGTGCGCATTGTATGGGTGTGTTACATTACATTCACTAGTAGGAGTGAGAAAATCATCACGCGGTGGTGCGCATTGTATCTGTGTGTGTTACATTACATTCACTAATAGGAGTGAGAAAAACATCATGGGGTGGTGCGCATTGTATGGGTGTGTGTTACATTACATTCACCAGTAGGAGCGAGAAAAACATCACGGTGTTGTGCGCATTGTATGGGTTTGTGTTACATTAAATTCACTAGTAGGAGTGAGAAAAGCATCACGGGGTGGTGCGCATTGTATGAGTGTGTGTTACATTACATTCACTAGTAGGAGTGAGAAAAACATCACGGGGTGGTGCGCATTGTATGGGTGCGTGTTACGTTAGATTCACTAGTAGGAGTGAGAAAAACATCACGGGGTGGTGCGCATTGTATGGGTGCGTGTTACATTACATTCACTAGTACGAGTGAGAAAAACATCACGGGGTGGTGCGCATTCTATGGGTGTGTGTTACATTACATTCACTAGTACGAGTGAGAAAAACATCACGGGGTGGTGCGCATTGTATGGGTGCGTGTTACATTACATTCACTAGTAGGAGTGAGAAAAACATCACGGGGTGGTGCGCATTGTATGGGTGCGTGTTACTTTACATTCACTAGTAGGAGTGAGAAAAACATCACGGGGTGGTGCGCATTGTATGGGTGCGTGTTACATTACATTCACTAGTAGGAGTGAGAAAAACATCACGTGGAGGTGCTCATTATATGGGTGCGTGTTACATTACATTCACTAGTAGGAGTGAGAAAAACATCACGGGGTGGTGCGCATTGTATGGGTGCGTGTTACTTTACATTCACTAGTAGGAGTGAGAAAAACATCATGGGGTGGTGCGCATTGTATGGGTGTGTGTTACATTACATTCACTAGTAGGAGTGAGAACAACATCACGGGGTGGTGCGCATCGTATGGGTGCGTGTTACATTACATTCACTAGTAGGAGTGAGAAAAACATCACGGGGTGGTGCGCATCGTATGGGTGCGTGTTACATTACATTCACTACTAGGAGTGAGAACAACATCACGGGGTGGTGCGCATTGTATGGGTGTGTGTTACATTACATTCACTAGTAGGAGTTAGAAAAACATCACGGGGTAGTGCGCATTGAATGGGTGCGTGTTACATTACATTCACTAGTAGGGGTGAGAACAACATCACGGGGTGGTGCGCATTGTATGGGTGCGTGTTACATTACATTCACTAGTAGGAGTGAGAAAAACATCACGGGGTGGTGCGCATTGTATGGGTGCGTGTTACTTTACATTCACTAGTAGGAGTCAGAAAAACATCACGGGGTGGTGCGCATTGTATGGGTGTGTGTTACATTAGATTCACTAGTAGGAGTGAGAAAAACATCACAGGGTGGTGCGCATTGTATGGGTGTGTGTTACATTACATTCACTAGTAGGAGTGAGAAAAACATCACCGGGTGGTGCGCATTGTATGGGTGCGTGTTACATTAGATTCACTAGTAGGAGTGAGAAAAATATCACGGGGTGGTGCGCATTGTATGGGTGCGTGTTACATTAGATTCACTAGTAGGAATGAGAACAACATCACGGGGTGGTGCGCATTGTATGGGTGTGTGTTACATTACATTCACTACTAGGAGTGAGAACAACATCACGGGGTGGTGCGCATTGTATGGTTGTGTGTTACATTACATTCACTAGTAGGAGTGAGAACAACATCACGGGGTGGTGCGCATTGTATGGGTGCGTGTTACATTACATTCACTAGTAGGAGTGAGAACAACATCACGGGGTGGTGCGCATTGTATGGGTGCGTGTTACATTACATTCAATAGTAGGTGTGAGAAAAACATCACGGGGTGGTGCTCATTGTATGGGTGCGTGTTACATTACATTCACTAGTAGGTGTGAGAACAACATCACGGGGTGGTGCGCATTGTATGGGTGCGTGTTACATTACATTCACTAGTAGGAGTGAGAAAAACATCACGGGGTGGTGCGCATTGTATGGGTGCGTGTTACTTTACATTCACTAGTAGGAGTGAGAAAAACATCACGGGGTGGTGCGCATTGTATGGGTGCGTGTTACATTACATTCACTAGTAGGAGTGAGAAAAACATCACGGGGTGGTGCGCATTGTATGGGTGCGTGTTACATTACATTCACTAGTAGGAGTGAGAAAAACATCACGGGGTGGTGCGCATTGTATGGGTGTGTGTTACATTATATTCACTAGTAGGAGTGAGAAAAACATCACGGGGTGGTGCGCATTGTATGTGTGTGTTACATTACATTCACTAGTAGGAGTGAGAAAATCATCACGCGGTGTTGCGCATTGTATCGGTGTGTGTTACATTACATTCACTAATAGGAGTGAGAAAAACATCATGGGGTGGTGCGCATTGTATGGGTGTGTGTTACATTACATTCACCAGTAGGAGCGAGAAAAACATCACGGGGTTGTGCGCATTGTATGGGTGTGTGTTACATTACATCCACTAGTAGGAGTGAGAAAAACATCACGGGGTGGTGCGCATTGTATGGGTGTGTGTTACATTACATTCACTAGTAGGAGTGAGAAAAACATCACGGGGTGGTGTGAATCGGAGGGTCTGAATTAGGATAGTTAGTGAGTGGCAATGTAGGATGGAGAAAAGCACCGCGGGGTGGTCAGCATGGGGAGGTCAGGGAACATGCAGTGGCAATGTAGGATAGGTTTCTGAAAAACATCGCGGGGTGGTGCGCATTGAATGGGTGTGTGTTACATTAGATTCACTAGTAGGAGTGAGAAAAACATCACGGGGTGGTGCGCATTGTATGGGTGTGTGTTACATTACATTCACTAGTAGGAGTGAGAAAATCATCACGCGGTGTTGCGCATTGTATCGGTGTGTGTTACATTACATTCACTAATAGGAGTGAGAAAAACATCATGGGGTGGTGCGCATTGTATGGGTGTGTGTTACATTACATTCACCAGTAGGAGCGAGAAAAACATCACGGGGTTGTGCGCATTGTATGGGTGTGTGTTACATTACATCCACTAGTAGGAGTGAGAAAAACATCACGGGGTGGTGCGCAGTGTATGGGTGTGTGTTACATTACATTCACTAGTAGGAGTGAGAAAAACATCACGGGGTGGTGTGAATCGGAGGGTCTGAATTAGGATAGTTAGTGAGTGGCAATGTAGGATGGAGAAAAGCACCGCGGGGTGGTCAGCATGGGGAGGTCAGGGAACATGCAGTGGCAATGTAGAATAGGTTTCTGAAAAACATCGCGGGGTGGTGCGCATTGAATGGGTGTGTGTTACATTAGATTCACTAGTAGGAGTGAGAAAAACATCACGGGGTGGTGCGCATTGTATGGGTGTGTGTTACATTACATTCACTAGTAGGAGTGAGAAAAACATCACGCGGTGGTGCGCATTGTATGGGTGTGTGTTACATTACATTCACTAGTAGGAGTGAGAAAAACATCACGGGGTGGTGCGCATTGTATGGGTGTGTGTTACATTACATTCACAAGTAGGAGTGAGAAAAACATCACGGGGTGGTGCGCATTGTATGGGTGTGTGTTACATTACATTCACTAGTAGGAGTGAGAAAAACATCACGGGGTGGTGCGCATTGTATGGGTGTGTGTTACATTACATTCACTAGTAGGAGTGAGAAAAACATCACGGGGTGGTGCGCATTGTATGGGTGTGTGTTACATTACATTCACTAATAGTAGTGAGAAAAACATCACGGGATGGTGCGCATTGTATGGGTGTGTGTTACATTACATTCACTAATAGGAGTGAGAAAAACATCACGGGGTGGTGCGCATTGTATGGGTGTGTGTTACATTACATTCACTAGTAGGAGTGAGAAAAACATCACGGGGTGGTGCGCATTGTATGGGTGCGTGTTACATTACATTCACTAGTAGGAGTGAGAACAACATCACGGGGTGGTGCGCATTGTATGGGTGTGTGTTACATTACATTCACTACTAGGAGTGAGAACAACATCACGGGGTGGTGCGCATTGTATGGGTGCGTGTTACATTACATTCACTAGTAGGAGTGAGAACAACATCACGGGGTGGTGCGCATTGTATGGGTGTGTGTTACATTACATTCACTAGTAGGAGTGAGAAAAACATCACGGGGTGGTGCGCATTGTATGGATGCGTGTTACATTACATTCAATAGTAGGTGTGAGAACAACATCACGGGGTGGTGCTCATTGTATGGGTGCGTGTTACATTACATTCACTAGTAGGAGTGAGAAAAACATCACGGGGTGGTGCGCATTGTATGGGTGCGTGTTACTTTACATTCACTAGTAGGAGTGAGAAAAACATCACGGGGTGGTGCGCATTGTATGGGTGCGTGTTACATTACATTCACTAGTAGGAGTGAGAAAAACATCACGTTGTGGTGCGCATTGTATGGGTGCGTGTTACATTACATTCACTAGTAGGAGTGAGAAAAACATCACGGGGTGGTGCGCATTGTATGGGTGCGTGTTACATTACATTCACTAGTAGGAGTGAGAAAAACATCACGGGGTGGTGCGCATTGTATGGGTGTGTGTTACATTACATTCACTAGTAGGGGTGAGAAAAACATCACGGGGTGGTGCGCATTGTATGGGTGTGTGTTACATTACATTCACTAGTAGGAGTGAGAACAACATAACGGGGTGGTGCGCATTGTATGGGTGTGTGTTACATTACATTCACTATTAGGAGTTAGAAAAACATCACGGGGTAGTGCGCATTGTATGGGTGCGTGTTACATTACATTCACTAGTAGGTGTGAGAACAACATCACGGGGTGGTGCGCATTGTATGGGTGCGTGTTACATTACATTCACTAGTAGGAGTGAGAAAAACATCACGGGGTGGTGCGCATTGTATGGGTGCGTGTTACTTTACATTCACTAGTAGGAGTCAGAAAAACATCACGGGGTGGTGCGCATTGTATGGGTGTGTGTTACATTAGATTCACTAGTAGGAGTGAGAAAAACATCACAGGGTGGTGCGCATTGTATGGGTGTGTGTTACATTACATTCACTAGTAGGAGTGAGAAAAACATCACCGGGTGGTGCGCATTGTATGGGTGCGTGTTACATTAGATTCACTATTAGGAGTGAGAAAAACATCACGGGGTGGTGCGCATTGTATGGGTGCGTGTTACATTAGATTCACTAGTAGGAGTGAGAACAACATCACGGGGTGGTGCGCATTGTATGGGTGTGTGTTACATTACATTCACTACTAGGAGTGAGAACAACATCACGGGGTGGTGCGCATTGTATGATTGTGTGTTACATTACATTCACTAGTAGGAGTGAGAACAACATCACGGGGTGGTGCGCATTGTATGGGTGCGTGTTACATTACATTCACTAGTAGGAGTGAGAACAACATCACGGGGTGGTGCGCATTGTATGGGTGCGTGTTACATTACATTCAATAGTAGGTGTGAGAAAAACATCACGGGGTGGTGCTCATTGTATGGGTGCGTGTTACATTACATTCACTAGTAGGTGTGAGAACAACATCACGGGGTGGTGCGCATTGTATGGGTGCGTGTTACATTACATTCACTAGTAGGAGTGAGAAAAACATCACGGGGTGGTGCGCATTGTATGGGTGCGTGTTACTTTACATTCACTAGTAGGAGTGAGAAAAACATCACGGGGTGGTGCGCATTGTATGGGTGCGTGTTACATTACATTCACTAGTAGGAGTGAGAAAAACATCACGGGGTGGTGCGCATTGTATGGGTGCGTGTTACATTACATTCACTAGTAGGAGTGAGAAAAACATCACGGGGTGGTGCGCATTGTATGGGTGTGTGTTACATTATATTCACTAGTAGGAGTGAGAAAAACATCACGGGGTGGTGCGCATTGTATGTGTGTGTTACATTACATTCACTAGTAGGAGTGAGAAAATCATCACGCGGTGTTGCGCATTGTATCGGTGTGTGTTACATTACATTCACTAATAGGAGTGAGAAAAACATCATGGGGTGGTGCGCATTGTATGGGTGTGTGTTACATTACATTCACCAGTAGGAGCGAGAAAAACATCACGGGGTTGTGCGCATTGTATGGGTGTGTGTTACATTACATCCACTAGTAGGAGTGAGAAAAACATCACGGGGTGGTGCGCATTGTATGGGTGTGTGTTACATTACATTCACTAGTAGGAGTGAGAAAAACATCACGGGGTGGTGTGAATCGGAGGGTCTGAATTAGGATAGTTAGTGAGTGGCAATGTAGGATGGAGAAAAGCACCGCGGGGTGGTCAGCATGGGGAGGTCAGGGAACATGCAGTGGCAATGTAGGATAGGTTTCTGAAAAACATCGCGGGGTGGTGCGCATTGAATGGGTGTGTGTTACATTAGATTCACTAGTAGGAGTGAGAAAAACATCACGGGGTGGTGCGCATTGTATGGGTGTGTGTTACATTACATTCACTAGTAGGAGTGAGAAAATCATCACGCGGTGTTGCGCATTGTATCGGTGTGTGTTACATTACATTCACTAATAGGAGTGAGAAAAACATCATGGGGTGGTGCGCATTGTATGGGTGTGTGTTACATTACATTCACCAGTAGGAGCGAGAAAAACATCACGGGGTTGTGCGCATTGTATGGGTGTGTGTTACATTACATCCACTAGTAGGAGTGAGAAAAACATCACGGGGTGGTGCGCAGTGTATGGGTGTGTGTTACATTACATTCACTAGCAGGAGTGAGAAAAACATCACGGGGTGGTGTGAATCGGAGGGTCTGAATTAGGATAGTTAGTGAGTGGCAATGTAGGATGGAGAAAAGCACCGCGGGGTGGTCAGCATGGGGAGGTCAGGGAACATGCAGTGGCAATGTAGAATAGGTTTCTGAAAAACATCGCGGGGTGGTGCGCATTGAATGGGTGTGTGTTACATTAGATTCACTAGTAGGAGTGAGAAAAACATCACGGGGTGGTGCGCATTGTATGGGTGTGTGTTACATTACATTCACTAGTAGGAGTGAGAAAAACATCACGCGGTGGTGCGCATTGTATGGGTGTGTGTTACATTACATTCACTAGTAGGAGTGAGAAAAACATCACGGGGTGGTGCGCATTGTATGGGTGTGTGTTACATTACATTCACAAGTAGGAGTGAGAAAAACATCACGGGGTGGTGCGCATTGTATGGGTGTGTGTTACATTACATTCACTAGTAGGAGTGAGAAAAACATCACGGGGTGGTGCGCATTGTATGGGTGTGTGTTACATTACATTCACTAGTAGGAGTGAGAAAAACATCACGGGGTGGTGCGCATTGTATGGGTGTGTGTTACATTACATTCACTAATAGTAGTGAGAAAAACATCACGGGATGGTGCGCATTGTATGGGTGTGTGTTACATTACATTCACTAATAGGAGTGAGAAAAACATCACGGGGTGGTGCGCATTGTATGGGTGTGTGTTACATTACATTCACTAGTAGGAGTGAGAAAAACATCACGGGGTGGTGCGCATTGTATGGGTGCGTGTTACATTACATTCACTAGTAGGAGTGAGAACAACATCACGGGGTGGTGCGCATTGTATGGGTGTGTGTTACATTACATTCACTACTAGGAGTGAGAACAACATCACGGGGTGGTGCGCATTGTATGGGTGCGTGTTACATTACATTCACTAGTAGGAGTGAGAACAACATCACGGGGTGGTGCGCATTGTATGGGTGTGTGTTACATTACATTCACTAGTAGGAGTGAGAAAAACATCACGGGGTGGTGCGCATTGTATGGATGCGTGTTACATTACATTCAATAGTAGGTGTGAGAACAACATCACGGGGTGGTGCTCATTGTATGGGTGCGTGTTACATTACATTCACTAGTAGGAGTGAGAAAAACATCACGGGGTGGTGCGCATTGTATGGGTGCGTGTTACTTTACATTCACTAGTAGGAGTGAGAAAAACATCACGGGGTGGTGCGCATTGTATGGGTGCGTGTTACATTACATTCACTAGTAGGAGTGAGAAAAACATCACGTTGTGGTGCGCATTGTATGGGTGCGTGTTACATTACATTCACTAGTAGGAGTGAGAAAAACATCACGGGGTGGTGCGCATTGTATGGGTGCGTGTTACATTACATTCACTAGTAGGAGTGAGAAAAACATCACGGGGTGGTGCGCATTGTATGGGTGTGTGTTACATTACATTCACTAGTAGGGGTGAGAAAAACATCACGGGGTGGTGCGCATTGTATGGGTGTGTGTTACATTACATTCACTAGTAGGAGTGAGAACAACATAACGGGGTGGTGCGCATTGTATGGGTGTGTGTTACATTACATTCACTATTAGGAGTTAGAAAAACATCACGGGGTAGTGCGCATTGTATGGGTGCGTGTTACATTACATTCACTAGTAGGTGTGAGAACAACATCACGGGGTGGTGCGCATTGTATGGGTGCGTGTTACATTACATTCACTAGTAGGAGTGAGAAAAACATCACGGGGTGGTGCGCATTGTATGGGTGCGTGTTACTTTACATTCACTAGTAGGAGTCAGAAAAACATCACGGGGTGGTGCGCATTGTATGGGTGTGTGTTACATTAGATTCACTAGTAGGAGTGAGAAAAACATCACAGGGTGGTGCGCATTGTATGGGTGTGTGTTACATTACATTCACTAGTAGGAGTGAGAAAAACATCACCGGGTGGTGCGCATTGTATGGGTGCGTGTTACATTAGATTCACTATTAGGAGTGAGAAAAACATCACGGGGTGGTGCGCATTGTATGGGTGCGTGTTACATTAGATTCACTAGTAGGAGTGAGAACAACATCACGGGGTGGTGCGCATTGTATGGGTGTGTGTTACATTACATTCACTACTAGGAGTGAGAACAACATCACGGGGTGGTGCGCATTGTATGGGTGTGTGTTACATTACATTCACTAATAGGAGTGAGAAAAACATCATGGGGTGGTGCGCATTGTATGGGTGTGTGTTACATTACATTCACTAGTAGGAGTGAGAAAAACATCACGGGGTGGTGCGCATTGTATGGGTGTGTTACATTACATTCACTAGTAGGAGTGAGAAAATCATCACGCGGTGGTGCGCATTGTATCTGTGTGTGTTACATTACATTCACTAATAGGAGTGAGAAAAACATCATGGGGTGGTGCGCATTGTATGGGTGTGTGTTACATTACATTCACCAGTAGGAGCGAGAAAAACATCACGGTGTTGTGCGCATTGTATGGGTTTGTGTTACATTAAATTCACTAGTAGGAGTGAGAAAAGCATCACGGGGTGGTGCGCATTGTATGAGTGTGTGTTACATTACATTCACTAGTAGGAGTGAGAAAAACATCACGGGGTGGTGCGCATTGTATGGGTGCGTGTTACGTTAGATTCACTAGTAGGAGTGAGAAAAACATCACGGGGTGGTGCGCATTGTATGGGTGCGTGTTACATTACATTCACTAGTACGAGTGAGAAAAACATCACGGGGTGGTGCGCATTCTATGGGTGTGTGTTACATTACATTCACTAGTACGAGTGAGAAAAACATCACGGGGTGGTGCGCATTGTATGGGTGCGTGTTACATTACATTCACTAGTAGGAGTGAGAAAAACATCACGGGGTGGTGCGCATTGTATGGGTGCGTGTTACTTTACATTCACTAGTAGGAGTGAGAAAAACATCACGGGGTGGTGCGCATTGTATGGGTGCGTGTTACATTACATTCACTAGTAGGAGTGAGAAAAACATCACGTGGAGGTGCTCATTATATGGGTGCGTGTTACATTACATTCACTAGTAGGAGTGAGAAAAACATCACGGGGTGGTGCGCATTGTATGGGTGCGTGTTACTTTACATTCACTAGTAGGAGTGAGAAAAACATCATGGGGTGGTGCGCATTGTATGGGTGTGTGTTACATTACATTCACTAGTAGGAGTGAGAACAACATCACGGGGTGGTGCGCATCGTATGGGTGCGTGTTACATTACATTCACTAGTAGGAGTGAGAAAAACATCACGGGGTGGTGCGCATCGTATGGGTGCGTGTTACATTACATTCACTACTAGGAGTGAGAACAACATCACGGGGTGGTGCGCATTGTATGGGTGTGTGTTACATTACATTCACTAGTAGGAGTTAGAAAAACATCACGGGGTAGTGCGCATTGTATGGGTGCGTGTTACATTACATTCACTAGTAGGGGTGAGAACAACATCACGGGGTGGTGCGCATTGTATGGGTGCGTGTTACATTACATTCACTAGTAGGAGTGAGAAAAACATCACGGGGTGGTGCGCATTGTATGGGTGCGTGTTACTTTACATTCACTAGTAGGAGTCAGAAAAACATCACGGGGTGGTGCGCATTGTATGGGTGTGTGTTACATTAGATTCACTAGTAGGAGTGAGAAAAACATCACAGGGTGGTGCGCATTGTATGGGTGTGTGTTACATTACATTCACTAGTAGGAGTGAGAAAAACATCACCGGGTGGTGCGCATTGTATGGGTGCGTGTTACATTAGATTCACTAGTAGGAGTGAGAAAAACATCACTGGGTGGTGCGCATTGTATGGGTGCGTGTTACATTAGATTCACTAGTAGGAGTGAGAACAACATCACGGGGTGGTGCGCATTGTATGGGTGTGTGTTACATTACATTCACTACTAGGAGTGAGAACAACATCACGGGGTGGTGCGCATTGTATGGTTGTGTGTTACATTACATTCACTAGTAGGAGTGAGAACAACATCACGGGGTGGTGCGCATTGTATGGGTGCGTGTTACATTACATTCACTAGTAGGAGTGAGAACAACATCACGGGGTGGTGCGCATTGTATGGGTGCGTGTTACATTACATTCAATAGTAGGTGTGAGAAAAACATCACGGGGTGGTGCTCATTGTATGGGTGCGTGTTACATTACATTCACTAGTAGGTGTGAGAACAACATCACGGGGTGGTGCGCATTGTATGGGTGCGTGTTACATTACATTCACTAGTAGGAGTGAGAAAAACATCACGGGGTGGTGCGCATTGTATGGGTGCGTGTTACTTTACATTCACTAGTAGGAGTGAGAAAAACATCACGGGGTGGTGCGCATTGTATGGGTGCGTGTTACATTACATTCACTAGTAGGAGTGAGAAAAACATCACGGGGTGGTGCGCATTGTATGGGTGCGTGTTACATTACATTCACTAGTAGGAGTGAGAAAAACATCACGGGGTGGTGCGCATTGTATGGGTGTGTGTTACATTATATTCACTAGTAGGAGTGAGAAAAACATCACGGGGTGGTGCGCATTGTATGTGTGTGTTACATTACATTCACTAGTAGGAGTGAGAAAATCATCACGCGGTGTTGCGCATTGTATCGGTGTGTGTTACATTACATTCACTAATAGGAGTGAGAAAAACATCATGGGGTGGTGCGCATTGTATGGGTGTGTGTTACATTACATTCACCAGTAGGAGCGAGAAAAACATCACGGGGTTGTGCGCATTGTATGGGTGTGTGTTACATTACATCCACTAGTAGGAGTGAGAAAAACATCACGGGGTGGTGCGCATTGTATGGGTGTGTGTTACATTACATTCACTAGTAGGAGTGAGAAAAACATCACGGGGTGGTGTGAATCGGAGGGTCTGAATTAGGATAGTTAGTGAGTGGCAATGTAGGATGGAGAAAAGCACCGCGGGGTGGTCAGCATGGGGAGGTCAGGGAACATGCAGTGGCAATGTAGGATAGGTTTCTGAAAAACATCGCGGGGTGGTGCGCATTGAATGGGTGTGTGTTACATTAGATTCACTAGTAGGAGTGAGAAAAACATCACGGGGTGGTGCGCATTGTATGGGTGTGTGTTACATTACATTCACTAGTAGGAGTGAGAAAAACATCACGCGGTGGTGCGCATTGTATGGGTGTGTGTTACATTACATTCACTAGTAGGAGTGAGAAAAACATCACGGGGTGGTGCGCATTGTATGGGTGTGTGTTACATTACATTCACAAGTAGGAGTGAGAAAAACATCACGGGGTGGTGCGCATTGTATGGGTGTGTGTTACATTACATTCACTAGTAGGAGTGAGAAAAACATCACGGGGTGGTGCGCATTGTATGGGTGTGTGTTACATTACATTCACTAGTAGGAGTGAGAAAAACATCACGGGGTGGTGCGCATTGTATGGGTGTGTGTTACATTACATTCACTAATAGGAGTGAGAAAAACATCACGGGGTGGTGCGCATTGTATGGGTGTGTGTTACATTACATTCACTAATAGGAGTGAGAAAAACATCACGGGGTGGTGCGCATTGTATGGGTGTGTGTTACATTACATTCACTAGTAGGAGTGAGAAAAACATCACGGGGTGGTGCGCATTGTATGGGTGCGTGTTACATTACATTCACTAGTAGGAGTGAGAACAACATCACGGGGTGGTGCGCATTGTATGGGTGTGTGTTACATTACATTCACTACTAGGAGTGAGAACAACATCACGGGGTGGTGCGCATTGTATGGGTGCGTGTTACATTACATTCACTAGTAGGAGTGAGAACAACATCACGGGGTGGTGCGCATTGTATGGGTGTGTGTTACATTACATTCACTAGTAGGAGTGAGAAAAACATCACGGGGTGGTGCGCATTGTATGGATGCGTGTTACATTACATTCAATAGTAGGTGTGAGAACAACATCACGGGGTGGTGCTCATTATATGGGTGCGTGTTACATTACATTCACTAGTAGGAGTGAGAAAAACATCACGGGGTGGTGCGCATTGTATGGGTGCGTGTTACTTTACATTCACTAGTAGGAGTGAGAAAAACATCACGGGGTGGTGCACATTGTATGGGTGTGTGTTACATTACATTCACTAGTAGGAGTGAGAAAAACATCACGGGGTGGTGCGCATTGTATGGGTGCGTGTTACATTACATTCACTAGTAGGAGTGAGAAAAACATCACGGGGTGGTGCGCATTGTATGGGTGCGTGTTACATTACATTCACTAGTAGGAGTGAGAAAAACATCACGGGGTGGTGCGCATTGTATGGGTGCGTGTTACATTACATTCACTAGTAGGAGTGAGAAAAACATCACGGGGTGGTGCGCATTGTATGGGTGTGTGTTACATTACATTCACTAGTAGGAGTGAGAACAACATCACGGGGTGGTGCGCATTGTATGGGTGTGTGTTACATTACATTCACTATTAGGAGTTAGAAAAACATCACGGGGTAGTGCGCATTGTATGGGTGCGTGTTACATTACATTCACTAGTAGGTGTGAGAACAACATCACGGGGTGGTGCGCATTGTATGGGTGCGTGTTACATTACATTCACTAGTAGGAGTGAGAAAAACATCACGGGGTGGTGCGCATTGTATGGGTGCGTGTTACTTTACATTCACTAGTAGGAGTCAGAAAAACATCACGGGGTGGTGCGCATTGTATGGGTGTGTGTTACATTAGATTCACTAGTAGGAGTGAGAAAAACATCACAGGGTGGTGCGCATTGTATGGGTGTGTGTTACATTACATTCACTAGGAGGAGTGAGAAAAACATCACCGGGTGGTGCGCATTGTATGGGTGCGTGTTACATTAGATTCACTAGTAGGAGTGAGAAAAACATCACGGGGTGGTGCGCATTGTATGGGTGCGTGTTACATTAGATTCACTAGTAGGAGTGAGAACAACATCACGGGATGGTGCGCATTGTATGGGTGTGTGTTACATTACATTCACTACTAGGAGTGAGAACAACATCACGGGGTGGTGCGCATTGTATGGGTGTGTGTTACATTACATTCACTAGTAGGAGTGAGAACAACATCACGGGGTGGTGCGCATTGTATGGGTGCGTGTTACATTACATTCACTAGTAGGAGTGAGAACAACATCACGGGGTGGTGCGCATTGTATGGGTGCGTGTTACATTACATTCAATAGTAGGTGTGAGAAAAACATCACGGGGTGGTGCTCATTGTATGGGTGCGTGTTACATTACATTCACTAGTAGGTGTGAGAACAACATCACGGGGTGGTGCGCATTGTATGGGTGCGTGTTACATTACATTCACTAGTAGGAGTGAGAAAAACATCACGGGGTGGTGCGCATTGTATGGGTGCGTGTTACATTACATTCACTAGTAGGAGTGAGAAAAGCATCACGGGGTGGTGCGCATTGTATGGGTGCGTGTTACATTACATTCACTAGTAGGAGTGAGAAAAACATCACGGGGTGGTGCGCATTGTATGGGTGTGTGTTACATTATATTCACTAGTAGGAGTGAGAAAAACATCACGGGGTGGTGCGCATTGTATGGGTGTGTTACATTACATTCACTAGTAGGAGTGAGAAAATCATCACGCGGTGTTGCGCATTGTATCGGTGTGTGTTACATTACATTCACTAATAGGAGTGAGAAAAACATCATGGGGTGGTGCGCATTGTATGGGTGTGTGTTACATTACATTCACCAGTAGGAGCGAGAAAAACATCACGGGGTTGTGCGCATTGTATGGGTGTGTGTTACATTACATCCACTAGTAGGAGTGAGAAAAACATCACGGGGTGGTGCGCATTGTATGGGTGTGTGTTACATTACATTCACTAGTAGGAGTGAGAAAAACATCAAGGGGTGGTGTGAATCGGAGGGTCTGAATTAGGATAGTTAGTGAGTGGCAATGTAGGATGGAGAAAAGCACCGCGGGGTGGTCAGCATGGGGAGGTCAGGGAACATGCAGTGGCAATGTAGGATAGGTTTCTGAAAAACATCGCGGGGTGGTGCGCATTGAATGGGTGTGTGTTACATTAGATTCACTAGTAGGAGTGAGAAAAACATCACGGGGTGGTGCGCATTGTATGGGTGTGTGTTACATTACATTCACTAGTAGGAGTGAGAAAAACATCACGCGGTGGTGCGCATTGTATGGGTGTGTGTTACATTACATTCACTAGTAGGAGTGAGAAAAACATCACGGGGTGGTGCGCATTGTATGGGTGTGTGTTACATTACATTCACTAGTAGGAGTGAGAAAAACATCACGGGGTGGTGCTTATTGTATGGGTGTGTGTTACATTACATTCACTAGTAGGAGTGAGAAAAACATCACGGGGTGGTGCGCATTGTATGGGTGTGTGTTACATTACATTCACTAGTAGGAGTGAGAAAAACATCACGGGGTGGTGCGCATTGTATGGGTGCGTGTTACATTACATTCAATAGTAGGTGTGAGAACAACATCATGGGGTGGTGCTCATTGTATGGGTGCGTGTTACATTACATTCACTAGTAGGAGTGAGAAAAACATCACGGGGTGGTGCGCATTGTATGGGTGAGTGTTACTTTACATTCACTAGTAGGAGTGAGAAAAACATCACGGGGTGGTGCGCATTGTATGGGTGCGTGTTACATTACATTCACTAGTAGGAGTGAGAAAAACATCACGGGGTGGTGCGCATTGTATGGGTGCGTGTTACATTACATTCACTAGTAGGAGTGAGAAAAACATCACGGGGTGGTGCGCATTGTATGGGTGTGTGTTACATTACATTCACTAGTAGGAGTGAGAAAAACATCACGGGGTGGTGCGCATTGTATGGGTGTGTTACATTACATTCACTAGTAGGAGTGAGAAAATCATCACGCGGTGGTGCGCATTGTATCGGTGTGTGTTACATTACATTCACTAATAGGAGTGAGAAAAACATCATGGGGTGGTGCGCATTGTATGGGTGTGTGTTACATTACATTCACCAGTAGGAGCGAGAAAAACATCACGGTGTTGTGCGCATTGTATGGGTGTGTGTTACATTACATCCACTAGTAGGAGTGAGAAAAACATCACGGGGTGGTGCGCATTGTATGGGTGTGTGTTACATTACATTCACTAGTAGGAGTGAGAAAAACATCACGGGGTGGTGTGAATCGGAGGGTCTGAATTAGGATAGTGAGTGGCAATGTAGGATGGAGAAAAGCACCGCGGGGTGGTCAGCATGGGGAGGTCAGGGAACATGCAGTGGCAAAGTAGGATAGGTTTCTGAAAAACATCGCGGGGTGGTGCGCATTGAATGGGTGTGTGTTACATTAGATTCACTAGTAGGAGTGAGAAAAACATCACGGGGTGGTGCGCATTGTATGGGTGTGTGTTACATTACATTCACTAGTAGGAGTGAGAAAAACATCACGCGGTGGTGCGCATTGTATGGGTGTGTGTTACATTACATTCACTAGTAGGAGTGAGAAAAACATCACGGGGTGGTGCGCATTGTATGGGTGTGTGTTACATTACATTCACTAGTAGGAGTGAGAAAAACATCACGGGGTGGTGCGCATTGTATGGGTGTGTGTTACATTACGTTCACTAGTAGGAGTGAGAAAAACATCACGGGGCGGTGCGCATTGTATGGGTGTGTGTTACATTACATTCACTAGTAGGAGTGAGAAAAACATCACGGGGTGGTGCGCATTGTATGGGTGTGTGTTACATTACATTCACTAGTAGGAGTGAGAAAAACATCACGGGGTGGTGCGCATTGTATGGGTGTGTGTTACATTACATTCACTAATAGGAGTGAGAAAAACATCACGGGGTGGTGCGCATTGTATGGGTGTGTGTTACATTACATTCACTAGTAGGAGTGAGAAAAACATCACGGGGTGGTGCGCATTGTATGGGTGTGTGTTACATTACATTCACTAGTAGGAGTGAGAAAAACATCACGGGGTGGTGTGAATCGGAGGGTCTGAATTAGGATAGGCAGTGAGTGGCAATGTAGGATGGAGAAAAGCACCGCGGCGTGGTCAGCATGGGGAGGTCAGGGAACATGCAGTGGCAATGTCGGATAGGTTTCTGAAAAACATCACGGGGTGGTGCGCATTGTATGGGTGTGTGTTACATTACATTCACTAGTAGGAGTGAGAAAAACATCACGGGGTGGTGCGCATTGTATGGGTGTGTGTTACATTACATTCACTAGTAGGAGTGAGAAAAACATCACGGGGTGGTGCGCATTGTATGGGTGTGTGTTACATTACATTCACTAGTAGGAGTGAGAAAAACATCACGGGGTGGTGCGCATTGTATGGGTGTGTGTTACATTACATTCACTAGTAGGAGTGAGAAAAACATCACGGGGTGGTGCGCATTGTATGGGTGTGTGTTACATTACATTCACTAGTAGGAGTGAGAAAAACATCACGGGGTGGTGCGCATTGTATGGGTGTGTGTTACATTACATTCACTAGTAGGAGTGAGAAAAACATCACGGGGTGGTGCGCATTGTATGGGTGTGTGTTACATTACATTCACTAGTAGGAGTGAGAAAAACATCACGGGGTGGTGCGCATTGTATGGGTGTGTGTTACATTACATTTACTAGTAGGAGTGAGAAAAACATCACGGGGTGGTGCGCATTGTATGGGTGTGTGTTACATTACATTCACTAGTAGGAGTGAGAAAAACATCACGGGGTGGTGTGAATCGGAGGGTCTGAATTAGGATAGGCAGTGAGTGGCAATGTAGGATGGAGAAAAGCACCGCGGGGTGGTCAGCATGGGGAGGTCAGGGAACATGCAGTGGCAATGTAGGATAGGTTTCTGAAAAACATCGCGGGGTGGTGCGCATTGTATGGGTGTGTGTTACATTAGATTCACTAGTAGGAGTGAGAAAAACATCACGGGGTGGTGCGCATTGTATGGGTGCGTGTTACATTACATTCACTAGTAGGAGTGAGAAAAACATCACGGGGTGGTGCGCATTGTATGGGTGTGTTACATTACATTCACTAGTAGGAGTGAGAAAATCATCACGCGGTGGTGCGCATTGTATCTGTGTGTGTTACATTACATTCACTAATAGGAGTGAGAAAAACATCATGGGGTGGTGCGCATTGTATGGGTGTGTGTTACATTACATTCACCAGTAGGAGCGAGAAAAACATCACGGTGTTGTGCGCATTGTATGGGTTTGTGTTACATTAAATTCACTAGTAGGAGTGAGAAAAGCATCACGGGGTGGTGCGCATTGTATGAGTGTGTGTTACATTACATTCACTAGTAGGAGTGAGAAAAACATCACGGGGTGGTGCGCATTGTATGGGTGCGTGTTACGTTAGATTCACTAGTAGGAGTGAGAAAAACATCACGGGGTGGTGCGCATTGTATGGGTGCGTGTTACATTACATTCACTAGTACGAGTGAGAAAAACATCACGGGGTGGTGCGCATTCTATGGGTGTGTGTTACATTACATTCACTAGTACGAGTGAGAAAAACATCACGGGGTGGTGCGCATTGTATGGGTGCGTGTTACATTACATTCACTAGTAGGAGTGAGAAAAACATCACGGGGTGGTGCGCATTGTATGGGTGCGTGTTACTTTACATTCACTAGTAGGAGTGAGAAAAACATCACGGGGTGGTGCGCATTGTATGGGTGCGTGTTACATTACATTCACTAGTAGGAGTGAGAAAAACATCACGTGGAGGTGCTCATTATATGGGTGCGTGTTACATTACATTCACTAGTAGGAGTGAGAAAAACATCACGGGGTGGTGCGCATTGTATGGGTGCGTGTTACTTTACATTCACTAGTAGGAGTGAGAAAAACATCATGGGGTGGTGCGCATTGTATGGGTGTGTGTTACATTACATTCACTAGTAGGAGTGAGAACAACATCACGGGGTGGTGCGCATCGTATGGGTGCGTGTTACATTACATTCACTAGTAGGAGTGAGAAAAACATCACGGGGTGGTGCGCATCGTATGGGTGCGTGTTACATTACATTCACTACTAGGAGTGAGAACAACATCACGGGGTGGTGCGCATTGTATGGGTGTGTGTTACATTACATTCACTAGTAGGAGTTAGAAAAACATCACGGGGTAGTGCGCATTGTATGGGTGCGTGTTACATTACATTCACTAGTAGGGGTGAGAACAACATCACGGGGTGGTGCGCATTGTATGGGTGCGTGTTACATTACATTCACTAGTAGGAGTGAGAAAAACATCACGGGGTGGTGCGCATTGTATGGGTGCGTGTTACTTTACATTCACTAGTAGGAGTCAGAAAAACATCACGGGGTGGTGCGCATTGTATGGGTGTGTGTTACATTAGATTCACTAGAAGGAGTGAGAAAAACATCACAGGGTGGTGCGCATTGTATGGGTGTGTGTTACATTACATTCACTAGTAGGAGTGAGAAAAACATCACCGGGTGGTGCGCATTGTATGGGTGCGTGTTACATTAGATTCACTAGTAGGAGTGAGAAAAACATCACGGGGTGGTGCGCATTGTATGGGTGCGTGTTACATTAGATTCACTAGTAGGAGTGAGAACAACATCACGGGGTGGTGCGCATTGTATGGGTGTGTGTTACATTACATTCACTACTAGGAGTGAGAACAACATCACGGGGTGGTGCGCATTGTATGGTTGTGTGTTACATTACATTCACTAGTAGGAGTGAGAACAACATCACGGGGTGGTGCGCATTGTATGGGTGCGTGTTAAATTACATTCACTAGTAGGAGTGAGAACAACATCACGGGGTGGTGCGCATTGTATGGGTGCGTGTTACATTACATTCAATAGTAGGTGTGAGAAAAACATCACGGGGTGGTGCTCATTGTATGGGTGCGTGTTACATTACATTCACTAGTAGGTGTGAGAACAACATCACGGGGTGGTGCGCATTGTATGGGTGCGTGTTACATTACATTCACTAGTAGGAGTGAGAAAAACATCACGGGGTGGTGCGCATTGTATGGGTGCGTGTTACTTTACATTCACTAGTAGGAGTGAGAAAAACATCACGGGGTGGTGCGCATTGTATGGGTGCGTGTTACATTACATTCACTAGTAGGAGTGAGAAAAACATCACGGGGTGGTGCGCATTGTATGGGTGCGTGTTACATTACATTCACTAGTAGGAGTGAGAAAAACATCACGGGGTGGTGCGCATTGTATGGGTGTGTGTTACATTATATTCACTAGTAGGAGTGAGAAAAACATCACGGGGTGGTGCGCATTGTATGGGTGTGTTACATTACATTCACTAGTAGGAGTGAGAAAATCATCACGCGGTGTTGCGCATTGTATCGGTGTGTGTTACATTACATTCACTAATAGGAGTGAGAAAAACATCATGGGGTGGTGCGCATTGTATGGGTGTGTGTTACATTACATTCACCAGTAGGAGCGAGAAAAACATCACGGGGTTGTGCGCATTGTATGGGTGTGTGTTACATTACATCCACTAGTAGGAGTGAGAAAAACATCACGGGGTGGTGCGCATTGTATGGGTGTGTGTTACATTACATTCACTAGTAGGAGTGAGAAAAACATCACGGGGTGGTGTGAATCGGAGGGTCTGAATTAGGATAGTTAGTGAGTGGCAATGTAGGATGGAGAAAAGCACCGCGGGGTGGTCAGCATGGGGAGGTCAGGGAACATGCAGTGGCAATGTAGGATAGGTTTCTGAAAAACATCGTGGGGTGGTGCGCATTGAATGGGTGTGTGTTACATTAGATTCACTAGTAGGAGTGAGAAAAACATCACGGGGTGGTGCGCATTGTATGGGTGTGTGTTACATTACATTCACTAGTAGGAGTGAGAAAAACATCACGCGGTGGTGCGCATTGTATGGGTGTGTGTTACATTACATTCACTAGTAGGAGTGAGAAAAACATCACGGGGTGGTGCGCATTGTATGGGTGTGTGTTACATTACATTCACAAGTAGGAGTGAGAAAAACATCACGGGGTGGTGCGCATTGTATGGGTGTGTGTTACATTACATTCACTAGTAGGAGTGAGAAAAACATCACGGGGTGGTGCGCATTGTATGGGTGTGTGTTACATTACATTCACTAGTAGGAGTGAGAAAAACATCACGGGGTGGTGCGCATTGTATGGGTGTGTGTTACATTACATTCACTAATAGTAGTGAGAAAAACATCACGGGGTGGTGCGCATTGTATGGGTGTGTGTTACATTACATTCACTAATAGGAGTGAGAAAAACATCACGGGGTGGTGCGCATTGTATGGGTGTGTGTTACATTACATTCACTAGTAGGAGTGAGAAAAACATCACGGGGTGGTGCGCATTGTATGGGTGCGTGTTACATTACATTCACTAGTAGGAGTGAGAACAACATCACGGGGTGGTGCGCATTGTATGGGTGTGTGTTACATTACATTCACTACTAGGAGTGAGAACAACATCACGGGGTGGTGCGCATTGTATGGGTGCGTGTTACATTACATTCACTAGTAGGAGTGAGAACAACATCACGGGGTGGTGCGCATTGTATGGGTGTGTGTTACATTACATTCACTAGTAGGAGTGAGAAAAACATCACGGGGTGGTGCGCATTGTATGGATGCGTGTTACATTACATTCAATAGTAGGTGTGAGAACAACATCACGGGGTGGTGCTCATTATATGGGTGCGTGTTACATTACATTCACTAGTAGGAGTGAGAAAAACATCACGGGGTGGTGCGCATTGTATGGGTGCGTGTTACTTTACATTCACTAGTAGGAGTGAGAAAAACATCACGGGGTGGTGCGCATTGTATGGGTGTGTGTTACATTACATTCACTAGTAGGAGTGAGAAAAACATCACGGGGTGGTGCGCATTGTATGGGTGCGTGTTACATTACATTCACTAGTAGGAGTGAGAAAAACATCACGGGGTGGTGCGCATTGTATGGGTGCGTGTTACATTACATTCACTAGTAGGAGTGAGAAAAACATCACGGGGTGGTGCGCATTGTATGGGTGCGTGTTACATTACATTCACTAGTAGGAGTGAGAAAAACATCACGGGGTGGTGCGCATTGTATGGGTGTGTGTTACATTACATTCACTAGTAGGAGTGAGAACAACATCACGGGGTGGTGCGCATTGTATGGGTGTGTGTTACATTACATTCACTATTAGGAGTTAGAAAAACATCACGGGGTAGTGCGCATTGTATGGGTGCGTGTTACATTACATTCACTAGTAGGTGTGAGAACAACATCACGGGGTGGTGCGCATTGTATGGGTGCGTGTTACATTACATTCACTAGTAGGAGTGAGAAAAACATCACGGGGTGGTGCGCATTGTATGGGTGCGTGTTACTTTACATTCACTAGTAGGAGTCAGAAAAACATCACGGGGTGGTGCGCATTGTATGGGTGTGTGTTACATTAGATTCACTAGTAGGAGTGAGAAAAACATCACAGGGTGGTGCGCATTGTATGGGTGTGTGTTACATTACATTCACTAGGAGGAGTGAGAAAAACATCACCGGGTGGTGCGCATTGTATGGGTGCGTGTTACATTAGATTCACTAGTAGGAGTGAGAAAAACATCACGGGGTGGTGCGCATTGTATGGGTGCGTGTTACATTAGATTCACTAGTAGGAGTGAGAACAACATCACGGGGTGGTGCGCATTGTATGGGTGTGTGTTACATTACATTCACTACTAGGAGTGAGAACAACATCACGGGGTGGTGCGCATTGTATGGGTGTGTGTTACATTACATTCACTAGTAGGAGTGAGAACAACATCACGGGGTGGTGCGCATTGTATGGGTGCGTGTTACATTACATTCACTAGTAGGAGTGAGAACAACATCACGGGGTGGTGCGCATTGTATGGGTGCGTGTTACATTACATTCAATAGTAGGTGTGAGAAAAACATCACGGGGTGGTGCTCATTGTATGGGTGCGTGTTACATTACATTCACTAGTAGGTGTGAGAACAACATAACGGGGTGGTGCGCATTGTATGGGTGCGTGTTACATTACATTCACTAGTAGGAGTGAGAAAAACATCACGGGGTGGTGCGCATTGTATGGGTGCGTGTTACATTACATTCACTAGTAGGAGTGAGAAAAGCATCACGGGGTGGTGCGCATTGTATGGGTGCGTGTTACATTACATTCACTAGTAGGAGTGAGAAAAACATCACGGGGTGGTGCGCATTGTATGGGTGTGTGTTACATTATATTCACTAGTAGGAGTGAGAAAAACATCACGGGGTGGTGCGCATTGTATGGGTGTGTTACATTACATTCACTAGTAGGAGTGAGAAAATCATCACGCGGTGTTGCGCATTGTATCGGTGTGTGTTACATTACATTCACTAATAGGAGTGAGAAAAACATCATGGGGTGGTGCGCATTGTATGGGTGTGTGTTACATTACATTCACCAGTAGGAGCGAGAAAAACATCACGGGGTTGTGCGCATTGTATGGGTGTGTGTTACATTACATCCACTAGTAGGAGTGAGAAAAACATCACGGGGTGGTGCGCATTGTATGGGTGTGTGTTACATTACATTCACTAGTAGGAGTGAGAAAAACATCAAGGGGTGGTGTGAATCGGAGGGTCTGAATTAGGATATTTAGTGAGTGGCAATGTAGGATGGAGAAAAGCACCGCGGGGTGGTCAGCATGGGGAGGTCAGGGAACATGCAGTGGCAATGTAGGATAGGTTTCTGAAAAACATCGCGGGGTGGTGCGCATTGAATGGGTGTGTGTTACATTAGATTCACTAGTAGGAGTGAGAAAAACATCACGGGGTGGTGCGCATTGTATGGGTGTGTGTTACATTACATTCACTAGTAGGAGTGAGAAAAACATCACGCGGTGGTGCGCATTGTATGGGTGTGTGTTACATTACATTCACTAGTAGGAGTGAGAAAAACATCACGGGGTGGTGCGCATTGTATGGGTGTGTGTTACATTACATTCACTAGTAGGAGTGAGAAAAACATCACGGGGTGGTGCTTATTGTATGGGTGTGTGTTACATTACATTCACTAGTAGGAGTGAGAAAAACATCACGGGGTGGTGCGCATTGTATGGGTGTGTGTTACATTACATTCACTAGTAGGAGTGAGAAAAACATCACGGGGTGGTGCGCATTGTATGGGTGCGTGTTACATTACATTCAATAGTAGGTGTGAGAACAACATCATGGGGTGGTGCTCATTGTATGGGTGCGTGTTACATTACATTCACTAGTAGGAGTGAGAAAAACATCACGGGGTGGTGCGCATTGTATGGGTGCGTGTTACTTTACATTCACTAGTAGGAGTGAGAAAAACATCACGGGGTGGTGCGCATTGTATGGGTGCGTGTTACATTACATTCACTAGTAGGAGTGAGAAAAACATCACGGGGTGGTGCGCATTGTATGGGTGCGTGTTACATTACATTCACTAGTAGGAGTGAGAAAAACATCACGGGGTGGTGCGCATTGTATGGGTGTGTGTTACATTACATTCACTAGTAGGAGTGAGAAAAACATCACGGGGTGGTGCGCATTGTATGGGTGTGTTACATTACATTCACTAGTAGGAGTGAGAAAATCATCACGCGGTGGTGCGCATTGTATCGGTGTGTGTTACATTACATTCACTAATAGGAGTGAGAAAAACATCATGGGGTGGTGCGCATTGTATGGGTGTGTGTTACATTACATTCACCAGTAGGAGCGAGAAAAACATCACGGTGTTGTGCGCATTGTATGGGTGTGTGTTACATTACATCCACTAGTAGGAGTGAGAAAAACATCACGGGGTGGTGCGCATTGTATGGGTGTGTGTTACATTACATTCACTAGTAGGAGTGAGAAAAACATCACGCGGTGGTGCGCATTGTATGGGTGTGTGTTACATTACATTCACTAGTAGGAGTGAGAAAAACATCACGGGGTGGTGCGCATTGTATGGGTGTGTGTTACATTACATTCACTAGTAGGAGTGAGAAAAACATCACGGGGTGGTGCGCATTGTATGGGTGTGTGTTACATTACGTTCACTAGTAGGAGTGAGAAAAACATCACGGGGCGGTGCGCATTGTATGGGTGTGTGTTACATTACATTCACTAGTAGGAGTGAGAAAAACATCACGGGGTGGTGCGCATTGTATGGGTGTGTGTTACATTACATTCACTAGTAGGAGTGAGAAAAACATCACGGGGTGGTGCGCATTGTATGGGTGTGTGTTACATTACATTCACTAATAGGAGTGAGAAAAACATCACGGGGTGGTGCGCATTGTATGGGTGTGTGTTACATTACATTCACTAGTAGGAGTGAGAAAAACATCACGGGGTGGTGCGCATTGTATGGGTGTGTGTTACATTACATTCACTAGTAGGAGTGAGAAAAACATCACGGGGTGGTGTGAATCGGAGGGTCTGAATTAGGATAGGCAGTGAGTGGCAATGTAGGATGGAGAAAAGCACCGCGGCGTGGTCAGCATGGGGAGGTCAGGGAACATGCAGTGGCAATGTCGGATAGGTTTCTGAAAAACATCACGGGGTGGTGCGCATTGTATGGGTGTGTGTTACATTACATTCACTAGTAGGAGTGAGAAAAACATCACGGGGTGGTGCGCATTGTATGGGTGTGTGTTACATTACATTCACTAGTAGGAGTGAGAAAAACATCACGGGGTGGTGCGCATTGTATGGGTGTGTGTTACATTACATTCACTAGTAGGAGTGAGAAAAACATCACGGGGTGGTGCGCATTGTATGGGTGTGTGTTACATTACATTCACTAGTAGGAGTGAGAAAAACATCACGGGGTGGTGCGCATTGTATGGGTGTGTGTTACATTACATTCACTAGTAGGAGTGAGAAAAACATCACGGGGTGGTGCGCATTGTATGGGTGTGTGTTACATTACATTCACTAGTAGGAGTGAGAAAAACATCAAGGGGTGGTGCGCATTGTATGGGTGTGTGTTACATTACATTCACTAGTAGGAGTGAGAAAAACATCACGGGGTGGTGCGCATTGTATGGGTGTGTGTTACATTACATTTACTAGTAGGAGTGAGAAAAACATCACGGGGTGGTGCGCATTGTATGGGTGTGTGTTACATTACATTCACTAGTAGGAGTGAGAAAAACATCACGGGGTGGTGTGAATCGGAGGGTCTGAATTAGGATAGGCAGTGAGTGGCAATGTAGGATGGAGAAAAGCACCGCGGGGTGGTCAGCATGGGGAGGTCAGGGAACATGCAGTGGCAATGTAGGATAGGTTTCTGAAAAACATCGCGGGGTGGTGCGCATTGTATGGGTGTGTGTTACATTAGATTCACTAGTAGGAGTGAGAAAAACATCACGGGGTGGTGCGCATTGTATGGGTGTGTGTTACATTACATTCACTAGTAGGAGTGAGAAAATCATCACGGGGTGGTGCGCATTGTATCGGTGTGTGTTACATTATATTCACTAATAGGAGTGAGAAAAACATCACGGGGTGGTGCGCAATGTATGGGTGTGTGTTACATTACATTCACTAGTAGGAGTGAGAAAAACATCACGGGGTGGTGCGCATTGTATGGGTGTGTGTTACATTACATTCACTAGTAGGAGTGAGAAAAACATCACGGGGTGGTGCGCATTGTATGGGTGTGTGTTACATTACATTCACTAGTAGGAGTGAGAAAAACATCACGGTGTGGTGCGCATTGTATGGGTGTGTGTTACATTACATTCACCAGTAGGAGCGAGAAAAACATCACGGGGTTGTGCGCATTGTATGGGTGTGTGTTACATTACATCCAGGAGTAGGAGTGAGAAAAACATCACGGGGTGGTGCGCATTGTATGGGTGTGTGTTACATTACATTCACTAGTAGGAGTGAGAAAAACATCACGGGGTGGTGTGAATCGGAGGGTCTGAATTAGGATAGTTAGTGAGTGGCAATGTAGGATGGAGAAAAGCACCGCGGGGTGGTCAGCATGGGGAGGTCAGGGAACATGCAGTGGCAATGTAGGATAGGTTTCTGAAAAACATCGCGGGGTGGTGCGCATTGAATGGGTGTGTGTTACATTACATTCACTAGTAGGAGTGAGAAAATCATCACGGGGTGGTGCGCATTGTATGGGTGTGTGTTACATTACATTCACTAGTAGGAGTGAGAAAAACATCACGGGGTGGTGCGCATTGTATGGGTGTGTGTTACATTACATTCACTAGTAGGAGTGAGAAAAACATCACGGGGTGGTGCGCATTGTATGGGTGTGTGTTACATTACATTCACTAGTAGGAGTGAGAAAAACATCACGGGGTGGTGCGCATTGTATGGGTGTGTGTAACATTACATTCACTAGTAGGAGTGAGAAAAACATCACGGGGTGGTGCGCATTGTATGGGTGTGTGTTACATTACATTCACTAATAGGAGTGAGAAAAACATCACGGGGTGGTGCGCATTGTATGGGTGTGTGTTACATTACATTCACTAGTAGGAGTGAGAAAAACATCACGGGGTGGTGCGCATTGTATGGGTGCGTGTTACATTACATTCAATAGTAGGTGTGAGAACAACATCACGGGGTGGTGCTCATTGTATGGGTGCGTGTTACATTACATTCACTAGTAGGATTGAGAAAAACATCACGGGGTGGTGCGCATTGTATGGGTGCGTGTTACATTACATTCACTAGTAGGAGTGAGAAAAACATCACGGGGTGGTGCGCATTGTATGGGTGCGTGTTACATTACATTCACTACTAGGAGTGAGAACAACATCACGGGGTGGTGCGCATTGTATGGGTGCGTGTTACATTACATTCACTAGTAGGAGTGAGAACAACATCACGGGGTGGTGCGCATTGTATGGGTGCGTGTTACATTACATTCACTAGTAGGTGTGAGAACAACATCACGGGGTGGTGCGCATTGTATGGGTGCGTGTTACATTACATTCACTAGTAGGAGTGAGAAAAACATCACGGGGTGGTGCGCATTGTATGGGTGTGTTACATTACATTCACTAGTAGGAGTGAGAAAATCATCACGCGGTGGTGCGCATTGTATCGGTGTGTGTTACATTACATTCACTAATAGGAGTGAGAAAAACATCATGGGGTGGTGCGCATTGTATGGGTGTGTGTTACATTACATTCACCAGTAGGAGCGAGAAAAACATCACGGTGTTGTGCGCATTGTATGGGTGTGTGTTACATTACATCCAATAGTAGGAGTGAGAAAAACATCACGGGGTGGTGCGCATTGTATGGGTGTGTGTTACATTACATTCACTAGTAGGAGTGAGAAAAACATTACGGGGTGGTGTGAATCGGAGGGTCTGAATTAGGATAGTGAGTGGCAATGTAGGATGGAGAAAAGCACCGCGGGGTGGTCCGCATGGGGAGGTCAGGGAACATGCAGTGGCAATGTAGGATAGGTTTCTGAAAAACATCGCGGGGTGGTGCGCATTGAATGGGTGTGTGTTACATTAGATTCACTAGTAGGAGTGAGAAAAACATCACGGGGTGGTGCGCATTGTATGGGTGTGTGTTACATTACGTTCAATAGTAGGAGTGAGAAAAACATCACGGGGTGGTGCGCATTGTATGGGTGTGTGTTACATAACATTCACTAATAGGAGTGAGAAAAACATCACGGGGTGGTGCGCATTGTATGGGTGTGTGTTACATTACATTCACTAGTAGGAGTGAGAAAAACATCACGGGGTGGTGCGCATTGTATGGGTGTGTGTTACATTACATTCACTAATAGGAGTGAGAAAAACATCACGGGGTGGTGCGCATTGTATGGGTGTGTGTTACATTACATTCACTAGTAGGAGTGAGAAAAACATCACGGGGTGGTGCGCATTGTATGGGTGCGTGTTACATTACATTCAATAGTAGGTGTGAGAACAACATCACGGGGTGGTGCTCATTGTATGGGTGCGTGTTACATTACATTCACTAGTAGGATTGAGAAAAACATCACGGGGTGGTGCGCATTGTATGGGTGTGTGTTACATTACATTCACTAGTAGGAGTGAGAAAAACATCACGGGGTGGTGCGCATTGTATGGGTGTGTGTTACATTACATTCACTAGTAGGAGTGAGAAAAACATCACGGGGTGGTGCGCATTGTATGGGTGTGTGTTACATTACATTCACTAGTAGGAGTGAGAAAAACATCACGGGGTGGTGCGCATTGTATGGGTGTGTGTTACATTACATTTACTAGTAGGAGTGAGAAAAACATCACGGGGTGGTGCGCATTGTATGGGTGTGTGTTACATTACATTCACTAGTAGGAGTGAGAAAAACATCACGGGGTGGTGTGAATCGGAGGGTCTGAATTAGGATAGGCAGTGAGTGGCAATGTAGGATGGAGAAAAGCACCGCGGGGTGGTCAGCATGGGGAGGTCAGGGAACATGCAGTGGCAATGTAGGATAGGTTTCTGAAAAACATCGCGGGGTGGTGCGCATTGTATGGGTGTGTGTTACATTAGATTCACTAGTAGGAGTGAGAAAAACATCACGGGGTGGTGCGCATTGTATGGGTGTGTGTTACATTACATTCACTAGTAGGAGTGAGAAAATCATCACGGGGTGGTGCGCATTGTATCGGTGTGTGTTACATTATATTCACTAATAGGAGTGAGAAAAACATCACGGGGTGGTGCGCAATGTATGGGTGTGTGTTACATTACATTCACTAGTAGGAGTGAGAAAAACATCACGGGGTGGTGCGCATTGTATGGGTGTGTGTTACATTACATTCACTAGTAGGAGTGAGAAAAACATCACGGGGTGGTGCGCATTGTATGGGTGTGTGTTACATTACATTCACTAGTAGGAGTGAGAAAAACATCACGGTGTGGTGCGCATTGTATGGGTGTGTGTTACATTACATTCACCAGTAGGAGCGAGAAAAACATCACGGGGTTGTGCGCATTGTATGGGTGTGTGTTACATTACATCCAGGAGTAGGAGTGAGAAAAACATCACGGGGTGGTGCGCATTGTATGGGTGTGTGTTACATTACATTCAGTAGTAGGAGTGAGAAAAACATCACGGGGTGGTGTGAATCGGAGGGTCTGAATTAGGATAGTTAGTGAGTGGCAATGTAGGATGGAGAAAAGCACCGCGGGGTGGTCAGCATGGGGAGGTCAGGGAACATGCAGTGGCAATGTAGGATAGGTTTCTGAAAAACATCGCGGGGTGGTGCGCATTGAATGGGTGTGTGTTACATTACATTCACTAGTAGGAGTGAGAAAATCATCACGGGGTGGTGCGCATTGTATGGGTGTGTGTTACATTACATTCACTAGTAGGAGTGAGAAAAACATCACGGGGTGGTGCGCATTGTATGGGTGTGTGTTACATTACATTCACTAGTAGGAGTGAGAAAAACATCACGGGGTGGTGCGCATTGTATGGGTGTGTGTTACATTACATTCACTAGTAGGAGTGAGAAAAACATCACGGGGTGGTGCGCATTGTATGGGTGTGTGTAACATTACATTCACTAGTAGGAGTGAGAAAAACATCACGGGGTGGTGCGCATTGTATGGGTGTGTGTTACATTACATTCACTAATAGGAGTGAGAAAAACATCACGGGGTGGTGCGCATTGTATGGGTGTGTGTTACATTACATTCACTAGTAGGAGTGAGAAAAACATCACGGGGTGGTGCGCATTGTATGGGTGTGTGTTACATTACATTCACTAGTAGGAGTGAGAAAAACATCACGGGGTGGTGCGCATTGTATGGGTGCGTGTTACATTACATTCACTAGTAGGAGTGAGAACAACATCACGGGGTGGTGCGCATTGTATGGGTGTGTGTTACATTACATTCACTACTAGGAGTGAGAACAACATCACGGGGTGGTGCGCATTGTATGGGTGCGTGTTACATTACTTTCACTAGTAGGAGTGAGAACAACATCACGGGGTGGTGCGCATTGTATGGGTGTGTGTTACATTACATTCACTAGTAGGAGTGAGAAAAACATCACGGGGTGGTGCGCATTGTATGGGTGCGTGTTACATTACATTCAATAGTAGGTGTGAGAACAACATCACGGGGTGGTGCTCATTGTATGGGTGCGTGTTACATTACATTCACTAGTAGGATTGAGAAAAACATCACGGGGTGGTGCGCATTGTATGGGTGCGTGTTACATTACATTCACTAGTAGGAGTGAGAAAAACATCACGGGGTGGTGCGCATTGTATGGGTGCGTGTTACATTACATTCACTACTAGGAGTGAGAACAACATCACGGGGTGGTGCGCATTGTATGGGTGCGTGTTACATTACATTCACTAGTAGGAGTGAGAACAACATCACGGGGTGGTGCGCATTGTATGGGTGCGTGTTACATTACATTCACTAGTAGGTGTGAGAACAACATCACGGGGTGGTGCGCATTGTATGGGTGCGTGTTACATTACATTCACTAGTAGGAGTGAGAAAAACATCACGGGGTGTGCGCATTGTATGGGTGTGTTACATTACATTCACTAGTAGGAGTGAGAAAATCATCACGCGGTGGTGCGCATTGTATCGGTGTGTGTTACATTACATTCACTAATAGGAGTGAGAAAAACATCATGGGGTGGTGCGCATTGTATGGGTGTGTGTTACATTACATTCACCAGTAGGAGCGAGAAAAACATCACGGTGTTGTGCGCATTGTATGGGTGTGTGTTACATTACATCCAATAGTAGGAGTGAGAAAAACATCACGGGGTGGTGCGCATTGTATGGGTGTGTGTTACATTACATTCACTAGTAGGAGTGAGAAAAACATTACGGGGTGGTGTGAATCGGAGGGTCTGAATTAGGATAGTGAGTGGCAATGTAGGATGGAGAAAAGCACCGCGGGGTGGTCCGCATGGGGAGGTCAGGGAACATGCAGTGGTAATGTAGGATAGGTTTCTGAAAAACATCGCGGGGTGGTGCGCATTGAATGGGTGTGTGTTACATTAGATTCACTAGTAGGAGTGAGAAAAACATCACGGGGTGGTGCGCATTGTATGGGTGTGTGTTACATTACGTTCACTAGTAGGAGTGAGAAAAACATCACGGGGTGGTGCGCATTGTATGGGTGTGTGTTACATAACATTCACTAATAGGAGTGAGAAAAACATCACGGGGTGGTGCGCATTGTATGGGTGTGTGTTACATTACATTCACTAGTAGGAGTGAGAAAAACATCACGGGGTGGTGCGCATTGTATGGGTGTGTGTTACATTACATTCACTAATAGGAGTGAGAAAAACATCACGGGGTGGTGCGCATTGTATGGGTGTGTGTTACATTACATTCACTAGTAGGAGTGAGAAAAACATCACGGGGTGGTGCGCATTGTATGGGTGCGTGTTACATTACATTCAATAGTAGGTGTGAGAACAACATCACGGGGTGGTGCTCATTGTATGGGTGCGTGTTACATTACATTCACTAGTAGGATTGAGAAAAACATCACGGGGTGGTGCGCATTGTATGGGTGCGTGTTACATTACATTCACTAGTAGGAGTGAGAAAAACATCACGGGGTGGTGCGCATTGTATGGGTGCGTGTTACATTACATTCACTACTAGGAGTGAGAACAACATCACGGGGTGGTGCGCATTGTATGGGTGCGTGTTACATTACATTCACTAGTAGGAGTGAGAACAACATCACGGGGTGGTGCGCATTGTATGGGTGCGTGTTACATTACATTCACTAGTAGGTGTGAGAACAACATCACGGGGTGGTGCGCATTGTATGGGTGCGTGTTACATTACATTCACTAGTAGGAGTGAGAAAAACATCACGGGGTGGTGAGCATTGTATGGGTGTGTTACATTACATTCACTAGTAGGAGTGAGAAAATCATCACGCGGTGGTGCGCATTGTATCGGTGTGTGTTACATTACATTCACTAATAGGAGTGAGAAAAACATCATGGGGTGGTGCGCATTGTATGGGTGTGTGTTACATTACATTCACCAGTAGGAGCGAGAAAAACATCACGGTGTTGTGCGCATTGTATGGGTGTGTGTTACATTACATCCAATAGTAGGAGTGAGAAAAACATCACGGGGTGGTGCGCATTGTATGGGTGTGTGTTACATTACATTCACTAGTAGGAGTGAGAAAAACATCACGGGGTGGTGTGAATCGGAGGGTCTGAATTAGGATAGTGAGTGGCAATGTAGGATGGAGAAAAGCACCGCGGGGTGGTCAGCATGGGGAGGTCAGGGAACATGCAGTGGCAATGTAGGATAGGTTTCTGAAAAACATCGCGGGGTGGTGCGCATTGAATGGGTGTGTGTTACATTAGATTCACTAGTAGGAGTGAGAAAAACATCACGGGGTGGTGCGCATTGTATGGGTGTGTGTTACATTACGTTCACTAGTAGGAGTGAGAAAAACATCACGGGGTGGTGCGCATTGTATGGGTGTGTGTTACATTACATTCACTAATAGGAGTGAGAAAAACATCACGGGGTGGTGCGCATTGTATGGGTGTGTGTTACATTACATTCACTAGTAGGAGTGAGAAAAACATCACGGGGTGGTGCGCATTGTATGGGTGTGTGTTACATTACATTCACTAATAGGAGTGAGAAAAACATCACGGGGTGGTGCGCATTGTATGGGAGTGTGTTACATTACATTCACTAGTAGGAGTGAGAAAAACATCACGGGGTGGTGCGCATTGTATGGGTGTGTGTTACATTACATTCACTAGTAGGAGTGAGAAAAACATCACGGGGTGGTGTGAATCGGAGGGTCTGAATTAGGATAGGCAGTGAGTGGCAATGTAGGATGGAGAAAAGCACCGCGGGGTGGTCAGCATGGGGAGGTCAGGGAACATGCAGTGGCAATGTAGGATAGGTTTCTGAAAAACATCACGGGGTGGTGCGCATTGTATGGGTGTGTGTTACATTACATTCACTAGTAGGAGTGAGAAAAACATCACGGGGTGGTGCGCATTGTATGGGTGTGTGTTACATTACATTCACTAGTAGGAGTGAGAAAAACATCACGGGGTGGTGCGCATTGTATGGGTGTGTGTTACATTACATTCACTAGTAGGAGTGAGAAAAACATCACGGGGTGGTGCGCATTGTATGGGTGTGTGTTACATTACATTCACTAGTAGGAGTGAGAAAAACATCACGGTGTGGTGTGAATCGGAGGGTCTGAATTAGGATAGGCAGTGAGTGGCAATGTAGGATGGAGAAAAGCACCGCGGGGTGGTCAGCATGGGGAGGTCAGGGAACATGCAGTGGCAATGTAGGATAGGTTTCTGAAAAACATCGCGGGATGGTGCGCATTGTATGGGTGTGTGTTACATTAGATTCACTAGTAGGAGTGAGAAAAACATCACGGGGTGGTGCGCATTGTATGGGTGTGTGTTACATTACATTTACTAGTAGGAGTGAGAAAAACATCATGGGGTGGTGCGCATTGTATGGGTGTGTGTTACATTACATTCACTAGTAGGAGTGAGAAAAACATCACGGGGTGGTGTAAATCGGAGGGTCTGAATTAGGATAGGCAGTGAGTGGCAATGTAGGATGGAGAAATGCACCGCGGGGTGGTCAGCATGGGGAGGTCAGGGAACATGCAGTGGCAATGTAGGATAGGTTTCTGAAAAACATCGCGGGGTGGTGCGCATTGTATGGGTGTGTGTTACATTAGATTCACTAGTAGGAGTGAGAAAAACATCACGGGGTGGTGCGCATTGTATGGGTGTGTGTTACATTACATTCACTAGTAGGAGTGAGAAAATCATCACGGGGTGGTGCGCATTGTATCGGTGTGTGTTACATTACATTCACTAATAGGAGTGAGAAAAACATCACGGGGTGGTGCGCAATGTATGGGTGTGTGTTACATTACATTCACTAGTAGGAGTGAGAAAAACATCACGGGGTGGTGCGCATTGTATGGGTGTGTGTTACATTACATTCACTAGTAGGAGTGAGAAAAACATCACGGGGTGGTGTGAATCGGAGGGTCTGAATTAGGATAGGCAGTGAGTGGCAATGTAGGATGGAGAAAAGCACCGCGGGGTGGTCAGCATGGGGAGGTCAGGGAACATGCAGTGGCAATGTAGGATAGGTTTCTGAAAAAGATCGCGGGGTGGTGCGCATTGTATGGGTGTGTGTTACATTAGATTCATTAGTAGGAGTGAGAAAAACATCACGGGGTGGTGCGCATTGTATGGGTGTGTGTTACATTACATTCACTAGTAGGAGTGACAAAAACATCACGCGGTGGTGCGCATTGTATGGGTGTGTGTTACATTACATTCACTAGTAGGAGTGAGAAAAACATCACGGGGTGGTGCGCATTGTATGGGTGTGTGTTACATTACATTCACTAGTAGGAGTGAGAAAAACATCACGGTGTGGTGCGCATTGTATGGGTGTGTGTTACATTACATTCACTAGTAGGAGTGAGAAAAACATCACGGGGTGGTGCGCATTGTATGGGTGTGTGTTACATTACATTCACTAGTAGGAGTGAGAAAAACATCACGGGGTGGTGCGCATTGTATGGGTGTGTGTTACATTACATTCACTAATAGGAGTGAGAAAAACATCACTGGGTGGTGCGCATTGTATGGGTGTGTGTTACATTACATTCACCAGTAGGAGTGAGAAAATCATCACAGGGTGGTGTGAATCGGAGGGTCTGAATTAGGATAGGCTGTGAGTGGCAATGTAGGATGGAGAAAAGCACCGCGGGGTCGTCAGCATGCGGAGGTCAGGGAACATGCAGTGGCAATGTAGGATAGGTTTCTGAAAAACATCTCGGGGTGGTGCGCATTGTATGGGTGTGTGTTACATTAGATTCACTAGTAGGAGTGAGAAAAACATCACGGGGTGGTGCGCATTGTATGGGTGTGTGTTACATTACATTCACTAGTAGGAGTGAGAAAAACACCACGGGGTGGTGCGCATTGTATGGGTGTGTGTTACATTACATTCACTAGTAGGAGTGAGAAAAACACCACGGGGTGGTGCGCATTGTATGGGTGTGTGTTACATTACATTCACTAGTAGGAGTGAGAAAAACATCACGGGGTGGTGCGCATTGTATGGGTGTGTGTTACATTACATTCTCTAGTAGGAGTGAGAAAAACATCACGGGGTGGTGCGCATTGTATGGGTGTGTGTTACATTACATTCACTAGTAGGGGTGAGAAAAACATCACGGGGTGGTGCGCATTGTATGGGTGTGTGTTACAATACATTCACTAGTAGGAGTGAGAAAAACATCACGGGGTGGTGCGCATTGTATGGGTGTGTGTTACATTACATTCACTAGTAGGAGTGAGAAAAACATCACTGTGTGGTGCGCATTATATGTGTGTGTTACATTACATTCACTAGTAGGAGTGAGAGAAACATCACGGGGTGGTGCACATTGTATGGGTGTGTGTTACATTACATTCACTAGTAGGAGTGAGAAAAACACCACGGGGTGGTGCGCATTGTATGGGTGTGTGTTACATTACATTCACTAGTAGGAGTGAGAAAAACATCACGGGGTGGTGCGCATTGTATGGGTGTGTGTTACATTACATTCACTAGTAGGAGTGAGAAAAACATCACGGGGTGGTGCGCATTGTATGGGTGTGTGTTACATTACATTCACTAGTAGGAGTGAGAAAAACATCACGGGGTGGTGTGAATCGGAGGGTCTGAATTAGGATAGGCAGTGAGTGGCAATGTAGGATGGAGAAAAGCACCGCGGGGTGGTCAGCATGGGGAGGTCAGGGAACATGCAGTGGCAATGTAGGATAGGTTTCTGAAAAACATCACGGGGTGGTGCGCATTGTATGGGTGTGTGTTACATTAGATTCACTAGTAGGAGTGAGAAAAACATTACGGGGTGGTGCGCATTGTATGGGTGTGTGTTACATTACATTCACTAGTAGGAGTGAGAAAAACATCACGGGGTGGTGCGCATTGTATGGGTGTGTGTTACATTACATTCACTAGTAGGAGTGAGAAAAACATCACGGGGTGGTGTGAATCGGAGGGTCTGAATTAGGATAGGCAGTGAGTGGCAATGTAGGATGGAGAAAAGCACCGCGGGGTGGTCAGCATGGGGAGGTCAGGGAACATGCAGTGGCAATGTAGGATAGGTTTCTGAAAAACATCCCGGGGTGGTGCGCATTGTATGGGTGTGTGTTAAATTAGATTCACTAGTAGGAGTGAGAAAAACATCACGGGGTGGTGCGCATTGTATGGGTGTGTGTTACATTACATTCACTAGAAGGAGTGAGAAAATCATCACGGGGTGGTGTGCATTGTATCGGTGTGTGTTACATTACATTCACTAATAGGAGTGAGAAAAACATCACGGGGTGGTGCGCATTGTATGGGTGTCTGTTACATTACATTCACCAGTAGGAGTGAGAAAAACATCACGGGGTGGTGCGCATTGTATGGGTGTGTGTTACATTACATTCACTAGTAGGAGTGAGAAAAACATCACGGGGTGGTGCGCATTGTATGGGTGCGTGTTACATTAGATTCACTAGTAGGAGTGAGAAAAACATCACAGGGTGGTGCGCATTGTATGGGTGCGTGTTACATTACATTCACTAGTAGGAGTGAGAAAAACATCACGGGGTGGTGCGCATTGTATGGGTGCGTGTTACGTTAGATTCACTAGTAGGAGTGAGAAAATCATCACGGGGTGGTGCGCATTGTATGGGTGCGTGTTACATTACATTCACTAGTAGGAGTGAGAAAAACATCACGGAGTGGTGCGCATTGTATGGGTGCGTGTTACATTACATTCACTAGTAGGAGTGAGAAAAACATCACGGGGTGGTGCGCATTGTATGGGTGCGTGTTACATTACATTCACTAGTAGGAGTGAGAACAACATCACGGGGTGGTGCGCATTGTATGGGTGTGTGTTATATTACATTCACTACTAGGAGAGAGAACAACATCACGGGGTGGTGCGCATTGTATGGGTGCGTGTTACATTACATTCACTAGTAGGAGTGAGAACAACATCACGGGGTGGTGCGCATTGTATGGGTGTGTGTTACATTACATTCACTAGTAGGAGTAAGAAAAACCTCATGGGGTGGTGCGCATTGTATGGGTGCGTGTTACATTACATTCACTAGTAGGTGTGAGAACAACATCACGGGGTGGTGCGCATTGTATGGGTGCGTGTTACATTACATTCACTAGTAGGAGTGAGAAAAACATCACGGGGTGGTGCGCATTGTATGGGTGCGTGTTACTTTACATTCACTAGTAGGAGTGAGAAAAACATCACGGGGTGGTGCGCATTGTATGGGTGCGTGTTACATTACATTCACTAGTAGGAGTGAGAAAAACATCACGGGGTGGTGCGCATTGTATGGGTGCGTGTTACATTACATTCACTAGTAGGAGTGAGAAAAACATCACGGGGTGGTGCGCATTGTATGGCTGCGTGTTACATTACATTCACTAGTAGGAGTGAGAAAAACATCACGGGGTGGTGCGCATTGTATGGGTGCGTGTTACATTACATTCACTAGTAGGAGTGAGAACAACATCACGGGGTGGTGCGCATTGTATGGGTGTGTGTTATATTACATTCACTACTAGGAGAGAGAACAACATCACGGGGTGGTGCGCATTGTATGGGTGCGTGTAACATTACATTCACTAGTAGGAGTGAGAAAAACATCACGGGGTGGTGCGCATTGTATGGGTGTGTGTTACATTACATTCACTAGTAGGAGTGAGAAAAACCTCATGGGGTGGTGCGCATTGTATGGGTGCGTGTTACATTACATTAACTAGTAGGTGTGAGAACAACATCACGGGGTGGTGCGCATTGTATGGGTGCGTGTTACATTACATTCACTAGTAGGAGTGAGAAAAACATCACGTGGAGGTGCTCATTATATGGGTGCGTGTTACATTACATTCACTAGTAGGAGTGAGAAAAACATCACGTGGAGGTGCTCATTATATGGGTGCGTGTTACATTACATTCACTAGTAGGAGTGAGAAAAACATCACGTGGAGGTGCTCATTATATGGGTGCGTGTTACATTACATTCACTAGTAGGAGTGAGAAAAACATCACGGGGTGGTGCGCATTGTATGGGTGCGTGTTACTTTACATTCACTAGTAGGAGTGAGAAAAACATCACGGGGTGGTGCGCATTGTATGGGTGCGTGTTACATTACATTCACTAGTAGGAGTGAGAAAAACATCACGGGGTGGTGCGCATTGTATGGGTGCGTGTTACATTACATTCACTAGTAGGAGTGAGAAAAACATCACGGGGTGGTGCGCATTGTATGGGTGCGTGTTACATTACATTCACTACTAGGAGTGAGAACAACATCACGGGTTGGTGCGCATTGTATGGGTGCGTGTTACATTACATTCACTAGTAGGAGTGAGAACAACATCACGTGGTGGTGCGCATTTTATGGGTGTGTGTTACATTACATTCACTAGTAGGAGTGAGAAATACATCACGGGGTGGTGCGCATTGTATGGGTGCGTGTTACATTACATTCACTAGTAGGTGTGAGAACAACATCACGGGGTGGTGCGCATTGTATGGGTGCGTGTTACATTACATTCACTAGTAGGAGTGAGAAAAACATCACGGGGTGGTGCGCATTGTATGGGTGCGTGTTACTTTACATTCACTAATAGGAGTCAGAAAAACATCACGGGGTGGTGCGCATTGTATGGGTGTGTGTTACATTAGATTCACTAGTAGGAGTGAGAAAAACATCACAGGGTGGTGCGCATTGTATGGGTGCGTGTTACATTACATTCACTAGTAGGAGTGAGAAAAACATCACCGGGTGGTGCGAATTGTATGGGTGCGTGTTACGTTAGATTGACTAGTAGGAGTGAGAAAAACATCACGGGGTGGTGCGCATTGTATGGGTGCGTGTTACATTAGATTCACTAGTAGGAGTGAGAAAAACATCACAGGGTGGTGCGCATTGTATGGGTGCGTGTTACATTACATTCACTAGTAGGAGTGAGAAAAACATCACGGGGTGGTGCGCATTGTATGGGTGCGTGTTACATTACATTCACTAGTAGGAGTGAGAACAACATCACGGGGTGGTGCGCATTGTATGGGTGTGTGTTACATTACATTCACTACTAGGAGTGATAACAACATCACGGGGTGGTGCGCATTGTATGGGTGCGTGTTACATTACATTCACTAGTAGGAGTGAGAACAACATCACTGGTTGGTGCGCATTGTATGGGTGTGTGTTACATTACATTCACTAGTAGGAGTGAGAAAAACCTCACGGGGTGGTGCGCATTGTATGGGTGCGTGTTACATTACATTCACTAGTAGGTGAGAGAACAACATCACGGGGTGGTGCTCATTGTATGGGTGCGTGTTACATTACATTCACTAGTAGGAGTGAGAAAAACCTCACGGGGTGGTGCGCATTGTATGGGTGCGTGTTACATTACATTCACTAGTAGGTGAGAGAACAACATCACGGGGTGGTGCGCATTGTATGGGTGTGTGTAGGAGTGAGAAAAACCTCACGGGGTGGTGCGCACTGTATGGGTGCGTGTTACATTACATTCACTAGTAGGTGTGAGAACAACATCACGGGGTGGTGCTCATTGTATGGGTGCGTGTTACATTACATTCACTAGTAGGAGTGAGAAAAACATCACGGGGTGGTGCGCATTGTATGGGTGCGTGTTACTTTGCATTCACTAGTAGGAGTGAGAAAAACATCACGGGGTGGTGCGCATTGTATGGGTGCGTGTTACATTACATTCACTAGTAGGAGTGAGAAAAACATCACGGGGTGGTGCGCATTGTATGGGTGTGTGTTACATGAAATTCACTAGTAGGAGTGAGAAAAGCATCACGGGGTGGTGCGCATTGTATGAGTGTGTGTTACATTACATTCACTAGTAGGAGTGAGAAAAACATCACGGGGTGGTGCGCATTGTATGGGTGCGTGTTACGTTAGATTCACTAGTAGGAGTGAGAAAAACATCACGGGGTGGTGCGCATTGTATGGGCGCGTGTTACATTAGATTCACTAGTAGGAGTGAGAAAAACATCACAGGGTGGTGCACATTGTATGGGTGCGTGTTACATTAGATTCACTAGTAGGAGTGAGAAAAACATCACAGGGTGGTGCACATTGTATGGGTGCGTGTTACATTACATTCACTAGTAGGAGTGAGAAAAACATCACGGGGTGGTGCGCATTGTATGGGTGCGTGGTACATTACATTCACTAGTAGGAGTGAGAAAAACATCACGGGGTGGTGCGCATTGTATGGGTGCGTGTTACATTAGATTCACTAGTAGGAGTGAGAAAAACATCACGGGGTGGTGGGCATTGTATGGGTGCGTGTTACATTACATTCACTAGTAGGAGTGAGAAAAACATCACGGGGTGGTGCGCATTGTATGCGTGCGTGTTACATTACATTCACTAGTAGGAGTGAGAAAAACATCACGGGGTGGTGCGCATTGTATGGGTGCGTGTTACATTACATTCACTAGTAGGAGTGAGAAAAACATCACGGGGTGGTGCGCATTGTATGGGTGCGTGTTACTTTACATTCACTAGTAGGAATGAGAACAACATCACGGGGTGGTGCGCATTGTATGGGTGTGTGTTACATTACATTCACTACTAGGAGTGAGAACAACATCACGGGGTGGTGCGCATTGTATGGGTGTGTGTTACATTACATTCACTAGTAGGAGTGAGAAAAACATCACGGGGTGGTGCGCATTGTATGGGTGCGTGTTACATTACATTCACTAGTAGGAGTGAGAACAACATCACGGGGTGTTGCGCATTGTATGGTGTGTGTTACATTACATTCACTACTAGGAGTGAGAACAACATCACGGGGTGGTGCGCATTGTATGGGTGCGTGTTACATTAGATTCACTAGTAGGAGTGAGAAAAACATCACGGGGTGGTGCGCATTGTATGGGTGCGTGTTACATTACATTCACTAGTAGGAGTGAGAAAAACATCACGGGGAGGTGCGCATTGTATGGGTGCATGTTACATTACATTCACTAGTAGGAGTGAGAAAAACATCACGTGGAGGTGCTCATTATATGGGTGCGTGTTACATTACATTCACTAGTAGGAGTGAGAAAAACATCACGGGGCGGTGCGCATTTTATGGGTGCGTGTTACTTTACATTCACTAGTAGGAGTGAGAAAAACATCACGGGGTGGTGCGCATTGTATGGGTGCGTGTTACATTACATTCACTAGTAGGAGTGAGAAAAACATCACGGGGTGGTGCGCATTGTATGGGTGCGTGTTACATTACATTCACTAGTAGGAGTGAGAAAAACATCACGGGGTGGTGCGCATTGTATGGTTGCGTGTTACATTACATTCACTAGTAGGAGTGAGAAAAACATCACGGGGTGGTGCGCATTGTATGGGTGCGTGTTACATTACATTCACTAGTAGGAGTGAGAACAACATCACGGGGTGGTGCGCATTGTATGGGTGTGTGTTACATTACATTCACTAGTAGGAGTGAGAAAAACATCACGGGGTGGTGCGCATTGTATGGGTGCGTGTTACATTACATTCACTAGTAGGTGTGAGAACAACATCACGGGGTGGTGCGCATTGTATGGGTGCGTGTTACATTACATTCACTAGTAGGAGTGAGAAAAACATCACGGGGTGGTGCGCATTGTATGGGTGCGTGTTACATTACATTCACTAGTAGGAGTGAGAAAAACATCACGGGGTGGTGCGCATTGTATGGGTGCGTGTTACATTACATTCACTAGTAGGAGTGAGAAAAACATCACGGGGTGGTGCGCATTGTATGGGTGCGTGTTACATTACATTCACTAGTAGGAGTGAGAACAACATCACGGGGTGGTGCGCATTGTATGGGTGTGTGTTATATTACATTCACTACTAGGAGAGAGAACAACATCACGGGGTGGTGCGCATTGTATGGGTGCGTGTAACATTACATTCACTAGTAGGAGTGAGAACAACATCACGGGGTGGTGCGCATTGTATGGGTGTGTGTTACATTACATTCACTAGTAGGAGTGAGAAAAACCTCATGGGGTGGTGCGCATTGTATGGGTGCGTGTTACATTACATTCACTAGTAGGTGTGAGAACAACATCACGGGGTGGTGCGCATTGTATGGGTGCGTGTTACATTACATTCACTAGTAGGAGTGAGAAAAACATCACGGGGTGGTGCGCATTGTGTGGGTGTGTGTTACTTTACATTCACTAGTAGGAGTGAGAAAAACATCACGGGGTGGTGCGCATTGTATGGGTGCGTGTTACATTACATTCAGTAGTAGGAGTGAGAAAAACATCACGGGGTGGTGCGCATTGTATGGGTGCGTGTTACATTACATTCACTAGTAGGAGTAAGAAAAACATCACGGGGTGGTGCGCATTGTATGGGTGCGTGTTACATTACATTCACTAGTAGGAGTGAGAAAAACATCACAGGGTGGTGCGCATTGTATGGGTGCGTGTTACATTACATTCACTAGTAGGAGTGAGAAAAACATCAAGGGGAGGAGCGCATTGTATGGGTGCGTGTTACATTACATTCACTAGTAGGAGTGAGAAAAACATCACGTGGAGGTGCTCATTATATGGGTGCGTGTTACATTACATTCACTAGTAGGAGTGAGAAAAACATCACGGGGTGGTGCGCATTGTATGGGTGCGTGTTACTTTACATTCACTAGTAGGAGTGAGAAAAACATCACGGGGTGGTGCGCATTGTATGGGTGCGTGTTACATTACATTCACTAGTAGGAGTGAGAAAAACATCACGGGGTGGTGCGCATTGTATGGGTGCGTGTTACATTACATTCACTAGTAGGAGTGAGAAAAACATCACGGGGTGGTGCGCATTGTATGGGTGCGTGTTACATTACATTCACTAGTAGGAGTGAGAAAAACATCACGGGGTGGTGCGCATTGTATGGGTGCGTGTTACTTTACATTCACTAGTAGGAATGAGAACAACATCACGGGGTGGTGCGCATTGTATGGGTGTGTGTTACATTACATTCACTACTAGGAGTGAGAACAACATCACGGGGTGGTGCGCATTGTATGGGTGCGTGTTACATTACATTCACTAGTAGGAGTGAGAAAAACATCACGGGGTGGTGCGCATTGTATGGGTGCGTGTTACATTACATTCACTAGTAGGAGTGAGAACAACATCACGGGGTGTTGCGCATTGTATGGTGTGTGTTACATTACATTCACTACTAGGAGTGAGAACAACATCACGGGGTGGTGCGCATTGTATGGGTGCGTGTTACATTAGATTCACTAGTAGGAGTGAGAAAAACATCACGGGGTGGTGCGCATTGTATGGGTGCGTGTTACATTACATTCACTAGTAGGAGTGAGAAAAACATCACGGGGAGGTGCGCATTGTATGGGTGCATGTTACATTACATTCACTAGTAGGAGTGAGAAAAACATCACGTGGAGGTGCTCATTATATGGGTGCGTGTTACATTACATTCACTAGTAGGAGTGAGAAAAACATCACGGGGCGGTGCGCATTTTATGGGTGCGTGTTACTTTACATTCACTAGTAGGAGTGAGAAAAACATCACGGGGTGGTGCGCATTGTATGGGTGCGTGTTACATTACATTCACTAGTAGGAGTGAGAAAAACATCACGGGGTGGTGCGCATTGTATGGGTGCGTGTTACATTACATTCACTAGTAGGAGTGAGAAAAACATCACGGGGTGGTGCGCATTGTATGGTTGCGTGTTACATTACATTCACTAGTAGGAGTGAGAAAAACATCACGGGGTGGTGCGCATTGTATGGGTGCGTGTTACATTACATTCACTAGTAGGAGTGAGAACAACATCACGGGGTGGTGCGCATTGTATGGGTGTGTGTTACATTACATTCACTAGTAGGAGTGAGAAAAACATCACGGGGTGGTGCGCATTGTATGGGTGCGTGTTACATTACATTCACTAGTAGGTGTGAGAACAACATCACGGGGTGGTGCGCATTGTATGGGTGCGTGTTACATTACATTCACTAGTAGGAGTGAGAAAAACATCACGGGGTGGTGCGCATTGTATGGGTGCGTGTTACATTACATTCACTAGTAGGAGTGAGAAAAACATCACGGGGTGGTGCGCATTGTATGGGTGCGTGTTACATTACATTCACTAGTAGGAGTGAGAAAAACATCACGGGGTGGTGCGCATTGTATGGGTGCGTGTTACATTACATTCACTAGTAGGAGTGAGAACAACATCACGGGGTGGTGCGCATTGTATGGGTGTGTGTTATATTACATTCACTACTAGGAGAGAGAACAACATCACGGGGTGGTGCGCATTGTATGGGTGCGTGTAACATTACATTCACTAGTAGGAGTGAGAACAACATCACGGGGTGGTGCGCATTGTATGGGTGTGTGTTACATTACATTCACTAGTAGGAGTGAGAAAAACCTCATGGGGTGGTGCGCATTGTATGGGTGCGTGTTACATTACATTCACTAGTAGGTGTGAGAACAACATCACGGGGTGGTGCGCATTGTATGGGTGCGTGTTACATTACATTCACTAGTAGGAGTGAGAAAAACATCACGGGGTGGTGCGCATTGTATGGGTGTGTGTTACTTTACATTCACTAGTAGGAGTGAGAAAAACATCACGGGGTGGTGCGCATTGTATGGGTGCGTGTTACATTACATTCAGTAGTAGGAGTGAGAAAAACATCACGGGGTGGTGCGCATTGTATGGGTGCGTGTTACATTACATTCACTAGTAGGAGTGAGAAAAACATCACGGGGTGGTGCGCATTGTATGGGTGCGTGTTACATTACATTCACTAGTAGGAGTGAGAAAAACATCACAGGGTGGTGCGCATTGTATGGGTGCGTGTTACATTACATTCACTAGTAGGAGTGAGAAAAACATCAAGGGGAGGAGCGCATTGTATGGGTGCGTGTTACATTACATTCACTAGTAGGAGTGAGAAAAACATCACGTGGAGGTGCTCATTATATGGGTGCGTGTTACATTACATTCACTGGTAGGAGTGAGAAAAACATCACGGGGTGGTGCGCATTGTATGGGTGCGTGTTACTTTACATTCACTAGTCGGAGTGAGAAAAACATCACGGGGTGGTGCGCATTGTATGGGTGCGTGTTACATTACATTCACTAGTAGGAGTGAGAAAAACATCACGGGGTGGTGCGCATTGTATGGGTGCGTGTTACATTACATTCACTAGTAGGAGTGAGAAAAACATCACGGGGTGGTGCGCATTGTATGGGTGCGTGTTACATTACATTCACTACTAGGAGTGAGAACAACATCACGGGTTGGTGCGCATTGTATGGGTGCGTGTTACATTACATTCACTAGTAGGAGTGAGAACAACATCACGTGGTGGTGCGCATTTTATGGGTGTGTGTTACATTACATTCACTAGTAGGAGTGAGAAATACATCACGGGGTGGTGCGCATTGTATGGGTGCGTGTTACATTACATTCACTAGTAGGTGTGAGAACAACATCACGGGGTGGTGCGCATTGTATGGGTGCGTGTTACATTACATTCACTAGTAGGAGTGAGAAAAACATCACGGGGTGGTGCGCATTGTATGGGTGCGTGTTACTTTACATTCACTAATAGGAGTCAGAAAAACATCACGGGGTGGTGCGCATTGTATGGGTGTGTGTTACATTAGATTCACTAGTAGGAGTGAGAAAAACATCACAGGGTGGTGCGCATTGTATGGGTGCGTGTTACATTACATTCACTAGTAGGAGTGAGAAAAACATCACCGGGTGGTGCGAATTGTATGGGTGCGTGTTACGTTAGATTGACTAGTAGGAGTGAGAAAAACATCACGGGGTGGTGCGCATTGTATGGGTGCGTGTTACATTAGATTCACTAGTAGGAGTGAGAAAAACATCACAGGGTGGTGCGCATTGTATGGGTGCGTGTTACATTACATTCACTAGTAGGAGTGAGAAAAACATCACTGGGTGGTGCGCATTGTATGGGTGCGTGTTACATTACATTCACTAGTAGGAGTGAGAACAACATCACGGGGTGGTGCGCATTGTATGGGTGTGTGTTACATTACATTCACTACTAGGAGTGATAACAACATCACGGGGTGGTGCGCATTGTATGGGTGCGTGTTACATTACATTCACTAGTAGGAGTGAGAACAACATCACGGGTTGGTGCGCATTGTATGGGTGTGTGTTACATTACATTCACTAGTAGGAGTGAGAAAAACCTCACGGGGTGGTGCGCATTGTATGGGTGCGTGTTACATTACATTCACTAGTAGGTGAGAGAACAACATCACGGGGTGGTGCTCATTGTATGGGTGCGTGTTACATTACATTCACTAGTAGGAGTGAGAAAAACCTCACGGGGTGGTGCGCATTGTATGGGTGCGTGTTACATTACATTCACTAGTAGGTGAGAGAACAACATCACGGGGTGGTGCGCATTGTATGGGTGTGTGTAGGAGTGAGAAAAACCTCACGGGGTGGTGCGCACTGTATGGGTGCGTGTTACATTACATTCACTAGTAGGTGTGAGAACAACATCACGGGGTGGTGCTCATTGTATGGGTGCGTGTTACATTACATTCACTAGTAGGAGTGAGAAAAACATCACGGGGTGGTGCGCATTGTATGGGTGCGTGTTACTTTGCATTCACTAGTAGGAGTGAGAAAAACATCACGGGGTGGTGCGCATTGTATGGGTGCGTGTTACATTACATTCACTAGTAGGAGTGAGAAAAACATCACGGGGTGGTGCGCATTGTATGGGTGTGTGTTACATGAAATTCACTAGTAGGAGTGAGAAAAGCATCACGGGGTGGTGCGCATTGTATGAGTGTGTGTTACATTACATTCACTAGTAGGAGTGAGAAAAACATCACGGGGTGGTGCGCATTGTATGGGTGCGTGTTACGTTAGATTCACTAGTAGGAGTGAGAAAAACATCACGGGGTGGTGCGCATTGTATGGGCGCGTGTTACATTAGATTCACTAGTAGGAGTGAGAAAAACATCACAGGGTGGTGCACATTGTATGGGTGCGTGTTACATTAGATTCACTAGTAGGAGTGAGAAAAACATCACAGGGTGGTGCGCATTGTATGGGTGCGTGTTACATTACATTCACTAGTAGGAGTGAGAAAAACATCACGGGGTGGTGCGCATTGTATGGGTGCGTGTTACATTACATTCACTAGTAGGTGTGAGAACAACATCACGGGGTGGTGCGCATTGTATGTTTGCGTGTTACATTACATTCACTAGTAGGAGTGAGAAAAACATCACGGGGTGGTGCGCATTGTATGGGTGCGTGTTACATTACATTCACTAGTAGGAGTGAGAAAAACATCACGGGGTGGTGCGCATTGTATGGGTGCGTGTTACATTACATTCACTAGTAGGAGTGAGAAAAACATCACGGGGTGGTGCGCATTGTATGGGTGCGTGTTACTTTACATTCACTAGTAGGAATGAGAACAACATCACGGGGTGGTGCGCATTGTATGGGTGTGTGTTACATTACATTCACTACTAGGAGTGAGAACAACATCACGGGGTGGTGCGCATTGTATGGGTGTGTGTTACATTACATTCACTAGTAGGAGTGAGAAAAACATCACGGGGTGGTGCGCATTGTATGGGTGCGTGTTACATTACATTCACTAGTAGGAGTGAGAACAACATCACGGGGTGTTGCGCATTGTATGGTGTGTGTTACATTACATTCACTACTAGGAGTGAGAACAACATCACGGGGTGGTGCGCATTGTATGGGTGCGTGTTACATTAGATTCACTAGTAGGAGTGAGAAAAACATCACGGGGTGGTGCGCATTGTATGGGTGCGTGTTACATTACATTAACTAGTAGGAGTGAGAAAAACATCACGGGGTGGTGCGCATTGTATGGGTGCGTGTTACATTAGATTCACTAGTAGGAGTGAGAAAAACATCACGGGGTGGTGGGCATTGTATGGGTGCGTGTTACATTACATTCACTAGTAGGAGTGAGAAAAACATCACGGGGTGGTGCGCATTGTATGGGTGCGTGTTACATTACATTCACTAGTAGGAGTGAGAAAAACATCACGGGGTGGTGCGCATTGTATGGGTGCGTGTTACATTACATTCACTAGTAGGAGTGAGAAAAACATCACGGGGTGGTGCGCATTGTATGGGTGCGTGTTACTTTACATTCACTAGTAGGAATGAGAACAACATCACGGGGTGGTGCGCATTGTATGGGTGTGTGTTACATTACATTCACTACTAGGAGTGAGAACAACATCACGGGGTGGTGCGCATTGTATGGGTGTGTGTTACATTACATTCACTAGTAGGAGTGAGAAAAACATCACGGGGTGGTGCGCATTGTATGGGTGCGTGTTACATTACATTCACTAGTAGGAGTGAGAACAACATCACGGGGTGTTGCGCATTGTATGGTGTGTGTTACATTACATTCACTACTAGGAGTGAGAACAACATCACGGGGTGGTGCGCATTGTATGGGTGCGTGTTACATTAGATTCACTAGTAGGAGTGAGAAAAACATCACGGGGTGGTGCGCATTGTATGGGTGCGTGTTACATTACATTCACTAGTAGGAGTGAGAAAAACATCACGGGGAGGTGCGCATTGTATGGGTGCATGTTATATTACATTCACTAGTAGGAGTGAGAAAAACATCACGTGGAGGTGCTCATTATATGGGTGCGTGTTACATTACATTCACTAGTAGGAGTGAGAAAAACATCACGGGGCGGTGCGCATTTTATGGGTGCGTGTTACTTTACATTCACTAGTAGGAGTGAGAAAAACATCACGGGGTGGTGCGCATTGTATGGGTGCGTGTTACATTACATTCACTAGTAGGAGTGAGAAAAACATCACGGGGTGGTGCGCATTGTATGGGTGCGTGTTACATTACATTCACTAGTAGGAGTGAGAAAAACATCACGGGGTGGTGCGCATTGTATGGTTGCGTGTTACATTACATTCACTAGTAGGAGTGAGAACAACATCACGGGGTGGTGCGCATTGTATGGGTGCGTGTTACATTACATTCACTAGTAGGAGTGAGAACAACATCACGGGGTGGTGCGCATTGTATGGGTGTGTGTTACATTACATTCACTAGTAGGAGTGAGAAAAACATCACGGGGTGGTGCGCATTGTATGGGTGCGTGTTACATTACATTCACTAGTAGGTGTGAGAACAACATCACGGGGTGGTGCGCATTGTATGGGTGCGTGTTACATTACATTCACTAGTAGGAGTGAGAAAAACATCACGGGGTGGTGCGCATTGTATGGGTGCGTGTTACTTTACATTCACTAGTAGGAGTAAGAACAACATCACGGGGTGGTGCGCATTGTATGGGTGTGTGTTACATTACATTCACTACTAGGAGTGAGAACAACATCACGGGGTGGTGCGCATTGTATGGGTGTGTGTTACATTACATTCACTAGTAGGAGTGAGAAAAACATCACGGGGTGGTGCGCATTGTATGGGTGCGTGTTACATTACATTCACTAGTAGGAGTGAGAACAACATCACGGGGTGTTGCGCATTGTATGGTGTGTGTTACATTACATTCACTACTAGGAGTGAGAACAACATCACGGGGTGGTGCGCATTGTATGGGTGCGTGTTACATTAGATTCACTAGTAGGAGTGAGAAAAACATCACGGGGTGGTGCGCATTGTATGGGTGCGTGTTACATTACATTCACTAGTAGGAGTGAGAAAAAAATCACGGGGTGTTGCGCATTGTATGGGTGCGTGTTACATTACATTCACTAGTAGGAGTGAGAAAAACATCACGGGGAGGTGCGCATTGTATGGGTGCGTGTTACATTACATTCACTAGTAGGAGTGAGAAAAACATCACGTGGAGGTGCTCATTATATGGGTGCGTGTTACATTACATTCACTAGTAGGAGTGAGAAAAACATCACGGGGCGGTGCGCATTGTATGGGTGCGTGTTACTTTACATTCACTAGTAGGAGTGAGAAAAACATCACGGGGTGGTGCGCATTGTATGGGTGCGTGTTACATTACATTCACTAGTAGGAGTGAGAAAAACATCACGGGGTGGTGCGCATTGTATGGGTGCGTGTTACATTACATTCACTAGTTGGAGTGAGAAAAACATCACGGGGTGGTGCGCATTGTATGGGTGCGTGTTACATTACATTCACTACTAGGAGTGAGAACAACATCACGGGGTGGTGCGCATTGTATGGGTGCGTGTTACATTACATTCACTAGTAGGAGTGAGAACAACATCACGGGGTGGTGCGCATTGTATGGGTGTGTGTTACATTACATTCACTAGTAGGAGTGAGAAAAACATCACGGGGTGGTGCGCATTGTATGGGTGCGTGTTACATTACATTCACTAGTAGGTGTGAGAACAACATCACGGGGTGGTGCGCATTGTATGGGTGCGTGTTACATTACATTCACTAGTAGGAGTGAGAAAAACATCACGGGGTGGTGCGCATTGTATGGGTGCGTGTTACTTTACATTCACTAGTAGGAGTGAGAACAACATCACGGGGTGGTGCGCATTGTATGGCTGTGTGTTACATTACATTCAGTACTAGGAGTGAGAACAACATCACGGGGTGGTGCGCATTGTATGGGTGTGTGTTACATTACATTCACTAGTAGGAGTGAGAAAAACATCACGGGGTGTTGCGCATTGTATGGGTGCGTGTTACATTACATTCACTAGTAGGAGTGAGAACAACATCACGGGGTGTTGCGCATTGTATGGTGTGTGTTACATTACATTCACTACTAGGAGTGAGAACAACATCACGGGGTGGTGCGCATTGTATGGGTGCGTGTTACATTAGATTCACTAGTAGGAGTGAGAAAAACATCACGGGGTGGTGCGCATTGTATGGGTGCGTGTTACATTACATTCACTAGTAGGAGTGAGAACAACATCACGGGGTGGTGCGCATTGTATGGGTGTGTGTTACATTACATTCACTAGTAGGAGTGAGAAAAACATCACGGGGTGGTGCGCATTGTATGGGTGCGTGTTACATTACATTCACTAGTAGGTGTGAGAACAACATCACGGGGTGGTGCGCATTGTATGGGTGCGTGTTACATTACATTCACTAGTAGGAGTGAGAAAAACATCACGGGGTGGTGCGCATTGTATGGGTGCGTGTTACTTTACATTCACTAGTAGGAGTGAGAACAACATCACGGGGTGGTGCGCATTGTATGGCTGTGTGTTACATTACATTCAGTACTAGGAGTGAGAACAACATCACGGGGTGGTGCGCATTGTATGGGTGTGTGTTACATTACATTCACTAGTAGGAGTGAGAAAAACATCACGGGGTGTTGCGCATTGTATGGGTGCGTGTTACATTACATTCACTAGTAGGAGTGAGAACAACATCACGGGGTGTTGCGCATTGTATGGTGTGTGTTACATTACATTCACTACTAGGAGTGAGAACAACATCACGGGGTGGTGCGCATTGTATGGGTGCGTGTTACATTAGATTCACTAGTAGGAGTGAGAAAAACATCACGGGGTGGTGCGCATTGTATGGGTGCGTGTTACATTACATTCACTAGTAGGAGTGAGAACAACATCACGGGGTGGTGCGCATTGTATGGGTGTGTGTTACATTACATTCACTAGTAGGAGTGAGAAAAACATCACGGGGTGGTGCGCATTGTATGGGTGCGTGTTACATTACATTCACTAGTAGGTGTGAGAACAACATCACGGGGTGGTGCGCATTGTATGGGTGCGTGTTACATTACATTCACTAGTAGGAGTGAGAAAAACATCACGGGGTGGTGCGCATTGTATGGGTGCGTGTTACTTTACATTCACTAGTAGGAGTGAGAACAACATCACGGGGTGGTGCGCATTGTATGGCTGTGTGTTACATTACATTCAGTACTAGGAGTGAGAACAACATCACGGGGTGGTGCGCATTGTATGGGTGTGTGTTACATTACATTCACTAGTAGGAGTGAGAAAAACATCACGGGGTGTTGCGCATTGTATGGGTGCGTGTTACATTACATTCACTAGTAGGAGTGAGAACAACATCACGGGGTGTTGCGCATTGTATGGTGTGTGTTACATTACATTCACTACTAGGAGTGAGAACAACATCACGGGGTGGTGCGCATTGTATGGGTGCGTGTTACATTAGATTCACTAGTAGGAGTGAGAAAAACATCACGGGGTGGTGCGCATTGTATGGGTGCGTGTTACATTACATTCACTAGTAGGAGTGAGCAAAACATCACGGGGTGGTGCGCATTGTATGGGTGCGTGTTACATTACATTCACTAGTAGGAGTGAGAACAACATCACGGGGTGGTTCGCATTGTATGGGTGTGTGTTACATTACATTCACTACTAGGAGAGAGAACAACATCACGGGGTGGTGCGCATTGTATGGGTGCGTGTTACATTACATTCACTAGTAGGTGTGAGAAAAACATCACGGGGTGGTGCGCATTGTATGGGTGCGTGTTACATTACATTCACTAGTAGGAGTGAGAAAAACATCACGGGGTGGTGCGCATTGTATGGGTGCGTGTTACTTTACATTCACTAGTAGGAGTGAGAAAAACATCACGGGGTGGTGCGCATTTTATGGGTGCGTGTTACATTACATTCACTAGTAGGAGTGAGAAAAACATCACGGGGTGGTGCGCATTGTATGGGTGTGTGTTACATTACATTCACTAGTAGGAGTGAGAAAAACATCACGGGGTGGTGCGCATTGTATGGGTGCGTGTTACATTACATTCACTAGTAGGAGTGAGAAAAACATCACGGGGTGGTGTGAATCGGAGTGTCTGAATTAGGATAGTTAGTGAGTGGCAATGTAGGATGGAGAAAAGCACCGCGGGGTGGTCAGCATGGGGAGGTCAGGGAACATGCAGTGGCAAGGTAGGATAGGTTTCTGAAAAACATCGCGGGGTGGTGGCATCGAATGGGTATGTGTTACATTAGATTCACTAGTAGGAGTGAGAAAAACATCAAGGGGTGGTGCGCATTGTATGGGTGTGTGTTACATTATATTCACTAGTAGGAGTGAGAAAAACATCACGCGGTGGTGCGCATTGTATGGGTGTGTGTTACATTACATTCACTAGTAGGAGTGAGAAAAACATCACGGGGTGGTGCGCATTGTATGGGTGTGTGTTACATTACATTCACTAGTAGGAGTGAGAAAAACATCACGGGGTGGTGCGCATTGTATGGGTGTTTGTTACATTACATTCACTAGTAGGAGTGAGAAAAACATCACGGGGTGGTGCGCATTGTATGGGTGTGTGTTACATTACATTCACTAGTAGGAGTGAGAAAAACATCACGGGGTGGTGCGCATTGTATGGGTGCGTGTTACATTACATTCACTACTAGGAGTGAGAACAACATCACGGGGTGGTGCGCATTGTATGGGTGCGTGTTACATTACATTCACTAGTAGGAGTGAGAACAACATCACGGGGTGGTGCGCATTGTATGGGTGTGTGTTACATTACATTCACTAGTAGGAGTGAGAAAAACATCACGGGGTGGTGCGCATTGTATGGGTGCGTGTTACATTACATTCACTAGTAGGTGTGAGAACAACATCACGGGGTGGTGCGCATTGTATGGGTGCGTGTTACATTACATTCACTAGTAGGAGTGAGAAAAACATCACGGGGTGGTGCGCATTGTATGGGTGCGTGTTACTTTACATTCACTAGTAGGAGTGAGAACAACATCACGGGGTGGTGCGCATTGTATGGGTGTGTGTTACATTACATTCAGTACTAGGAGTGAGAACAACATCACGGGGTGGTGCGCATTGTATGGGTGTGTGTTACATTACATTCACTAGTAGGAGTGAGAAAAACATCACGGGGTGTTGCGCATTGTATGGGTGCGTGTTACATTACATTCACTAGTAGGAGTGAGAACAACATCACGGGGTGTTGCGCATTGTATGGTGTGTGTTACATTACATTCACTACTAGGAGTGAGAACAACATCACGGGGTGGTGCGCATTGTATGGGTGCGTGTTACATTAGATTCACTAGTAGGAGTGAGAAAAACATCACGGGGTGGTGCGCATTGTATGGGTGCGTGTTACATTACATTCACTAGTAGGAGTGAGCAAAACATCACGGGGTGGTGCGCATTGTATGGGTGCGTGTTACATTACATTCACTAGTAGGAGTGAGAACAACATCACGGGGTGGTTCGCATTGTATGGGTGTGTGTTACATTACATTCACTACTAGGAGAGAGAACAACATCACGGGGTGGTGCGCATTGTATGGGTGCGTGTTACATTACATTCACTAGTAGGTGTGAGAAAAACATCACGGGGTGGTGCGCATTGTATGGGTGCGTGTTACATTACATTCACTAGTAGGAGTGAGAAAAACATCACGGGGTGGTGCGCATTGTATGGGTGCGTGTTACTTTACATTCACTAGTAGGAGTGAGAAAAACATCACGGGGTGGTGCGCATTTTATGGGTGCGTGTTACATTACATTCACTAGTAGGAGTGAGAAAAACATCACGGGGTGGTGCGCATTGTATGGGTGTGTGTTACATTACATTCACTAGTAGGAGTGAGAAAAACATCACGGGGTGGTGCGCATTGTATGGGTGCGTGTTACATTACATTCACTAGTAGGAGTGAGAAAAACATCACGGGGTGGTGTGAATCGGAGTGTCTGAATTAGGATAGTTAGTGAGTGGCAATGTAGGATGGAGAAAAGCACCGCGGGGTGGTCAGCATGGGGAGGTCAGGGAACATGCAGTGGCAAGGTAGGATAGGTTTCTGAAAAACATCGCGGGGTGGTGGCATCGAATGGGTATGTGTTACATTAGATTCACTAGTAGGAGTGAGAAAAACATCAAGGGGTGGTGCGCATTGTATGGGTGTGTGTTACATTATATTCACTAGTAGGAGTGAGAAAAACATCACGCGGTGGTGCGCATTGTATGGGTGTGTGTTACATTACATTCACTAGTAGGAGTGAGAAAAACATCACGGGGTGGTGCGCATTGTATGGGTGTGTGTTACATTACATTCACTAGTAGGAGTGAGAAAAACATCACGGGGTGGTGCGCATTGTATGGGTGTTTGTTACATTACATTCACTAGTAGGAGTGAGAAAAACATCACGGGGTGGTGCGCATTGTATGGGTGTGTGTTACATTACATTCACTAGTAGGAGTGAGAAAACATCACGGGGTGGTGCGCATTGTATGGGTGTGTGTTACATTACATTCACTAATAGGAGTGAGAAAAACATCACGGGGTGGTGCGCATTGTATGGGTGTGTTACATTACATTCACTAGTAGGAGTGAGAAAAACATCACGGGGTGGTGCGCATTGTATGGGTGTGTGTTACATTACATTCACTAGTAGGAGTGAGAAAAACATCACGGGGTGGTTTTAATCGGAGGGTCTGAATTAGGATAGTTAGTGAGTGGCAATGTAGGATGGAGAAAAGCACCGCGGGGTGGTCAGCATGGGGAGGTCAGGGAACATGCAGTGGCAATGTAGGATAGGTTTCTGAAAAACATCGCGGGGTGGTGCGCATTGAATGGGTGTGTGTTACATTAGATTCACTAGTAGGAGTGAGAACAACATCACGGGATGGTGCGCATTGTATGAGTGTGTGTTACATTAGATTCACTAGTAGGAGTGAGAAAAACATCACGGGGTGTTGCGCATTGTATGGGTGCGTGTTACATTACATTCACTAGTAGGAGTGAGAAAAACATCACGGGGAGGTGCGCATTGTATGGGTGCGTGTTACATTACATTCACTAGTAGGAGTGAGAAAAACATCACGTGGAGGTGCTCATTATATGGGTGCGTGTTACATTACATTCACTAGTAGGAGTGAGAAAAACATCACGGGGCGGTGCGCATTGTATGGGTGCGTGTTACTTTACATTCACTAGTAGGAGTGAGAAAAACATCACGGGGTGGTGCGCATTGTATGGGTGCGTGTTACATTACATTCACTAGTAGGAGTGAGAAAAACATCACGGGGTGGTGCGCATTGTATGGGTGCGTGTTACATTACATTCACTAGTTGGAGTGAGAAAAACATCACGGGGTGGTGCGCATTGTATGGGTGCGTGTTACATTACATTCACTACTAGGAGTGAGAACAACATCACGGGGTGGTGCGCATTGTATGGGTGCGTGTTACATTACATTCACTAGTAGGAATGAGAACAACATCACGGGGTGGTGCGCATTGTATGGGTGTGTGTTACATTACATTCACTAGTAGGAGTGAGAAAAACATCACGGGGTGGTGCGCATTGTATGGGTGCGTGTTACATTACATTCACTAGTAGGTGTGAGAACAACATCACGGGGTGGTGCGCATTGTATGGGTGCGTGTTACTTTACATTCACTAGTAGGAGTGAGAACAACATCACGGGGTGGTGCGCATTGTATGGGTGTGTGTTACATTACATTCACTACTAGGAGTGAGAACAACATCACGGGGTGGTGCGCATTGTATGGGTGTGTGTTACATTACATTCACTAGTAGGAGTGAGAAAAACATCACGGGGTGTTGCGCATTGTATGGGTGCGTGTTACATTACATTCACTAGTAGGAGTGAGAACAACATCACGGGGTGTTGCGCATTGTATGGTGTGTGTTACATTACATTCACTACTAGGAGTGAGAACAACATCACGGGGTGGTGCGCATTGTATGGGTGCGTGTTACATTAGATTCACTAGTAGGAGTGAGAAAAACATCACGGGGTGGTGCGCATTGTATGGGTGCGTGTTACATTACATTCACTAGTAGGAGTGAGAAAAACATCACGGGGTGGTGCGCATTGTATGGGTGCGTGTTACATTACATTCACTAGTAGGAGTGAGAACAACATCACGGGGTGGTTCGCATTGTATGGGTGTGTGTTACATTACATTCACTACTAGGAGAGAGAACAACATCACGGGGTGGTGCGCATTGTATGGGTGCGTGTTACATTACATTCACTAGTAGGTGTGAGAAAAACATCACGGGGTGGTGCGCATTGTATGGGTGCGTGTTACATTACATTCACTAGTAGGAGTGAGAAAAACATCACGGGGTGGTGCGCATTGTATGGGTGCGTGTTACTTTACATTCACTAGTAGGAGTGAGAAAAACATCACGGGGTGGTGCGCATTTTATGGGTGCGTGTTACATTACATTCACTAGTAGGAGTGAGAAAAACATCACGGGGTGGTGCGCATTGTATGGGTGTGTGTTACATTACATTCACTAGTAGGAGTGAGAAAAACATCACGGGGTGGTGCGCATTGTATGGGTGCGTGTTACATTACATTCACTAGTAGGAGTGAGAAAAACATCACGGGGTGGTGTGAATCGGAGTGTCTGAATTAGGATAGTTAGTGAGTGGCAATGTAGGATGGAGAAAAGCACCGCGGGGTGGTCAGCATGGGGAGGTCAGGGAACATGCAGTGGCAAGGTAGGATAGGTTTCTGAAAAACATCGCGGGGTGGTGGCATCGAATGGGTATGTGTTACATTAGATTCACTAGTAGGAGTGAGAAAAACATCAAGGGGTGGTGCGCATTGTATGGGTGTGTGTTACATTATATTCACTAGTAGGAGTGAGAAAAACATCACGCGGTGGTGCGCATTGTATGGGTGTGTGTTACATTACATTCACTAGTAGGAGTGAGAAAAACATCACGGGGTGGTGCGCATTGTATGGGTGTGTGTTACATTACATTCACTAGTAGGAGTGAGAAAAAATTCACGGGGTGGTGCGCATTGTATGGGTGTTTGTTACATTACATTCACTAGTAGGAGTGAGAAAAACATCACGGGGTGGTGCGCATTGTATGGGTGTGTGTTACATTACATTCACTAGTAGGAGTGAGAAAACATCACGGGGTGGTGCGCATTGTATGGGTGTGTGTTACATTACATTCACTAATAGGAGTGAGAAAAACATCACGGGGTGGTGCGCATTGTATGGGTGTGTTACATTACATTCACTAGTAGGAGTGAGAAAAACATCACGGGGTGGTGCGCATTGTATGGGTGTGTGTTACATTACATTCACTAGTAGGAGTGAGAAAAACATCACGAGGTGGTGTTAATCGGAGGGTCTGAATTAGGATAGTTAGTGAGTGGCAATGTAGGATGGAGAAAAGCACCGCGGGGTGGTCAGCATGGGGAGGTCAGGGAACATGCAGTGGCAATGTAGGATAGGTTTCTGAAAAACATCGCGGGGTGGTGCGCATTGAATGGGTGTGTGTTACATTAGATTCACTAGTAGGAGTGAGAACAACATCACGGGGTGGTGCGCATTGTATGGGTGTGTGTTACATTACATTCACTAGTAGGAGTGAGAAAAACATCACGCGGTGGTGCGCATTGTATGGGTGTGTGTTACATTACATTCACTAGTAGGAGTGAGAACAACATCACGGGGTGGTGCGCATTGTATGGGTGCGTGTTACATTACATTCACTACTAGGAGTGAGAACAACATCACGGGGTGGTGCGCATTGTATGGGTGCGTGTTACATTACATTCACTAGTAGGAGTGAGAACAACATCACGAGGTGGTGCGCATTGTATGGGTGTGTGTTACAATACATTCACTAGTAGGAGTGAGAAAAACATCACGGGGTGGTGCGCATTGTATGGGTGCGTGTTACATTACATTCACTACTAGGAGTGAGAACAACATCACGGGGTGGTGCGCATTGTATGGGTGCGTGTTACATTACATTCACTAGTAGGTGTGAGAACAACATCACGGGGTGGTGTGCATTGTATGGGTGCGTGTTACATTACATTCACTAGTAGGAGTGAGAAAAACATCACGGAGTGGTGCGCATTGTATGGGTGCGTGTTACTTTACATTCACTAGTAGGAGTGAGAACAACATCACGGGGTGGTGCGCATTGTATGGGTGCGTGTTACATTACATTCACTACTAGGAGTGAGAACAACATCACGGGGTGGTGCGCATTGTATGGGTGTGTGTTACATTACATTCACTAGTAGGAGTGAGAAAAACATCACGGGGTGGTGCGCATTGTATGGGTGCGTGTTACATTACATTCACTAGTAGGAGTGAGAACAACATCACGGGGTGGTGCGCATTGTATGGTGTGTGTTACATTACATTCACTACTAGGAGTGAGAACAACATCACGGGGTGGTGCGCATTGTATGGGTGCGTGTTACATTACATTCACTAGTAGGAGTGAGAACAACATCACGGGGTGGTGCGCATTGTATGGGTGCGTGTTACATTACATTCACTAGTAGGAGTGAGAAAAACCTCACGGGGTGGTGCGCATTGTATGGGTGCGTGTTACATTACATTCACTAGTAGGTGTGAGAACAACATCACGGGGTGGTGCTCATTGTATGGGTGCGTGTTACATTACATTCACTAGTAGGAGTGAGAAAAACATCACGGGGTGGTGCGCATTGTATGGGTGCGTGTTACTTTACATTCACTAGTAGGAGTGAGAAAAACATCACGGGGTGGTGCGCATTGTATGGGTGCGTGTTACATTACATTCACTAGTAGGACTGAGAAAAACATCACGGGGTGGTGTGCATTGTATGGGTGCGTGTTACATTACATTCACTAGTAGGAGTGAGAAAAACATCACGGGGTGGTGCGCATTGTATGGGTACGTGTTACATTACATTCACTAGTAGGAGTGAGAAAAACATCACGGGGTGGTGCGCATTGTATGGGTGCGTGTTACATTACATTCACTAGTAGGAGTGAGCAAAACATCATGGGGTGGTGCGCATTGTATGGGTGTGTTACATTACATTCACTAGTAGGAGTGAGAAAATCATCACGGGGTGGTGCGCATTGTATCGGTGTGTGTTACATTACATTCACTAATAGGAGTGAGAAAAACATCATGGGGTTGTGCGCATTGTATGGGTGTGTGTTACATTAAATACACCAGTAGAAGTGAGAAAAACATCACGGGGTTGTGCGCATTGTATGGGTGTGTGTTACATTACATTCACTAGTAGGAGTGAGAAAAACATCACGGGGTGGTGCGCATTGTATGGGTGTGTGTTACATTACATTCACTAGTAGGAGTGAGAAAAACATCACGGGGTGGTGCGCATTGTATGGGTGTGTGTTACATTACATTCACTAGTAGGAGTGAGAAAAATATCACGGGGTGGTGCGCATTGTATGGGTGTGTGTTACATTACATTCACTAGTAGGAGTGAGAAAAACATCACGGGGTGGTGCGCATTGTATGGGTGTGTTACATTACATTCACTAGTAGGAGTGAGAAAAACATCACGTGTTGGTGCGCATTGTATGGGTGTGTGTTACATTACATTCACTAGTAGGAGTGAGAAAAACATCACGGTGTGGTGTGAATCGGAGGGTCTGAATTAGGATAGGCAGTGAGTGGCAATGTAGGATGGAGAAAAGCACCGCGAGGTGGTCAGCATGGGGAGGTCAGGGAACATGCAGTGGCAATGTAGGATAGGTTTCTGAAAAACATCGCGGGTGGTGCGCATTGTATGGGTGTGTGTTACATTAGATTCAGTAGTAGGAGTGAGAAAAACATCACGGGGTGGTGCGCATTGTATGGGTGTGTGTTACATTACATTCACTAGTAGGAGTGAGAAAAACATCACGGGGTGGTGCGCATTGTATGGGTGTGTGTTACATTACATTCACTAGTAGGAGTGAGAAAAACATCACGGGGTGGTGTGAATCGGAGGGTCTGAATTAGGATAGGCAGTGAGTGGCAATGTAGGATGGAGAAAAGCACCGCGGGGTGGTCAGCATGGGGAGGTCAGGGAACATGCAGTGGCAATGTAGGATAGGTTTCTGAAAAACATCGCGGGGTGGTGCGCATTGTATGGGTGTGTGTTACATTAGATTCACTAGTAGGAGTGAGAAAAACATCACGGGGTGGTGCGCATTGTATGGGTGTGTGTTACATTACATTCACTAGTAGGAGTGAGAAAATCATCACGGGGTGGTGCGCATTGTATCGGTGTGTGTTACGTTACATTCACTAATAGGAGTGAGAAAAACATCATGGGGTGGTGCGCATTGTATGGGTGTGTGTTACATTACATTCACCAGTAGGAGTGAGAAAAACATCACGGGGTGGTGCGCATTGTATGGGTGTGTGTTACATTACATTCACTAGTAGGAGTGAGAAAAACATCACGGGTTGGTGCGCATTGTATGGGTGTGTGTTACATTACATTCACTAGTAGGAGTGAGAAAAACATCACGGGGTGGTGTGAATCGGAGGGTCTGAATTAGGATAGGCAATGAGTGGCAATGTAGGATGGAGAAAAGCACCGCGGGGTGGTCAGCATGGGGAGGTCAGGGAACATTCAGTGGCAATGTAGGATAGGTTTCTGAAATACATCGCGGGGTGGTGCGCATTGAATGGGTGTGTGTTACATTAGATTCACTAGTAGGAGTGAGAAAAACATCACGGGGTGGTGCGCATTGTATGGGTGTGTGTTACATTACATTCACTAGTAGGAGTGAGAAAAACATCACGGGGTGGTGTGCATTGTATGGGTGTGTGTTACATTACATTCACTAGTAGGAGTGAGAAAAACATCACGGGGTGGTGTTAATCGGAGGGTCTGAATTAGGATAGTTAGTGAGTGGCAATGTAGGATGGAGAAAAGCACCGCGGGGTGGTCAGCATGGGGAGGTCAGGGAACATGCAGTGGCAATGTAGGATAGGTTTCTGAAAAACATCGCGGGGTGGTGCGCATTGAATGGGTGTGTGTTACATTAGATTCACTAGTAGGAGTGAGAAAAACATCACGGGGTGGTGCGCATTGTATGGGTGTGTGTTACATTACATTCACTAGTAGGAGTGAGAAAAACATCACGGGGTGGTGCGCATTGTATGGGTGTGTGTTACATTACATTCACTAGTAGGAGTGAGAAAAACATCACGGGGTGGTGCGCATTGTATGGGTGTGTGTTACATTACATTCACTAGTAGGAGTGAGAACAACATCACGGGGTGGTGCGCATTGTATGGGTGTGTGTTACATTACATTCACTAGTAGGAGTGAGAAAAACATCACGGGGTGGTGCGCATTGTATGGGTACGTGTTACATTACATTCACTAGTAGGAGTGAGAAAAACATCACGGGGTGGTGCGCATTGTATGGGTGCGTGTTACATTACATTCACTAGTAGGAGTGAGCAAAACATCACGGGGTGGTGCGCATTGTATGGGTGTGTTACATTACATTCACTAGTAGGAGTGAGAAAATCATCACGGGGTGGTGCGCATTGTATCGGTGTGTGTTACATTACATTCACTAATAGGAGTGAGAAAAACATCATGGGGTGGTGCGCATTGTATGGGTGTGTGTTACATTAAATTCACCAGTAGAAGTGAGAAAAACATCACGGGGTTGTGCGCATTGTATGGGTGTGTGTTACATTACATTCACTAGTAGGAGTGAGAAAAACATCACGGGGTGGTGCGCATTGTATGGGTGTGTGTTACATTACATTCACTAGTAGGAGTGAGAAAAACATCACGGGGTGGTGCGCATTGTATGGGTGTGTGTTACATTACATTCACTAGTAGGAGTGAGAAAAATATCACGGGGTGGTGCGCATTGTATGGGTGTGTGTTACATTACATTCACTAGTAGGAGTGAGAAAAACATCACGGGGTGGTGCGCATTGTATGGGTGTGTTACATTACATTCACTAGTAGGAGTGAGAAAAACATCACGTGTTGGTGCGCATTGTATGGGTGTGTGTTACATTACATTCACTAGTAGGAGTGAGAAAAACATCACGGTGTGGTGTGAATCGGAGGGTCTGAATTAGGATAGGCAGTGAGTGGCAATGTAGGATGGAGAAAAGCACCGCGAGGTGGTCAGCATGGGGAGGTCAGGGAACATGCAGTGGCAATGTAGGATAGGTTTCTGAAAAACATCGCGGGTGGTGCGCATTGTATGGGTGTGTGTTACATTAGATTCAGTAGTAGGAGTGAGAAAAACATCACGGGGTGGTGCGCATTGTATGGGTGTGTGTTACATTACATTCACTAGTAGGAGTGAGAAAAACATCACGGGGTGGTGCGCATTGTATGGGTGTGTGTTACATTACATTCACTAGTAGGAGTGAGAAAAACATCACGGGGTGGTGTGAATCGGAGGGTCTGAATTAGGATAGGCAGTGAGTGGCAATGTAGGATGGAGAAAAGCACCGCGGGGTGGTCAGCATGGGGAGGTCAGGGAACATGCAGTGGCAATGTAGGATAGGTTTCTGAAAAACATCGCGGGGTGGTGCGCATTGTATGGGTGTGTGTTACATTAGATTCACTAGTAGGAGTGAGAAAAACATCACGGGGTGGTGCGCATTGTATGGGTGTGTGTTACATTACATTCACTAGTAGGAGTGAGAAAATCATCACGGGGTGGTGCGCATTGTATCGGTGTGTGTTACGTTACATTCACTAATAGGAGTGAGAAAAACATCATGGGGTGGTGCGCATTGTATGGGTGTGTGTTACATTACATTCACCAGTAGGAGTGAGAAAAACATCACGGGGTGGTGCGCATTGTATGGGTGTGTGTTACATTACATTCACTAGTAGGAGTGAGAAAAACATCACGGGTTGGTGCGCATTGTATGGGTGTGTGTTACATTACATTCACTAGTAGGAGTGAGAAAAACATCACGGGGTGGTGTGAATCGGAGGGTCTGAATTAGGATAGGCAATGAGTGGCAATGTAGGATGGAGAAAAGCACCGCGGGGTGGTCAGCATGGGGAGGTCAGGGAACATTCAGTGGCAATGTAGGATAGGTTTCTGAAATACATCGCGGGGTGGTGCGCATTGAATGGGTGTGTGTTACATTAGATTCACTAGTAGGAGTGAGAAAAACATCACGGGGTGGTGCGCATTGTATGGGTGTGTGTTACATTACATTCACTAGTAGGAGTGAGAAAAACATCACGGGGTGGTGTGCATTGTATGGGTGTGTGTTACATTACATTCACTAGTAGGAGTGAGAAAAACATCACGGGGTGGTGTTAATCGGAGGGTCTGAATTAGGATAGTTAGTGAGTGGCAATGTAGGATGGAGAAAAGCACCGCGGGGTGGTCAGCATGGGGAGGTCAGGGAACATGCAGTGGCAATGTAGGATAGGTTTCTGAAAAACATCGCGGGGTGGTGCGCATTGAATGGGTGTGTGTTACATTAGATTCACTAGTAGGAGTGAGAAAAACATCACGGGGTGGTGCGCATTGTATGGGTGTGTGTTACATTACATTCACTAGTAGGAGTGAGAAAAACATCACGGGGTGGTGCGCATTGTATGGGTGTGTGTTACATTACATTCACTAGTAGGAGTGAGAAAAACATCACGGGGTGGTGCGCATTGTATGGGTGTGTGTTACATTACATTCACTAGTAGGAGTGAGAACAACATCACGGGGTGGTGCGCATTGTATGGGTGTGTGTTACATTACATTCACTACTAGGAGAGAAAACAACATCACGGGGTGGTGTGCATTGTATGGGTGTGTGTTACATTACATTCACTAGTAGGTGTGAGAACAACATCACGGGGTGGTGCGCATTGTATGGGTGCGTGTTACATTACATTCACTAGTAGGAGTGAGAACAACATCACGGGGTGGTGCGCATTGTATGGGTGTGTGTTACATTACATTCACTAGTAGGAGTGAGAAAAACATCACGGGGTGGTGCGCATTGTATGGGTGCGTGTTACATTACATTCACTAGTAGGTGTGAGAACAACATCACGGGGTGGTGCGCATTGTATGGGTGCGTGTTACATTACATTCACTAGTAGGAGTGAGAAAAACATCACGGGGTGGTGCGCATTGTATGGGTGCGTGTTACTTTACATTCACTAGTAGGAGTGAGAACAACATCACGGGGTGGTGCGCATTGTATGGGTGTGTGTTACATTACATTCACTACTAGGAGTGAGAACAACATCACGGGGTGGTGCGCATTGTATGGGTGTGTGTTACATTACATTCACTAGTAGGAGTGAGAAAAACATCACGGGGTGGTGCGCATTGTATGGGTGCGTGTTACATTACACTCACTAGTAGGAGTGAGAACAACATCACGGGGTGTTGCGCATTGTATGGTGTGTGTTACATTACATTCACTACTAGGAGTGAGAACAACATCACGGGGTTGTGCGCATTGTATGGGTGCGTGTTACATTAGATTCACTAGTAGGAGTGAGAAAAACATCACGGGGTGGTGCGCATTGTATGGGTGCGTGTTACATTACATTCACTAGTAGGAGTGAGAAAAACATCACGGGGTGTTGCGCATTGTATGGGTGCGTGTTACATTACATTCACTAGTAGGAGTGAGAAAAACATCACGGGGAGGTGCGCATTGTATGGGTGCGTGTTACATTACATTCACTAGTAGGAGTGAGAAAAACATCACGTGGAGGTGCTCATTATATGGGTGCGTGTTACATTACATTCACTAGTAGGAGTGAGAAAAACATCACGGGGCGGTGCGCATTGTATGGGTGCGTGTTACTTTACATTCACTAGTAGGAGTGAGAAAAACATCACGGGGTGGTGCGCATTGTATGGGTGCGTGTTACATTACATTCACTAGTAGGAGTGAGAAAAACATCACGGGGTGGTGCGCATTGTATGGGTGCGTGTTACATTACATTCACTAGTTGGAGTGAGAAAAACATCACGGGGTGGTGCGCATTGTATGGGTGCGTGTTACATTACATTCACTACTAGGAGTGAGAACAACATCACGGGGTGGTGCGCATTGTAAGGGTGCGTGTTACATTACATTCACTAGTAGGAGTGAGAACAACATCACGGGGTGGTGCGCATTGTATGGGTGTGTGTTACATTACATTCAGTAGTAGGAGTGAGAAAAACATCACGGGGTGGTGCGCATTGTATGGGTGCGTGTTACATTACATTCACTAGTAGGTGTGAGAACAACATCACGGGGTGGTGCGCATTGTATGGGTGCGTGTTACATTACATTCACTAGTAGGAGTGAGAAAAACATCACGGGGTGGTGCGCATTGTATGGGTGCGTGTTACATTACATTCACTAGTAGGAGTGAGAACAACATCACGGGGTGGTGCGCATTGTATGGGTGTGTGTTACATTACATTCACTACTAGGAGTGAGAACAACATCACGGGGTGGTGCGCATTGTATGGGTGTGTGTTACATTAGATTCACTAGTAGGAGTGAGAAAAACATCACGGGGTGGTGCGCATTGTATGGGTGCGTGTTACATTACATTCACTAGTAGGAGTGAGAACAACATCACGGGGTGTTGCGCATTGTATGGTGTGTGTTACATTACATTCACTACTAGGAGTGAGAACAACATCACGGGGTGGTGCGCATTGTATGGGTGCGTGTTACATTAGATTCACTAGTAGGAGTGAGAAAAACATCACGGGGTGGTGCGCATTGTATGGGTGCGTGTTACATTACATTCACTAGTAGGAGTGAGAAAAACATCACGGGGTGGTGCGCATTGTATGGGTGCGTGTTACATTACATTCACTAGTAGGAGTGAGAACAACATCACGGGGTGGTTCGCATTGTATGGGTGTGTGTTACATTACATTCACTACTAGGAGAGAGAACAACATCACGGGGTGGTGCGCATTGTATGGGTGCGTGTTACATTACATTCACTAGTAGGTGTGAGAAAAACATCACGGGGTGGTGCGCATTGTATGGGTGCGTGTTACATTACATTCACTAGTAGGAGTGAGAAAAACCTCACGGGGTGGTGCGCATTGTATGGGTGCGTGTTACTTTACATTCACTAGTAGGAGTGAGAAAAACATCACGGGGTGGTGCGCATTTTATGGGTGCGTGTTACATTACATTCACTAGTAGGAGTGAGAAAAACATCACGGGGTGGTGCGCATTGTATGGGTGCGTGTTACATTACAAACACTAGTAGGAGTGAGAAAAACATCACGGGGTGGTGCGCATTGTATGGGTGCGTGTTACATTACATTCACTAGTAGGAGTGAGAAAAACATCACGGGGTGGTGTGAATCGGAGTGTCTGAATTAGGATAGTTAGTGAGTGGCAATGTAGGATGGAGAAAAGCACCGCGGGGTGGTCAGCATGGGGAGGTCAGGGAACATGCAGTGGCAAGGTAGGATAGGTTTCTGAAAAACATCGCGGGGTGGTGGCATCGAATGGGTATGTGTTACATTAGATTCACTAGTAGGAGTGAGAAAAACATCAAGGGGTGGTGCGCATTGTATGGGTGTGTGTTACATTATATTCACTAGTAGGAGTGAGAAAAACATCACGCGGTTGTGCGCATTGTATGGGTGTGTGTTACATTACATTCACTAGTAGGAGTGAGAAAAACATCACGGGGTGGTGCGCATTGTATGGGTGTGTGTTACATTACATTCACTAGTAGGAGTGAGAAAAACATCACGCGGTGGTGCGCATTGTATGGGTGTGTGTTACATTACATTCACTAGTAGGAGTGAGAAAAACATCACGGGGTGGTGCGCATTGTATGGGTGTGTGTTACATTACATTCACTAGTAGGAGTGAGAAAAACATCACGGGGTGGTGCGCATTGTATGGGTGTTTGTTACATTACATTCACTAGTAGGAGTGAGAAAAACATCACGGGGTGGTGCGCATTGTATGGGTGTGTGTTACATTACATTCACTAGTAGGAGTGAGAAAAACATCACGGGGTGGTGCGCATTGTATGGGTGTGTGTTACATTACATTCACTAATAGGAGTGAGAAAAACATCACGGGGTGGTGCGCATTGAATGGGTGTGTGTTACATTCGATTCACTAGTAGGAGTGAGAAAAACATCACGGGGTGGTGCGCATTGTATGGGTGTGTGTTACATTACATTCACTAGTAGGAGTGAGAAAAACATCACGCGGTGGTGCGCATTGTATGGGTGTGTGTTACATTACATTCACTAGTAGGAGTGAGAAAAACATCACGGGGTGGTGCGCATTGTATGGGTGTGTTACATTACATTCACTAGTAGGAGTGAGAACAACATCACGGGGTGGTGCGCATTGTATGGGTGCGTGTTACATTACATTCACTACTAGGAGTGAGAACAACATCACGGGGTGGTGCGCATTGTATGGGTGCGTGTTACATTACATTCACTAGTAGGAGTGAGAACAACATCACGAGGTGGTGCGCATTGTATGGGTGTGTGTTACAATACATTCACTAGTAGGAGTGAGAAAAACATCACGGGGTGGTGCGCATTGTATGGGTGCGTGTTACATTACATTCACTAGTAGGTGTGAGAACAACATCACGGGGTGGTGCACATTGTATGGGTGCGTGTTACATTACATTCACTAGTAGGAGTGAGAAAAACATCACGGGGTGGTGCGCATTGTATGGGTGCGTGTTACTTTACATTCACTAGTAGGAGTGAGAACAACATCACGGGGTGGTGCGCATTGTATGGGTGTGTGTTACATTACATTCACTACTAGGAGTGTGAACAACATCACGGGGTGGTGCGCATTGTATGGGTGTGTGTTACATTACATTCACTAGTAGGAGTGAGAAAATCATCACGGGGTGGTGCGCATTGTATGGGTGCGTGTTACATTACATTCACTAGTAGGAGTGAGAACAACATCACGGGGTGGTGCGCATTGTATGGTGTGTGTTACATTACATTCACTACTAGGAGTGAGAACAACATCACCTGGTGGTGCGCATTGTATGGGTGCGTGTTACATTAGATTCACTAGTAGGAGTGAGAAAAACATCACGGGGTGGTGCGCATTGTATGGGTGCGTGTTACATTACATTCACTAGTAGGAGTGAGAAAAACATCACGGGGTGGTGCGCATTGTATGGGTGTGTGTTACATTACATTCACTAGTAGGAGTGAGAACAACATCACGGGGTGGTGCGCATTGTATGGGTGTGTGTTACATTACATTCACTACTAGGAGAGAGAACAACATCACGGGGTGGTGCGCATTGTATGGGTGCGTGTTACATTACATTCACTAGTAGGAGTGAGAAAAACATCACGGGGTGGTGCGCATTGTATGGGTGCGTGTTACATTACATTCACTAGTAGGAGTGAGACAAACATCACGGGGTGGTGCGCATTGTATGGGTGCGTGTTACATTACATTCACTAGTAGGTGTGAGAACAACATCACGGGGTGGTGCTCATTGTATGGGTGCGTGTTACATTACATTCACTAGTAGGAGTGAGAAAAACATCACGGGGTGGTGCGCATTGTATGGGTGCGTGTTACTTTACATTCACTAGTAGGAGTGAGAAAAACATCACGGGGTGGTGCGCATTGTATGGGTGCGTGTTACATTACATTCACTAGTAGGAGTGAGAAAAACATCACGGGGTGGTGCGCATTGTATGGGTGCGTGTTACATTACATTCACTAGTAGGAGTGAGAAAAACATCACGGGGTGGTGCGCATTGTATGGGTGCGTGTTACATTACATTCACTAGTAGGAGTGAGAAAAACATCACGGGGTGGTGCGCATTGTATGGGTGCGTGTTACATTACATTCACTAGTAGGAGTGAGAAAAACATCACGGGGTGGTGTGAATCGGAGTGTCTGAATTAGGATAGTTAGTGAGTGGCAATGTAGGATGGAGAAAAGCACCGCGGGGTGGTCAGCATGGGGAGGTCAGGGAACATGCAGTGGCAAGGTAGGATAGGTTTCTGAAAAACATCGCGGGGTGGTGGCATCGAATGGGTATGTGTTACATTAGATTCACTAGTAGGAGTGAGAAAAACATCAAGGGGTGGTGCGCATTGTATGGGTGTGTGTTACATTATATTCACTAGTAGGAGTGAGAAAAACATCACGCGGTGGTGCGCATTGTATGGGTGTGTGTTACATTACATTCACTAGTAGGAGTGAGAAAAACATCACGGGGTGGTGCGCATTGTATGGGTGTGTGTTACATTACATTCACTACTAGGAGTGAGAAAAACATCACGCGGTGGTGCGCATTGTATGGGTGTGTGTTACATTACATTCACTAGTAGGAGTGAGAAAAACATCACGGGGTGGTGCGCATTGTATGGGTGTGTGTTACATTACATTCACTAGTAGGAGTGAGAAAAACATCACGGGGTGGTGCGCATTGTATGGGTGTTTGTTACATTACATTCACTAGTAGGAGTGAGAAAAACATCACGGGGTGGTGCGCATTGTATGGGTGTGTGTTACATTACATTCACTAGTAGGAGTGAGAAAAACATCACGGGGTGGTGCGCATTGTATGGGTGTGTGTTACATTACATTCACTAATAGGAGTGAGAAAAACATCACGGGGTGGTGCGCATTGAATGGGTGTGTGTTACATTCGATTCACTAGTAGGAGTGAGAAAAACATCACGGGGTGGTGCGCATTGTATGGGTGTGTGTTACATTACATTCACTAGTAGGAGTGAGAAAAACATCACGCGGTGGTGCGCATTGTATGGGTGTGTGTTACATTACATTCACTAGTAGGAGTGAGAAAAACATCACGGGGTGGTGCGCATTGTATGGGTGTGTTACATTACATTCACTAGTAGGAGTGAGAACAACATCACGGGGTGGTGCGCATTGTATGGGTGCGTGTTACATTACATTCACTACTAGGAGTGAGAACAACATCACGGGGTGGTGCGCATTGTATGGGTGCGTGTTACATTACATTCACTAGTAGGAGTGAGAACAACATCACGAGGTGGTGCGCATTGTATGGGTGTGTGTTACAATACATTCACTAGTAGGAGTGAGAAAAACATCACGGGGTGGTGCGCATTGTATGGGTGCGTGTTACATTACATTCACTATTAGGTGTGAGAACAACATCACGGGGTGGTGCGCATTGTATGGGTGCGTGTTACATTACATTCACTAGTAGGAGTGAGAAAAACATCACGGGGTGGTGCGCATTGTATGGGTGCGTGTTACTTTACATTCACTAGTAGGAGTGAGAACAACATCACGGGGTGGTGCGCATTGTATGGGTGTGTGTTACATTACATTCACTACTAGGAGTGTGAACAACATCACGGGGTGGTGCGCATTGTATGGGTGTGTGTTACATTACATTCACTAGTAGGAGTGAGAAAATCATCACGGGGTGCTGCGCATTGTATGGGTGCGTGTTACATTACATTCACTAGTAGGAGTGAGAACAACATCACGGGGTGGTGCGCATTGTATGGTGTGTGTTACATTACATTCACTACTAGGAGTGAGAACAACATCACCTGGTGGTGCGCATTGTATGGGTGCGTGTTACATTAGATTCACTAGTAGGAGTGAGAAAAACATCACGGGGTGGTGCGCATTGTATGGGTGCGTGTTACATTACATTCACTAGTAGGAGTGAGAAAAACATCACGGGGTGGTGCGCATTGTATGGGTGCGTGTTACATTACATTCACTAGTAGGAGTGAGAACAACATCACGGGGTGGTGCGCATTGTATGGGTGTGTGTTACATTACATTCACTACTAGGAGAGAGAACAACATCACGGGGTGGTGCGCATTGTATGGGTGCGTGTTACATTACATTCACTAGTAGGAGTGAGACAAACATCACGGGGTGGTGCGCATTGTATGGGTGCGTGTTACATTACATTCACTAGTAGGAGTGAGACAAACATCACGGGGTGGTGCGCATTGTATGGGTGCGTGTTACATTACATTCACTAGTAGGTGTGAGAACAACATCACGGGGTGGTGCTCATTGTATGGGTGCGTGTTACATTACATTCACTAGTAGGAGTGAGAAAAACATCACGGAGTGGTGCGCATTGTATGGGTGCGTGTTACTTTACATTCACTAGTAGGAGTGAGAAAAACATCACGGTGTGGTGCGCATTGTATGGGTGCGTGTTACATTACATTCACTAGTAGGAGTGAGAAAAACATCACGGGGTGGTGCGCATTGTATGGGTGCGTGTTACATTACATTCACTAGTAGGAGTGAGAAAAACATCACGGGGTGGTGCGCATTGTATGGGTGCGTGTTACATTACATTCACTAGTAGGTGTGAGAACAACATCACGGGGTGGTGCGCATTGTATGGGTGCGTGTTACATTACATTCACTAGTAGGAGTGAGAAAAACATCACGGGGTGGTGCGCATTGTATGGGTGCGTGTTACATTACATTCACTAGTAGGAGTGAGAACAACATCACGGGGTGGTGCGCATTGTATGGGTGTGTGTTACATTACATTCACTACTAGGAGTGAGAACAACATCACGGGGTGGTGCGCATTGTATGGGTGTGTGTTACATTAGATTTACTAGTAGGAGTGAGAAAAACATCACGGGGTGGTGCGCATTGTATGGGTGCGTGTTACATTACATTCACTAGTAGGAGTGAGAACAACATCACGGGGTGTTGCGCATTGTATGGTGTGTGTTACATTACATTCACTACTAGGAGTGAGAACAACATCACGGGGTGGTGCGCATTGTATGGGTGCGTGTTACATTAGATTCACTAGTAGGAGTGAGAAAAACATCACGGGGTGGTGCGCATTGTATGGGTGCGTGTTACATTACATTCACTAGTAGGAGTGAGAAAAACATCACGGGGTGGTGCGCATTGTATGGGTGCGTGTTACATTACATTCACTAGTAGGAGTGAGAACAACATCACGGGGTGGTTCGCATTGTATGGGTGTGTGTTACATTACATTCACTACTAGGAGAGAGAACAACATCACGGGGTGGTGCGCATTTTATGGGTGCGTGTTACATTACATTCACTAGTAGGTGTGAGAAAAACATCACGGGGTGGTGCGCATTGTATGGGTGCGTGTTACATTACATTCACTAGTAGGAGTGAGAAAAACCTCACGGGGTGGTGCGCATTGTATGGGTGCGTGTTACTTTACATTCACTAGTAGGAGTGAGAAAAACATCACGGGGTGGTGCGCATTTTATGGGTGCGTGTTACATTACATTCACTAGTAGGAGTGAGAAAAACATCACGGGGTGGTGCGCATTGTATGGGTGCGTGTTACATTACATTCACTAGTAGGAGTGAGAAAAACATCACGGGGTGGTGCGCATTGTATGGGTGCGTGTTACATTACATTCACTAGTAGGAGTGAGAAAAACATCACGGGGTGGTGTGAATCGGAGTGTCTGAATTAGGATAGTTAGTGAGTGGCAATGTAGGATGGAGAAAAGCACCGCGGGGTGGTCAGCATGGGGAGGTCAGGGAACATGCAGTGGCAAGGTAGGATAGGTTTCTGAAAAACATCGCGGGGTGGTGGCATCGAATGGGTATGTGTTACATTAGATTCACTAGTAGGAGTGAGAAAAACATCAAGGGGTGGTGCGCATTGTATGGGTGTGTGTTACATTATATTCACTAGTAGGAGTGAGAAAAACATCACGCGGTGGTGCGCATTGTATGGGTGTGTGTTACATTACATTCACTAGTAGGAGTGAGAAAAACATCACGGGGTGGTGCGCATTGTATGGGTGTGTGTTACATTACATTCACTAGTAGGAGTGAGAAAAACATCACGCGGTGGTGCGCATTGTATGGGTGTGTGTTACATTACATTCACTAGTAGGAGTGAGAAAAACATCACGGGGTGGTGCGCATTGTATGGGTGTGTGTTACATTACATTCACTAGTAGGAGTGAGAAAAACATCACGGGGTGGTGCGCATTGTATGGGTGTTTGTTACATTACATTCACTAGTAGGAGTGAGAAAAACATCACGGGGTGGTGCGCATTGTATGGGTGTGTGTTACATTACATTCACTAGTAGGAGTGAGAAAAACATCACGGGGTGGTGCGCATTGTATGGGTGTGTGTTACATTACATTCACTAATAGGAGTGAGAAAAACATCACGGGGTGGTGCGCATTGAATGGGTGTGTGTTACATTCGATTCACTAGTAGGAGTGAGAAAAACATCACGGGGTGGTGCGCATTGTATGGGTGTGTGTTACATTACATTCACTAGTAGGAGTGAGAAAAACATCACGCGGTGGTGGGCATTGTATGGGTGTGTGTTACATTACATTCACTAGTAGGAGTGAGAAAAACATCACGGGGTGGTGCGCATTGTATGGGTGTGTTACATTACATTCACTAGTAGGAGTGAGAACAACATCACGGGGTGGTGCGCATTGTATGGGTGCGTGTTACATTACATTCACTACTAGGAGTGAGAACAACATCACGGGGTGGTGCGCATTGTATGGGTGCGTGTTACATTACATTCACTAGTAGGAGTGAGAACAACATCACGAGGTGGTGCGCATTGTATGGGTGTGTGTTACAATACATTCACTAGTAGGAGTGAGAAAAACATCACGGGGTGGTGCGCATTGTATGGGTGCGTGTTACATTACATTCACTAGTAGGTGTGAGAACAACATCACGGGGTGGTGCGCATTGTATGGGTGCGTGTTACATTACATTCACTAGTAGGAGTGAGAAAAACATCACGGGGTGGTGCGCATTGTATGGGTGCGTGTTACTTTACATTCACTAGTAGGAGTGAGAACAACATCACGGGGTGGTGCGCATTGTATGGGTGTGTGTTACATTACATTCACTACTAGGAGTGTGAACAACATCACGGGGTGGTGCGCATTGTATGGGTGTGTGTTACATTACATTCACTAGTAGGAGTGAGAAAATCATCACGGGGTGGTGCGCATTGTATGGGTGCGTGTTACATTACATTCACTAGTAGGAGTGAGAACAACATCACGGGGTGGTGCGCATTGTATGGTGTGTGTTACATTACATTCACTACTAGGAGTGAGAACAACATCACCTGGTGGTGCGCATTGTATGGGTGCGTGTTACATTAGATTCACTAGTAGGAGTGAGAAAAACATCACGGGGTGGTGCGCATTGTATGGGTGCGTGTTACATTACATTCACTAGTAGGAGTGAGAAAAACATCACGGGGTGGTGCGCATTGTATGGGTGCGTGTTACATTACATTCACTAGTAGGAGTGAGAACAACATCACGGGGTGGTGCGCATTGTATGGGTGTGTGTTACATTACATTCACTACTAGGAGAGAGAACAACATCACGGGGTGGTGCGCATTGTATGGGTGCGTGTTACATTACATTCACTAGTAGGAGTGAGACAAACATCACGGGGTGGTGCGCATTGTATGGGTGCGTGTTACATTACATTCACTAGTAGGAGTGAGACAAACATCACGGGGTGGTGCGCATTGTATGGGTGCGTGTTACATTACATTCACTAGTAGGTGTGAGAACAACATCACGGGGTGGTGCTCATTGTATGGGTGCGTGTTACATTACATTCACTAGTAGGAGTGAGAAAAACATCACGGGGTGGTGCGCATTGTATGGGTGCGTGTTACTTTACATTCACTAGTAGGAGTGAGAAAAACATCACGGGGTGGTGCGCATTGTATGGGTGCGTGTTACATTACATTCACTAGTAGGAGTGAGAAAAACATCACGGGGTGGTGCGCATTGTATGGGTGCGTGTTACATTACATTCACTAGTAGGAGTGAGAAAAACATCACGGGGTGGTGCGCATTGTATGGGTGCGTGTTACATTACATTCACTAGTAGGAGTGAGAAAAACATCACGGGGTGGTGCGCATTGTATGGGTGCGTGTTACATTACATTCACTAGTAGGAGTGAGAAAAACATCACGGGGAGGTGCGCATTGTATGGGTGCGTGTTACATTACATTCACTAGTAGGAGTGAGAAAAACATCACGTGGAGGTGCTCATTATATGGGTGCGTGTTACATTACATTCACTAGTAGGAGTGAGAAAAACATCACGGGGTGGTGCGCATTGTATGGGTGCGTGTTACTTTACATTCACTAGTAGGAGTGAGAAAAACATCACGGGGTGGTGCGCATTGTATGGGTGCGTGTTACATTACATTCACTAGTAGTATTGAGAAAAACATCACGGGGTGGTGCGCATTGTATGGGTGCGTGTTACATTACATTCACTAGTAGGAGTGAGAAAAACATCACGGGGTGGTGCGCATTGTATGGGTGCGTGTTACATTACATTCACTACTAGGAGTGAGAACAACATCACGGGGTGGTGCGCATTGTATGGGTGCGTGTTACATTACATTCACTAGTAGGAGTGAGAACAACATCACGGGGTGGTGCGCATTGTATGGGTGCGTGTTACATTACATTCACTAGTAGGTGTGAGAACAACATCACGGGGTGGTGCGCATTGTATGGGTGCGTGTTACATTACATTCACTAGTAGGAGTGAGAAAAACATCACGGGGTGGTGCGCATTGTATGGGTGCGTGTTACATTACATTCACTAGTAGGTGTGAGAACAACATCACGGGGTGGTGCGCATTGTATGGGTGCGTGTTACATTACATTCACTAGTAGGAGTGAGAAAAACATCACGGAGTGGTGCGCATTGTATGGGTGCGTGTTACTTTACATTCACTAGTAGGAGTGAGAACAACATCACGGGGTGGTGCGCATTGTATGGGTGTGTGTTACATTACATTCACTACTAGGAGTGAGAACAACATCACGGGGTGGTGCGCATTGTATGGGTGTGTGTTACATTACATTCACTAGTAGGAGTGAGAAAAACATCACGGGGTGGTGCGCATTGTATGGTGTGTGTTACATTACATTCACTACTAGGAGTGAGAACAACATCACGGGGTGGTGCGCATTGTATGGGTGCGTGTTACATTACATTCACTAGTAGGAGTGAGAACAACATCACGGGGTGGTGCGCATTGTATGGGTGTGTGTTACATTACATTCACTAGTAGGAGTGAGAAAAACCTCACGGGGTGGTGCGCATTGTATGGGTGCGTGTTACATTACATTCACTAGTAGGTGTGAGAACAACATCACGGGGTGGTGCTCATTGTATGGGTGCGTGTTACATTACATTCACTAGTAGGAGTGAGAAAAACATCACGGGGTGGTGCGCATTGTATGGGTGCGTGTTACTTTACATTCACTAGTAGGAGTGAGAAAAACATCACGGGGTGGTGCGCATTGTATGGGTGCGTGTTACATTACATTCACTAGTAGGAGTGAGAAAAACATCACGGGGTGGTGTGCATTGTATGGGTGCGTGTTACATTACATTCACTAGTAGGAGTGAGAAAAACATCACGGGGTGGTGCGCATTGTATGGGTACGTGTTACATTACATTCACTAGTAGGAGTGAGAAAAACATCACGGGGTGGTGCGCATTGTATGGGTGCGTGTTACATTACATTCACTAGTAGGAGTGAGAAAAACATCACGGGGTGGTGCGCATTGTATGGGTGTGTTACATTACATTCACTAGTAGGAGTGAGAAAATCATCACGGGGTGGTGCGCATTGTATCGGTGTGTGTTACATTACATTCACTAATAGGAGTGAGAAAAACATCATGGGGTGGTGCGCATTGTATGGGTGTGTGTTACATTAAATTCACCAGTAGAAGTGAGAAAAACATCACGGGGTTGTGCGCATTGTATGGGTGTGTGTTACATTACATTCACTAGTAGGAGTGAGAAAAACATCACGGGGTGGTGCGCATTGTATGGGTGTGTGTTACATTACATTCACTAGTAGGAGTGAGAAAAACATCACGGGGTGGTGCGCATTGTATGGGTGTGTGTTACATTACATTCACTAGTAGGAGTGAGAAAAATATCACGGGGTGGTGCGCATTGTATGGGTGTGTGTTACATTACATTCACTAGTAGGAGTGAGAAAAACATCACGGGGTGGTGCGCATTGTATGGGTGTGTTACATTACATTCACTAGTAGGAGTGAGAAAAACATCACGGGGTGGTGCGCATTGTATGGGTGTGTGTTACATTACATTCACTAGTAGGAGTGAGAAAAACATCACGGTGTGGTGTGAATCGGAGGGTCTGAATTAGGATAGGCAGTGAGTGGCAATGTAGGATGGAGAAAAGCACCGCGGGGTGGTCAGCATGGGGAGGTCAGGGAACATGCAGTGGCAATGTAGGATAGGTTTCTGAAAAACATCGCGGGTGGTGCGCATTGTATGGGTGTGTGTTACATTAGATTCACTAGTAGGAGTGAGAAAAACATCACGGGGTGGTGCGCATTGTATGGGTGTGTGTTACATTACATTCACTAGTAGGAGTGAGAAAAACATCACGGGGTGGTGCGCATTGTATGGGTGTGTGTTACATTACATTCACTAGTAGGAGTGAGAAAAACATCACGGGGTGGTGTGAATCGGAGGGTCTGAATTAGGATAGGCAGTGAGTGGCAATGTAGGATGGAGAAAAGCACCGCGGGGTGGTCAGCATGGGGAGGTCAGGGAACATGCAGTGGCAATGTAGGATAGGTTTCTGAAAAACATCGCGGGTTGGTGCGCATTGTATGGGTGTGTGTTACATTAGATTCACTAGTAGGAGTGAGAAAAACATCACAGGGTGGTGCGCATTGTATGGGTGTGTGTTACATTACATTCACTAGTAGGAGTGAGAAAATCATCACGGGGTGGTGCGCATTGTATCGGTGTGTGTTACGTTACATTCACTAATAGGAGTGAGAAAAACATCATGGGGTGGTGCGCATTGTATGGGTGTGTGTTACATTACATTCACCAGTAGGAGTGAGAAAAACATCACGGGGTGGTGCGCATTGTATGGGTGTGTGTTACATTACATTCACTAGTAGGAGTGAGAAAAACATCACGGGGTGGTGCGCATTGTATGGGTGTGTGTTACATTACATTCACTAGTAGGAGTGAGAAAAACATCACGGGGTGGTGTGAATCGGAGGGTCTGAATTAGGATAGGCAGTGAGTGGCAATGTAGGATGGAGAAAAGCACCGCGGGGTGGTCAGCATGGGGAGGTCAGGGAACATTCAGTGGCAATGTAGGATAGGTTTCTGAAATACATCGCGGGGTGGTGCGCATTGAATGGGTGTGTGTTACATTAGATTCACTAGTAGGAGTGAGAAAAACATCACGGGGTGGTGCGCATTGTATGGGTGTGTGTTACATTACATTCACTAGTAGGAGTGAGAAAAACATCACGGGGTGGTGTGCATTGTATGGGTGTGTGTTACATTACATTCACTAGTAGGAGTGAGAAAAACATCACGGGGTGGTGTTAATCGGAGGGTCTGAATTAGGATAGTTAGTGAGTGGCAATGTAGGATGGAGAAAAGCACCGCGGGGTGGTCAGCATGGGGAGGTCAGGGAACATGCAGTGGCAATGTAGGATAGGTTTCTGAAAAACATCGCGGGGTGGTGCGCATTGAATGGGTGTGTGTTACATTAGATTCACTAGTAGGAGTGAGAAAAACATCACGGGGTGGTGCGCATTGTATGGGTGTGTGTTACATTACATTCACTAGTAGGAGTGAGAAAAACATCACGGGGTGGTGCGCATTGTATGGGTGTGTGTTACATTACATTCACTAGTAGGAGTGAGAAAAACATCACGGGGTGGTGCGCATTGTATGGGTGTGTGTTACATTACATTCACTAGTAGGAGTGAGAACAACATCACGGGGTGGTGCGCATTGTATGGGTGTGTGTTACATTACATTCACTACTAGGAGAGAGAACAACATCACGGGGTGGTGTGCATTGTATGGGTGTGTGTTACATTACATTCACTAGTAGGTGTGAGAACAACATCACGGGGTGTTGCGCATTGTATGGGTGCGTGTTACATTACATTCACTAGTAGGAGTGAGAACAACATCACGGGGTGGTGCGCATTGTATGGGTGCGTGTTACATTACATTCACTAGTAGGAGTGAGAAAAACATCACGGGGTGGTGCGCATTGTATGGGTGCGTGTTACTTTACATTCACTAGTAGGAGTGAGAAAAACATCACGGGGTTGTGCGCATTGTATGGGTGCGTGTTACATTACATTCACTAGTAGGAGTGAGAAAAACATCACGGGGTGGTGCGCATTGTATGGGTGCGTGTTACATTACATTCACTAGTAGGAGTGAGAAAAACATCACGGGGTGGTGCGCATTGTATGGGTGCGTGTTACATTACATTCACTAGTAGGAGTGAGAAAAACATCACGGGGTGGTGCGCATTGTATGGGTGCGTGTTACATTACATTCACTAGTAGGAGTGAGAAAAACATCACGGGGAGGTGCGCATTGTATGGGTGCGTGTTACATTACATTCACTAGTAGGAGTGAGAAAAACATCACGTGGAGGTGCTCATTATATGGGTGCGTGTTACATTACATTCACTAGTAGGAGTGAGAAAAACATCACGGGGTGGTGCGCATTGTACGGGTGCGTGTTACATTACATTCACTAGTAGGATTGAGAAAAACATCAAGGGGTGGTGCGCATTGTATGGGTGCGTGTTACATTACATTCACTAGTAGGAGTGAGAAAAACATCACGGGGTGGTGCGCATTGTATGGGTGCGTGTTACATTACATTCACTACTAGGAGTGAGAACAACATCACGGGGTGGTGCGCATTGTATGGGTGTGTGTTACATTACATTCACTAGTAGGAGTGAGAAAAACATCACGGGGTGGTGCGCATTGTATGGGTGCGTGTTACATTACATTCACTAGTAGGTGTGAGAACAACATCACGGGGTGGTGCGCATTGTATGGGTGCGTGTTACATTACATTCACTAGTAGGAGTGAGAAAAACATCACGGAGTGGTGCGCATTGTATGGGTGCGTGTTACTTTACATTCACTAGTAGGAGTGAGAACAACATCACGGGGTGGTGCGCATTGTATGGGTGTGTGTTACATTACATTCACTACTAGGAGTGAGAACAACATCACGGGGTGGTGCGCATTGTATGGGTGTGTGTTACATTACATTCACTAGTAGGAGTGAGAAAAACATCACGGGGTGGTGCGCATTGTATGGGTGCGTGTTACATTACATTCACTAGTAGGAGTGAGAACAACATCACGGGGTGGTGCGCATTGTATGGTGTGTGTTACATTACATTTACTACTAGGAGTGAGAACAACATCACGGGGTGGTGCGCATTGTATGGGTGCGTGTTACATTACATTCACTAGTAGGAGTGAGAACAACATCACGGGGTGGTGCGCATTGTATGGGTGTGTGTTACATTACATTCACTAGTAGGAGTGAGAAAAACCTCACGGGGTGGTGCGCATTGTATGGGTGCGTGTTACATTACATTCACTAGTAGGTGTGAGAACAACATCACGGGGTGGTGCTCATTGTATGGGTGCGTGTTACATTACATTCACTAGTAGGAGTGAGAAAAACATCACGGGGTGGTGCGCATTGTATGGGTGCGTGTTACTTTACATTCACTAGTAGGAGTGAGAAAAACATCACGGGGTGGTGCGCATTGTATGGGTGCGTGTTACATTACATTCACTAGTAGGAGTGAGAAAAACATCACGGGGTGGTGTGCATTGTATGGGTGCGTGTTACATTACATTCACTAGTAGGAGTGAGAAAAACATCACGGGGTGGTGCGCATTGTATGGGTGCGTGTTACATTACATTCACTAGTAGGAGTGAGAAAAACATCATGGGGTGGTGCGCATTGTATGGGTGCGTGTTACATTACATTCACTAGTAGGAGTGAGAAAAACATCACGGGGTGGTGCGCATTGTATGGGTGTGTTACATTACATTCACTAGTAGGAGTGAGAAAATCATCACGGGGTGGTGCGCATTGTATCGGTGTGTGTTACATTACATTCACTAATAGGAGTGAGAAAAACATCATGGGGTGGTGCGCATTGTATGGGTGTGTGTTACATTAAATTCACCAGTAGAAGTGAGAAAAACATCACGGGGTGGTGCGCATTGTATGGGTGTGTGTTACATTACATTCACTAGTAGGAGTGAGAAAAACATCACGGGGTGGTGCGCATTGTATGGGTGTGTGTTACATTACATTCACTAGTAGGAGTGAGAAAAACATCACGGGGTGGTGCGCATTGTATGGGTGTGTGTTACATTACATTCACTAGTAGGAGTGAGAAAAACATCACGGGGTGGTGCGCATTGTATGGGTGTGTTACATTACATTCACTAGTAGGAGTGAGAAAAACATCACGGGGTGGTGCGCATTGTATGGGTGTGTGTTACATTACATTCACTAGTAGGAGTGAGAAAAACATCACGGTGTGGTGTGAATCGGAGGGTCTGAATTAGGATAGGCAGTGAGTGGCAATGTAGGATGGAGAAAAGCACCGCGGGGTGGTCAGCATGAGGAGGTCAGGGAACATGCAGTGGCAATGTAGGATAGGTTTCTGAAAAACATCGCGGGGTGGTGCGCATTGTATGGGTGTGTGTTACATTAGATTCACTAGTAGGAGTGAGAAAAACATCACGGGGTGGTGCGCATTGTATGGGTGTGTGTTACATTACATTCACTAGTAGGAGTGAGAAAAACATCACGGGGTGGTGCGCATTGTATGGGTGTGTGTTACATTAAATTCACTAGTAGGAGTGAGAAAAACATCACGGGGTGGTGTGAATCGGAGGGTCTGAATTAGGATAGGCAGTGAGTGGCAATGTAGGATGGAGAAAAGCACCGCGGGGTGGTCAGCATGGGGAGGTCAGGGAACATGCAGTGGCAATGTAGGATAGGTTTCTGAAAAACCTCGCGGGGTGGTGCGCATTGTATGGGTGCGTGTTACATTAGATTCACTAGTAGGAGTGAGAAAAACATCACGGGGTGGTGCGCACTGTATGGGTGTGTGTTACATTACATTCACTAGTAGGAGTGAGAAAATCATCACGGGGTGGTGCGCATTGTATCGGTGTGTGTTACGTTACATTCACTAATAGGAGTGAGAAAAACATCATGGGGTGGTGCGCATTGTATGGGTGTGTGTTACATTACATTCACCAGTAGGAGTGAGAAAAACATCACGGGGTGGTGCGCATTGTATGGGTGTGTGTTACATTACATTCACTAGTAGGAGTGAGAAAAACATCACGGTGTGGTGCGCATTGTATGGGTGTGTGTTACATTAGATTCACTAGTAGGAGTGAGAAAAACATCACGGGGTGGTGCGCATTGTATGGGTGCGTGTTACATTACATTCACTAGTAGGTGTGAGAGCTACATCACGGGGTGGTGCGCATTGTATGGGTGCGTGTTACTTTACATTCACTAGTAGGAGTGAGAAAAACATCACGGGGTGGTGCGCATTGTATGGGTGCGTGTTACTTTACATTCACTAGTAGGAGTGAGAAAAACATCACGGGGTGGTGCGCATTGTATGGGTGCGTGTTACATTACATTCACTAGTAGGAGTGAGAAAAACATCACGGGGTGGTGTGCATTGTATGGGTGCGTGTTACATTACATTCACTAGTAGGAGTGAGAAAAACATCACGGGGTGGTGCGCATTGAATGGGTGCGTGTTACATTACATTCACTGGTAGGAGTGAGAAAAACATCATGGGGTGGTGCGCATTGTATGGGTGCGTGTTACATTACATTCACTAGTAGGAGTGAGAAAAACATCACGGGGTGGTCCGCATTGTATGGGTGTGTTACATTACATTCACTAGTAGGAGTGAGAAAATCATCACGGGGTGGTGCGCATTGTATCGGTGTGTGTTACATTACATTCACTAATAGGAGTGAGAAAAACATCATGGGGTGGTGCGCATTGTATGGGTGTGTGTTACATTAAATTCACCAGTAGAAGTGAGAAAAACATCACGGGGTTGTGCGCATTGTATGGGTGTGTGTTACATTACATTCACTAGTAGGAGTGAGAAAAACATCACGGGGTGGTGCGCATTGTATGGGTGTGTGTTACATTACATTCACTAGTAGGAGTGAGAAAAACATCACGGGGTGGTGCGCATTGTATGGGTGTGTGTTACATTACATTCACTAGTAGGAGTGAGAAAAACATCACGGGGTGGTGCGCATTGTATGGGTGTGTGTTACATTACATTCACTAGTAGGAGTGAGAAAAACATTACGGGGTGGTGCGCATTGTATGGGTGTGTTACATTACATTCACTAGTAGGAGTGAGAAAAACATCACGGGGTGGTGCGCATTGTATGGGTGTGTGTTACATTACATTCACTAGTAGGAGTGAGAAAAACATCACGGTGTGGTGTGAATCGGAGGGTCTGAATTAGGATAGGCAGTGAGTGGCAATGTAGGATGGAGAAAAGCACCGCGGGGTGGTCAGCATGAGGAGGTCAGGGAACATGCAGTGGCAATGTAGGATAGGTTTCTGAAAAACATCGCGGGGTGGTGCGCATTGTATGGGTGTGTGTTACATTAGATTCACTAGTAGGAGTGAGAAAAACATCACGGGGTGGTGCGCATTGTATGGGTGTGTGTTACATTACATTCACTAGTAGGAGTGAGAAAAACATCACGGGGTGGTGCACATTGTATGGGTGTGTGTTACATTACATTCACTACTAGGAGTGAGAAAAACATCACGGGGTGGTGTGAATCGGAGTGTCTGAATTAGGATAGGCAGTGAGTGGCAATGTAGGATGGAGAAAAGCACCGCGGGGTGGTCAGCATGGGGAGGTCAGGGAACATGCAGTGGCAATGTAGGATAGGTTTCTGAAAAACATCGCGGGGTGGTGCGCATTGTATGGGTGTGTGTTACATTAGATTCACTAGTAGGAGTGAGAAAAACATCACGGGGTGGTGCGCATTGTATGGGTGTGTGTTACATTACATTCACTAGTAGGAGTGAGAAAATCATCACGGGGTGGTGCGCATTGTATCGGTGTGTGTTACGTTACATTCACTAATAGGAGTGAGAAAAACATCATGGGGTGGTGCGCATTGTATGGGTGTGTGTTACATTACATTCACCAGTAGGAGTGAGAAAAACATCACGGGGTGGTGCGCATTGTATGGGTGTGTGTTACATTACATTCACTAGTAGGAGTGAGAAAAACATCACGGGGTGGTGCGCATTGTATGGGTGTGTGTTACATTACATTCACTAGTAGGAGTGAGAAAAACATCACGGGGTGGTGTGAATCGGAGGGTCTGAATTAGGATAGGCAGTGAGTGGCAATGTAGGATGGAGAAAAGCACCGCGGGGTGGTCAGCATGGGGAGGTCAGGGAACATTCAGTGGCAATGTAGGATAGGTTTCTGAAAAACATCGCGGGGTGGTGCGCATTGAATGGGTGTGTGTTACATTAGATTCACTAGTAGGAGTGAGAAAAACATCACGGGGTGGTGCGCATTGTATGGGTGTGTGTTACATTACATTCACTAGTAGGAGTGAGAAAAACATCACGGGGTGGTGTGCATTGTATGGGTGTGTGTTACATTACATTCACTAATAGGAGTGAGAAAAACATCACGGGGTGGTGCGCATTGTATGGGTGTGTGTTACATTACATTCACTAGTAGGAGTGAGAAAAACATCACGCTGTGGTGCGCATTGTATGGGTGTGTGTTACATTACATTCACTAGTAGGAGTGAGAAAAACATCACGGGGTGGTGCGCATTGTATGGGTGTGTGTTACATTACATTCACTAGTAGGAGTGAGAAAAACATCACGGGGTGGTGCGCATTGTATGGGTGTGTGTTACATTACATTCACTAGTAGGAGTGAGAAAAACATCACGGGGTGGTGCGCATTGTATGGGTGTGTGTTACATTACATTCACTAGTAGGAGTGAGAAAAACATCACGGGGTGGTGCGCATTGTATGGGTGTGTGTTACATTACATTCACTAGTAGGAGTGAGAAAAACATCACGGGGTGGTGTGCATTGTATGGGTGTGTTACATTACATTCACTAGTAGGAGTGAGAAAAACATCACGGGGTGGTGCGCATTGTATGGGTGTGTGTTACATTTCATTCACTAGTAGGAGTGAGAAAAACATCACGGGGTGGTGTGAATCGGAGGGTCTGAATTAGGATAGTTAGTGAGTGGCAATGTAGGATGGAGAAAAGCACCGCGGGGTGGTCAGCATGGGGAGGTCAGGGAACATGCAGTGGCAATGTAGGATAGGTTTCTGAAAAACATCGCGGGGTGGTGCGCATTGAATGGGTGTGTGTTACATTAGATTCACTAGTAGGAGTGAGAAAAACATCACGGGGTGGTGCGCATTGTATGGGTGTGTGTTACATTACATTTACTAGTAGGAGTGAGAAAAACATCAAGCGGTGGTGCGCATTGTATGGGTGTGTGTTACATTACATTCACTAGTAGGAGTGAGAAAAACATCACGGGGTGGTGCGCATTGTATGGGTGTGTGTTACATTACATTCACTAGTAGGAGTGAGAAAAACATCACGCGGTGGTGCGCATTGTATGGGTGTGTGTTACATTACATTCACTAGTAGGAGTGAGAAAAACATCACGGGGTGGTGCGCATTGTATGGGTGTGTGTTACATTACATTCACTAGTAGGAGTGAGAAAAACATCACGGAGTGGTGCGCATTGTATGGGTGTGTGTTACATTACATTCACTAGTAGGAGTGAGAAAAACATCACGGGGTGGTGCGCATTGTATGGGTGTGTGTTACATTACATTCACTAGTAGGAGTGAGAAAAACATCACGGGGTGGTGCGCATTGTATGGGTGTGTGTTACATTACATTCACTAGTAGGAGTGAGAAAAACATCACGGGGTGGTGCGCATTGTATGGGTGTGTTACATTACATTCACTTGTAGGAGTGAGAAAAACATCACGGGGTGGTGCGCATTGTATGGGTGTGTGTTACATTACATTCACTAGTACGAGTGAGAAAAACATCACGGGGTGGTGTGAATCAGAGGTCTGAATTAGGATAGGCAGTGAGTGGCAATGTAGGATGGAGAAAAGCACCGCGGGGTGGTGAGCATGGGGAGGTCAGGGAACATGCAGTGGCAATGTAGGATAGGTTTCTGAAAAACATCGCGGGGTGGTGCGCATTGTATGGGTGTGTGTTACATTAGATTCACTAGTAGGAGTGAGAAAAACATCACGGGGTGGTGCGCATTGTATGGGTGTGTGTTACATTACATTCACTAGTAGGAGTGAGAAAAACATCACGCGGTGGTGCGCATTGTATGGGTGTGTGTTACATTACATTCACTAGTAGGAGTGAGAAAAACATCACGGGGTGGTGCGCATTGTATGGGTGTGTGTTACATTACATTCACTAGTAGGAGTGAGAAAAACATCACGGGGTGGTGCGCATTGTATGGGTGTGTGTTACATTACATTCACTAGTAGGAGTGAGAAAAACATCACGGGGTGGTGCGCATTGTATGGGTGTGTGTTACATTACATTCACTAGTAGGAGTGAGAAAAACATCACGGGGTGGTGCGCATTGTATGGGTGTGTGTTACATTACATTCACTAGTAGGAGTGAGAAAAACATCACGGGGTGGTGCGCATTGTATGGGTGTGTTACATTAGATTCACTAGTAGGAGTGAGAAAAACATCACGGGGTGGTGCGCATTGTATGGGTGTGTGTTACATTACATTCACTAGTAGGAGTGAGAAAAACATCACGGGGTGGTGTGAATCGGAGGGTCTGAATTAGGATAGTTAGTGAGTGGCAATGTAGGATGGAGAAAAGCACCGCGGGGTGGTCAGCATGGGGAGGTCAGGGAACATGCAGTGGCAATGTAGGATAGGTTTCTGAAAAACATCGCGGGGTGGTGCGCATTGAATGGGTGTGTGTTACATTAGATTCACTAGTAGGAGTGAGAAAAACATCACGGGGTGGTGCGCATTGTATGGGTGTGTGTTACATTACATTCACTAGTAGGAGTGAGAAAAACATCAAGCGGTGGTGCGCATTGTATGGGTGTGTGTTACATTACATTCACTAGTAGGAGTGAGAAAAACATCACGGGGTGGTGCGCATTGTATGGGTGTGTGTTACATTACATTCACTAGTAGGAGTGAGAAAAACATCACGCGGTGGTGCGCATTGTATGGGTGTGTGTTACATTACATTCACTAGTAGGAGTGAGAAAAACATCACGGGGTGGTGCGCATTGTATGGGTGTGTGTTACATTACATTCACTAGTAGGAGTGAGAAAATCATCACGGGGTGGTGCGCATTGTATGGGTGTGTGTTACATTACATTCACTAGTAGGAGTGAGAAAAACATCACGGGGTGGTGCGCATTGTATGGGTGTGTTACATTAGATTCACTAGTAGGAGTGAGAAAAACATCACGGGGTGGTGCGCATTGTATGGGTGTGTGTTACATTACATTCACTAGTAGGAGTGAGAAAAACATCACGGGGTGGTGTGAATCAGAGGTCTGAATTAGGATAGGCAGTGAGTGGCAATGTAGGATGGAGAAAAGCACCGCGGGGTGGTGAGCATGGGGAGGTCAGGGAACATGCAGTGGCAATGTAGGATAGGTTTCTGAAAAACATCGCGGGGTGGTGCGCATTGTATGGGTGTGTGTTACATTAGATTCACTAGTAGGAGTGAGAAAAACATCACGGGGTGGTGCGCATTGTATGGGTGTGTGTTACATTAGATTCACTAGTAGGAGTGAGAAAAACATCACGGGGTGGTGCGCATTGTATGGGTGTGTGTTACATTACATTCACTAGTAGGAGTGAGAAAATCATCACGGGGTGGTGCGCATTGTATCGGTGTGTGTTACGTTACATTCACTAATAGGAGTGAGAAAAACATCATGGGGTGGTGCGCATTGTATGGGTGTGTGTTACATTACATTCACCAGTAGGAGTGAGAAAAACATCACGGGGTGGTGCGCATTGTATGGGTGTGTGTTACATTACATTCACTAGTAGGAGTGAGAAAAACATCACGGGGTGGTGCGCATTGTATGGGTGTGTGTTACATTACATTCACTAGTAGGAGTGAGAAAAACATCACGGGGTGGTGTGAATCGGAGGGTCTGAATTAGGATAGGCAGTGAGTGGCAATGTAGGATGGAGAAAAGCACCGCGGGGTGGTCAGCATGGGGAGGTCAGGGAACATTCAGTGGCAATGTAGGATAGGTTTCTGAAAAACATCGCGGGGTGGTGCGCATTGAATGGGTGTGTGTTACATTAGATTCACTAGTAGGAGTGAGAAAAACATCACGGGGTGGTGCGCATTGTATGGGTGTGTGTTACATTACATTCACTAGTAGGAGTGAGAAAAACATCACGGGGTGGTGTGCATTGTATGGGTGTGTGTTACATTACATTCACTAATAGGAGTGAGAAAAACATCACGGGGTGGTGCGCATTGTATGGGTGTGTGTTACATTACATTCACTAGTAGGAGTGAGAAAAACATCACGCGGTGGTGCGCATTGTATGGGTGTGTGTTACATTACATTCACTAGTAGGAGTGAGAAAAACATCACGGGGTGGTGCGCATTGTATGGGTGTGTGTTACATTACATTCACTAGTAGGAGTGAGAAAAACATCACGGGGTGGTGCGCATTGTATGGGTGTGTGTTACATTACATTCACTAGTAGGAGTGAGAAAAACATCACGGGGTGGTGCGCATTGTATGGGTGTGTGTTACATTACATTCACTAGTAGGAGTGAGAAAAACATCACGGGGTGGTGCGCATTGTATGGGTGTGTGTTACATTACATTCACTAGTAGGAGTGAGAAAAACATCACGGGGTGGTGCGCATTGTATGGGTGTGTTACATTACATTCACTAGTAGGAGTGAGAAAAACATCACGGGGTGGTGCGCATTGTATGGGTGTGTGTTACATTACATTCACTAGTAGGAGTGAGAAAAACATCACGGGGTGGTGTGAATCGGAGGGTCTGAATTAGGATAGTTAGTGAGTGGCAATGTAGGATGGAGAAAAGCACCGCGGGGTGGTCAGCATGGGGAGGTCAGGGAACATGCAGTGGCAATGTAGGATAGGTTTCTGAAAAACATCGCGGGGTGGTGCGCATTGAATGGGTGTGTGTTACATTAGATTCACTAGTAGGAGTGAGAAAAACATCACGGGGTGGTGCGCATTGTTTGGGTGTGTGTTACATTACATTCACTAGTAGGAGTGAGAAAAACATCACGCGGTGGTGCGCATTGTATGGGTGTGTGTTACATTACATTCACTAGTAGGAGTGAGAAAAACATCACGGGGTGGTGCGCATTGTATGGGTGTGTGTTACATTACATTCACTAGTAGGAGTGAAAAAACATCACGCGGTGGTGCGCATTGTATGGGTGTGTGTTACATTACATTCACTAGTAGGAGTGAGAAAAACATCACGGGGTGGTGCGCATTGTATGGGTGTGTGTTACATTACATTCACTAGTAGGAGTGAGAAAAACATCACGGGGTGGTGCGCATTGTATGGGTGTGTGTTACATTACATTCACTAGTAGGAGTGAGAAAAACATCACGGGGTGGTGCGCATTGTATGGGTGTGTGTTACATTACATTCACTAGTAGGAGTGAGAAAAACATCACGGGGTGGTGCGCATTGTATGGGTGTGTGTTACATTACATTCACTAGTAGGAGTGAGAAAAACATCACGGGGTGGTGCGCATTGTATGGGTGTGTTACATTACATTCACTTGTAGGAGTGAGAAAAACATCACGGGGTGGTGCGCATTGTATGGGTGTGTGTTACATTACATTCACTAGTACGAGTGAGAAAAACATCACGGGGTGGTGTGAATCAGAGGTCTGAATTAGGATAGGCAGTGAGTGGCAATGTAGGATGGAGAAAAGCACCGCGGGGTGGTGAGCATGGGGAGGTCAGGGAACATGCAGTGGCAATGTAGGATAGGTTTCTGAAAAACATCGCGGGGTGGTGCGCATTGTATGGGTGTGTGTTACATTAGATTCACTAGTAGGAGTGAGAAAAACATCACGGGGTGGTGCGCATTGTATGGGTGTGTGTTACATTACATTCACTAGTAGGAGTGAGAAAAACATCACGGTGTGGTGCGCATTGTATGGGTGTGTGTTACATTAGATTCACTAGTAGGAGTGAGAAAAACATCACGGGGTGGTGCGCATTGTATGGGTGCGTGTTACATTACATTCACTAGTAGGTGTGAGAGCAACATCACGGGGTGGTGCTCATTGTATGGGTGCGTGTTACATTTCATTCACTAGTAGGAGTGAGAAAAACATCACGGTGTGGTGCGCATTGTATGGGTGCGTGTTACTTTACATTCACTAGTAGGAGTGAGAAAAACATCACGGGGTGGTGCGCATTGTATGGGTGCGTGTTACATTACATTCACTAGTAGGAGTGAGAAAAACATCGCGGGGTGGTGCGCATTGTATGGGTGTGTGTTACATTAGATTCACTAGTAGGAGTGAGAAAAACATCACGGGGTGGTGCGCATTGTATGGGTGCGTGTTACATTACATTCACTAGTAGGAGTGAGAAAAACATCACGGGGTGGTGCGCATTGTATGGGTGCGTGTTACATTACATTCACTAGTAGGAGTGAGAAAAACATCACGGGGTGGTGCGCATTGTATTGGTGCGTGTTACATTACATTCACTAGTAGGAGTGAGAAAAACATCACGGGGTGGTGCGCATTGTATGGGTGTGTTACATTACATTCACTAGTAGGAGTAAGAAAATCATCACGGGGTGGTGCGCATTGTATCGGTGTGTGTTACATTACATTCACTAATAGGAGTGAGAAAAACATCATGGGGTGGTGCGCATTGTATGGGTGTGTGTTACATTAAATTCACCAGTAGGAGTGAGAAAAACATCACGGGGTTGTGCGCATTGTATGGGTGTGTGTTACATTACATTCACTAGTAGGAGTGAGAAAAACATCACGGGGTGGTGCGCATTGTATGGGTGTGTGTTACATTACATTCACTAGTAGGAGTGAGAAAAACATCACGGGGTGGTGTGCATTGTATGGGTGTGTGTTACATTACATTCACTAGTAGGAGTGAGAAAAACATCACGGGGTGGTGTTAATCGGAGGGTCTGAATTAGGATAGTTAGTGAGTGGCAATGTAGGATGGAGAAAAGCACCGCGGGGTGGTCAGCATGGGGAGGTCAGGGAACATGCAGTGGCAATGTAGGATAGGTTTCTGAAAAACATCGCGGGGTGGTGCGCATTGAATGGGTGTGTGTTACATTAGATTCACTAGTAGGAGTGAGAAAAACATCACGGGGTGGTGCGCATTGTATGGGTGTGTGTTACATTACATTCACTAGTAGGAGTGAGAAAAACATCACGGGGTGGTGCGCATTGTATGGGTGTGTGTTACATTACATTCACTAGTAGGAGTGAGAAAAACATCACGGGGTGGTGCGCATTGTATGGGTGTGTGTTACATTACATTCACTAGTAGGAGTGAGAACAACATCACGGGGTGGTGCGCATTGTATGGGTGTGTGTTACATTACATTCACTACTAGGAGAGAGAACAACATCACGGGGTGGTGTGCATTGTATGGGTGTGTGTTACATTACATTCACTAGTAGGTGTGAGAACAACATCACGGGGTGTTGCGCATTGTATGGGTGCGTGTTACATTACATTCACTAGTAGGAGTGAGAACAACATCACGGGGTGGTGCGCATTGTATGGGTGCGTGTTACATTACATTCACTAGTAGGAGTGAGAAAAACATCACGGGGTGGTGCGCATTGTATGGGTGCGTGTTACTTTACATTCACTAGTAGGAGTGAGAAAAACATCACGGGGTTGTGCGCATTGTATGGGTGCGTGTTACATTACATTCACTAGTAGGAGTGAGAAAAACATCACGGGGTGGTGCGCATTGTATGGGTGCGTGTTACATTACATTCACTAGTAGGAGTGAGAAAAACATCACGGGGTGGTGCGCATTGTATGGGTGCGTGTTACATTACATTCACTAGTAGGAGTGAGAAAAACATCACGGGGTGGTGCGCATTGTATGGGTGCGTGTTACATTACATTCACTAGTAGGAGTGAGAAAAACATCACGGGGAGGTGCGCATTGTATGGGTGCGTGTTACATTACATTCACTAGTAGGAGTGAGAAAAACATCACGTGGAGGTGCTCATTATATGGGTGCGTGTTACATTACATTCACTAGTAGGAGTGAGAAAAACATCACGGGGTGGTGCGCATTGTACGGGTGCGTGTTACATTACATTCACTAGTAGGATTGAGAAAAACATCAAGGGGTGGTGCGCATTGTATGGGTGCGTGTTACATTACATTCACTAGTAGGAGTGAGAAAAACATCACGGGGTGGTGCGCATTGTATGGGTGCGTGTTACATTACATTCACTACTAGGAGTGAGAACAACATCACGGGGTGGTGCGCATTGTATGGGTGTGTGTTACATTACATTCACTAGTAGGAGTGAGAAAAACATCACGGGGTGGTGCGCATTGTATGGGTGCGTGTTACATTACATTCACTAGTAGGTGTGAGAACAACATCACGGGGTGGTGCGCATTGTATGGGTGCGTGTTACATTACATTCACTAGTAGGAGTGAGAAAAACATCACGGAGTGGTGCGCATTGTATGGGTGCGTGTTACTTTACATTCACTAGTAGGAGTGAGAACAACATCACGGGGTGGTGCGCATTGTATGGGTGTGTGTTACATTACATTCACTACTAGGAGTGAGAACAACATCACGGGGTGGTGCGCATTGTATGGGTGTGTGTTACATTACATTCACTAGTAGGAGTGAGAAAAACATCACGGGGTGGTGCGCATTGTATGGGTGCGTGTTACATTACATTCACTAGTAGGAGTGAGAACAACATCACGGGGTGGTGCGCATTGTATGGTGTGTGTTACATTACATTTACTACTAGGAGTGAGAACAACATCACGGGGTGGTGCGCATTGTATGGGTGCGTGTTACATTACATTCACTAGTAGGAGTGAGAACAACATCACGGGGTGGTGCGCATTGTATGGGTGTGTGTTATATTACATTCACTAGTAGGAGTGAGAAAAACCTCACGGGGTGGTGCGCATTGTATGGGTGCGTGTTACATTACATTCACTAGTAGGTGTGAGAACAACATCACGGGGTGGTGCTCATTGTATGGGTGCGTGTTACATTACATTCACTAGTAGGAGTGAGAAAAACATCACGGGGTGGTGCGCATTGTATGGGTGCGTGTTACTTTACATTCACTAGTAGGAGTGAGAAAAACATTACGGGGTGGTGCGCATTGTATGGGTGCGTGTTACATTACATTCACTAGTAGGAGTGAGAAAAACATCACGGGGTGGTGTGCATTGTATGGGTGCGTGTTACATTACATTCACTAGTAGGAGTGAGAAAAACATCACGGGGTGGTGCGCATTGTATGGGTGCGTGTTACATTACATTCACTAGTAGGAGTGAGAAAAACATCATGGGGTGGTGCGCATTGTATGGGTGCGTGTTACATTACATTCACTAGTAGGAGTGAGAAAAACATCACGGGGTGGTGCGCATTGTATGGGTGTGTTACATTACATTCACTAGTAGGAGTGAGAAAATCATCACGGGGTGGTGCGCATTGTATCGGTGTGTGTTACATTACATTCACTAATAGGAGTGAGAAAAACATCATGGGGTGGTGCGCATTGTATGGGTGTGTGTTACATTAAATTCACCAGTAGAAGTGAGAAAAACATCACGGGGTGGTGCGCATTGTATGGGTGTGTGTTACATTACATTCACTAGTAGGAGTGAGAAAAACATCACGGGGTGGTGCGCATTGTATGGGTGTGTGTTACATTACATTCACTAGTAGGAGTGAGAAAAACATCACGGGGTGGTGCGCATTGTATGGGTGTGTGTTACATTACATTCACTAGTAGGAGTGAGAAAAACATCACGGGGTGGTGCGCATTGTATGGGTGTGTTACATTACATTCACTAGTAGGAGTGAGAAAAACATCACGGGGTGGTGCGCATTGTATGGGTGTGTGTTACATTACATTCACTAGTAGGAGTGAGAAAAACATCACGGTGTGGTGTGAATCGGAGGGTCTGAATTAGGATAGGCAGTGAGTGGCAATGTAGGATGGAGAAAAGCACCGCGGGGTGGTCAGCATGAGGAGGTCAGGGAACATGCAGTGGCAATGTAGGATAGGTTTCTGAAAAACATCGCGGGGTGGTGCGCATTGTATGGGTGTGTGTTACATTAGATTCACTAGTAGGAGTGAGAAAAACATCACGGGGTGGTGCGCATTGTATGGGTGTGTGTTACATTACATTCACTAGTAGGAGTGAGAAAAACATCACGGGGTGGTGCGCATTGTATGGGTGTGTGTTACATTAAATTCACTAGTAGGAGTGAGAAAAACATCACGGGGTGGTGTGAATCGGAGGGTCTGAATTAGGATAGGCAGTGAGTGGCAATGTAGGATGGAGAAAAGCACCGCGGGGTGGTCAGCATGGGGAGGTCAGGGAACATGCAGTGGCAATGTAGGATAGGTTTCTGAAAAACATCGCGGGGTGGTGCGCATTGTATGGGTGCGTGTTACATTAGATTCACTAGTAGGAGTGAGAAAAACATCACGGGGTGGTGCGCACTGTATGGGTGTGTGTTACATTACATTCACTAGTAGGAGTGAGAAAATCATCACGGGGTGGTGCGCATTGTATCGGTGTGTGTTACGTTACATTCACTAATAGGAGTGAGAAAAACATCATGGGGTGGTGCGCATTGTATGGGTGTGTGTTACATTACATTCACCAGTAGGAGTGAGAAAAACATCACGGGGTGGTGCGCATTGTATGGGTGTGTGTTACATTACATTCACTAGTAGGAGTGAGAAAAACATCACGGTGTGGTGCGCATTGTATGGGTGTGTGTTACATTAGATTCACTAGTAGGAGTGAGAAAAACATCACGGGGTGGTGCGCATTGTATGGGTGCGTGTTACATTACATTCACTAGTAGGTGTGAGAGCTACATCACGGGGTGGTGCGCATTGTATGGGTGCGTGTTACTTTACATTCACTAGTAGGAGTGAGAAAAACATCACGGGGTGGTGCGCATTGTATGGGTGCGTGTTACTTTACATTCACTAGTAGGAGTGAGAAAAACATCACGGGGTGGTGCGCATTGTATGGGTGCGTGTTACATTACATTCACTAGTAGGAGTGAGAAAAACATCACGGGGTGGTGTGCATTGTATGGGTGCGTGTTACATTACATTCACTAGTAGGAGTGAGAAAAACATCACGGGGTGGTGCGCATTGTATGGGTGCGTGTTACATTACATTCACTGGTAGGAGTGAGAAAAACATCATGGGGTGGTGCGCATTGTATGGGTGCGTGTTACATTACATTCACTAGTAGGAGTGAGAAAAACATCACGGGGTGGTCCGCATTGTATGGGTGTGTTACATTACATTCACTAGTAGGAGTGAGAAAATCATCACGGGGTGGTGCGCATTGTATCGGTGTGTGTTACATTACATTCACTAATAGGAGTGAGAAAAACATCATGGGGTGGTGCGCATTGTATGGGTGTGTGTTACATTAAATTCACCAGTAGAAGTGAGAAAAACATCACGGGGTTGTGCGCATTGTATGGGTGTGTGTTACATTACATTCACTAGTAGGAGTGAGAAAAACATCACGGGGTGGTGCGCATTGTATGGGTGTGTGTTACATTACATTCACTAGTAGGAGTGAGAAAAACATCACGGGGTGGTGCGCATTGTATGGGTGTGTGTTACATTACATTCACTAGTAGGAGTGAGAAAAACATCACGGGGTGGTGCGCATTGTATGGGTGTGTGTTACATTACATTCACTAGTAGGAGTGAGAAAAACATTACGGGGTGGTGCGCATTGTATGGGTGTGTTACATTACATTCACTAGTAGGAGTGAGAAAAACATCACGGGGTGGTGCGCATTGTATGGGTGTGTGTTACATTACATTCACTAGTAGGAGTGAGAAAAACATCACGGTGTGGTGTGAATCGGAGGGTCTGAATTAGGATAGGCAGTGAGTGGCAATGTAGGATGGAGAAAAGCACCGCGGGGTGGTCAGCATGAGGAGGTCAGGGAACATGCAGTGGCAATGTAGGATAGGTTTCTGAAAAACATCGCGGGGTGGTGCGCATTGTATGGGTGTGTGTTACATTAGATTCACTAGTAGGAGTGAGAAAAACATCACGGGGTGGTGCGCATTGTATGGGTGTGTGTTACATTACATTCACTAGTAGGAGTGAGAAAAACATCACGGGGTGGTGCGCATTGTATGGGTGTGTGTTACATTACATTCACTAGTAGGAGTGAGAAAAACATCACGGGGTGGTGTGAATCGGAGTGTCTGAATTAGGATAGGCAGTGAGTGGCAATGTAGGATGGAGAAAAGCACCGCGGGGTGGTCAGCATGGGGAGGTCAGGGAACATGCAGTGGCAATGTAGGATAGGTTTCTGAAAAACATCGCGGGGTGGTGCGCATTGTATGGGTGTGTGTTACATTAGATTCACTAGTAGGAGTGAGAAAAACATCACGGGGTGGTGCGCATTGTATGGGTGTGTGTTACATTACATTCACTAGTAGGAGTGAGAAAATCATCACGGGGTGGTGCGCATTGTATCGGTGTGTGTTACGTTACATTCACTAATAGGAGTGAGAAAAACATCATGGGGTGGTGCGCATTGTATGGGTGTGTGTTACATTACATTCACCAGTAGGAGTGAGAAAAACATCACGGGGTGGTGCGCATTGTATGGGTGTGTGTTACATTACATTCACTAGTAGGAGTGAGAAAAACATCACGGGGTGGTGCGCATTGTATGGGTGTGTGTTACATTACATTCACTAGTAGGAGTGAGAAAAACATCACGGGGTGGTGTGAATCGGAGGGTCTGAATTAGGATAGGCAGTGAGTGGCAATGTAGGATGGAGAAAAGCACCGCGGGGTGGTCAGCATGGGGAGGTCAGGGAACATTCAGTGGCAATGTAGGATAGGTTTCTGAAAAACATCGCGGGGTGGTGCGCATTGAATGGGTGTGTGTTACATTAGATTCACTAGTAGGAGTGAGAAAAACATCACGGGGTGGTGCGCATTGTATGGGTGTGTGTTACATTACATTCACTAGTAGGAGTGAGAAAAACATCACGGGGTGGTGTGCATTGTATGGGTGTGTGTTACATTACATTCACTAATAGGAGTGAGAAAAACATCACGGGGTGGTGCGCATTGTATGGGTGTGTGTTACATTACATTCACTAGTAGGAGTGAGAAAAACATCACGCTGTGGTGCGCATTGTATGGGTGTGTGTTACATTACATTCACTAGTAGGAGTGAGAAAAACATCACTGGGTGGTGCGCATTGTATGGGTGTGTGTTACATTACATTCACTAGTAGGAGTGAGAAAAACATCACGGGGTGGTGCGCATTGTATGGGTGTGTGTTACATTACATTCACTAGTAGGAGTGAGAAAAACATCACGGGGTGGTGCGCATTGTATGGGTGTGTGTTACATTACATTCACTAGTAGGAGTGAGAAAAACATCACGGGGTGGTGCGCATTGTATGGGTGTGTGTTACATTACATTCACTAGTAGGAGTGAGAAAAACATCACGGGGTGGTGCGCATTGTATGGGTGTGTTACATTACATTCACTAGTAGGAGTGAGAAAAACATCACGGGGTGGTGCGCATTGTATGGGTGTGTGTTACATTTCATTCACTAGTAGGAGTGAGAAAAACATCACGGGGTGGTGTGAATCGGAGGGTCTGAATTAGGATAGTTAGTGAGTGGCAATGTAGGATGGAGAAAAGCACCGCGGGGTGGTCAGCATGGGGAGGTCAGGGAACATGCAGTGGCAATGTAGGATAGGTTTCTGAAAAACATCGCGGGGTGGTGCGCATTGAATGGGTGTGTGTTACATTAGATTCACTAGTAGGAGTGAGAAAAACATCACGGGGTGGTGCGCATTGTATGGGTGTGTGTTACATTACATTTACTAGTAGGAGTGAGAAAAACATCAAGCGGTGGTGCGCATTGTATGGGTGTGTGTTACATTACATTCACTAGTAGGAGTGAGAAAAACATCACGGGGTGGTGCGCATTGTATGGGTGTGTGTTACATTACATTCACTAGTAGGAGTGAGAAAAACATCACGCGGTGGTGCGCATTGTATGGGTGTGTGTTACATTACATTCACTAGTAGGAGTGAGAAAAACATCACGGGGTGGTGCGCATTGTATGGGTGTGTGTTACATTACATTCACTAGTAGGAGTGAGAAAAACATCACGGGGTGGTGCGCATTGTATGGGTGTGTGTTACATTACATTCACTAGTAGGAGTGAGAAAAACATCACGGGGTGGTGCGCATTGTATGGGTGTGTGTTACATTACATTCACTAGTAGGAGTGAGAAAAACATCACGGGGTGGTGCGCATTGTATGGGTGTGTGTTACATTACATTCACTAGTAGGAGTGAGAAAAACATCACGGGGTGGTGCGCATTGTATGGGTGTGTTACATTACATTCACTTGTAGGAGTGAGAAAAACATCACGGGGTGGTGCGCATTGTATGGGTGTGTGTTACATTACATTCACTAGTACGAGTGAGAAAAACATCACGGGGTGGTGTGAATCAGAGGTCTGAATTAGGATAGGCAGTGAGTGGCAATGTAGGATGGAGAAAAGCACCGCGGGGTGGTGAGCATGGGGAGGTCAGGGAACATGCAGTGGCAATGTAGGATAGGTTTCTGAAAAACATCGCGGGGTGGTGCGCATTGTATGGGTGTGTGTTACATTAGATTCACTAGTAGGAGTGAGAAAAACATCACGGGGTGGTGCGCATTGTATGGGTGTGTGTTACATTACATTCACTAGTAGGAGTGAGAAAAACATCACGCGGTGGTGCGCATTGTATGGGTGTGTGTTACATTACATTCACTAGTAGGAGTGAGAAAAACATCACGGGGTGGTGCGCATTGTATGGGTGTGTGTTACATTACATTCACTAGTAGGAGTGAGAAAAACATCACGGGGTGGTGCGCATTGTATGGGTGTGTGTTACATTACATTCACTAGTAGGAGTGAGAAAAACATCACGGGGTGGTGCGCATTGTATGGGTGTGTGTTACATTACATTCACTAGTAGGAGTGAGAAAAACATCACGGGGTGGTGCGCATTGTATGGGTGTGTGTTACATTACATTCACTAGTAGGAGTGAGAAAAACATCACGGGGTGGTGCGCATTGTATGGGTGTGTTACATTAGATTCACTAGTAGGAGTGAGAAAAACATCACGGGGTGGTGCGCATTGTATGGGTGTGTGTTACATTACATTCACTAGTAGGAGTGAGAAAAACATCACGGGGTGGTGTGAATCGGAGGGTCTGAATTAGGATAGTTAGTGAGTGGCAATGTAGGATGGAGAAAAGCACCGCGGGGTGGTCAGCATGGGGAGGTCAGGGAACATGCAGTGGCAATGTAGGATAGGTTTCTGAAAAACATCGCGGGGTGGTGCGCATTGAATGGGTGTGTGTTACATTAGATTCACTAGTAGGAGTGAGAAAAACATCACGGGGTGGTGCGCATTGTATGGGTGTGTGTTACATTACATTCACTAGTAGGAGTGAGAAAAACATCAAGCGGTGGTGCGCATTGTATGGGTGTGTGTTACATTACATTCACTAGTAGGAGTGAGAAAAACATCACGGGGTGGTGCGCATTGTATGGGTGTGTGTTACATTACATTCACTAGTAGGAGTGAGAAAAACATCACGCGGTGGTGCGCATTGTATGGGTGTGTGTTACATTACATTCACTAGTAGGAGTGAGAAAAACATCACGGGGTGGTGCGCATTGTATGGGTGTGTGTTACATTACATTCACTAGTAGGAGTGAGAAAATCATCACGGGGTGGTGCGCATTGTATGGGTGTGTGTTACATTACATTCACTAGTAGGAGTGAGAAAAACATCACGGGGTGGTGCGCATTGTATGGGTGTGTTACATTAGATTCACTAGTAGGAGTGAGAAAAACATCACGGGGTGGTGCGCATTGTATGGGTGTGTGTTACATTACATTCACTAGTAGGAGTGAGAAAAACATCACGGGGTGGTGTGAATCAGAGGTCTGAATTAGGATAGGCAGTGAGTGGCAATGTAGGATGGAGAAAAGCACCGCGGGGTGGTGAGCATGGGGAGGTCAGGGAACATGCAGTGGCAATGTAGGATAGGTTTCTGAAAAACATCGCGGGGTGGTGCGCATTGTATGGGTGTGTGTTACATTAGATTCACTAGTAGGAGTGAGAAAAACATCACGGGGTGGTGCGCATTGTATGGGTGTGTGTTACATTAGATTCACTAGTAGGAGTGAGAAAAACATCACGGGGTGGTGCGCATTGTATGGGTGTGTGTTACATTACATTCACTAGTAGGAGTGAGAAAATCATCACGGGGTGGTGCGCATTGTATCGGTGTGTGTTACGTTACATTCACTAATAGGAGTGAGAAAAACATCATGGGGTGGTGCGCATTGTATGGGTGTGTGTTACATTACATTCACCAGTAGGAGTGAGAAAAACATCACGGGGTGGTGCGCATTGTATGGGTGTGTGTTACATTACATTCACTAGTAGGAGTGAGAAAAACATCACGGGGTGGTGCGCATTGTATGGGTGTGTGTTACATTACATTCACTAGTAGGAGTGAGAAAAACATCACGGGGTGGTGTGAATCGGAGGGTCTGAATTAGGATAGGCAGTGAGTGGCAATGTAGGATGGAGAAAAGCACCGCGGGGTGGTCAGCATGGGGAGGTCAGGGAACATTCAGTGGCAATGTAGGATAGGTTTCTGAAAAACATCGCGGGGTGGTGCGCATTGAATGGGTGTGTGTTACATTAGATTCACTAGTAGGAGTGAGAAAAACATCACGGGGTGGTGCGCATTGTATGGGTGTGTGTTACATTACATTCACTAGTAGGAGTGAGAAAAACATCACGGGGTGGTGTGCATTGTATGGGTGTGTGTTACATTACATTCACTAATAGGAGTGAGAAAAACATCACGGGGTGGTGCGCATTGTATGGGTGTGTGTTACATTACATTCACTAGTAGGAGTGAGAAAAACATCACGCGGTGGTGCGCATTGTATGGGTGTGTGTTACATTACATTCACTAGTAGGAGTGAGAAAAACATCACGGGGTGGTGCGCATTGTATGGGTGTGTGTTACATTACATTCACTAGTAGGAGTGAGAAAAACATCACGGGGTGGTGCGCATTGTATGGGTGTGTGTTACATTACATTCACTAGTAGGAGTGAGAAAAACATCACGGGGTGGTGCGCATTGTATGGGTGTGTTACATTACATTCACTAGTAGGAGTGAGAAAAACATCACGGGGTGGTGCGCATTGTATGGGTGTGTGTTACATTTCATTCACTAGTAGGAGTGAGAAAAACATCACGGGGTGGTGTGAATCGGAGGGTCTGAATTAGGATAGTTAGTGAGTGGCAATGTAGGATGGAGAAAAGCACCGCGGGGTGGTCAGCATGGGGAGGTCAGGGAACATGCAGTGGCAATGTAGGATAGGTTTCTGAAAAACATCGCGGGGTGGTGCGCATTGAATGGGTGTGTGTTACATTAGATTCACTAGTAGGAGTGAGAAAAACATCACGGGGTGGTGCGCATTGTATGGGTGTGTGTTACATTACATTTACTAGTAGGAGTGAGAAAAACATCAAGCGGTGGTGCGCATTGTATGGGTGTGTGTTACATTACATTCACTAGTAGGAGTGAGAAAAACATCACGGGGTGGTGCGCATTGTATGGGTGTGTGTTACATTACATTCACTAGTAGGAGTGAGAAAAACATCACGCGGTGGTGCGCATTGTATGGGTGTGTGTTACATTACATTCACTAGTAGGAGTGAGAAAAACATCACGGGGTGGTGCGCATTGTATGGGTGTGTGTTACATTACATTCACTAGTAGGAGTGAGAAAAACATCACGGGGTGGTGCGCATTGTATGGGTGTGTGTTACATTACATTCACTAGTAGGAGTGAGAAAAACATCACGGGGTGGTGCGCATTGTATGGGTGTGTGTTACATTACATTCACTAGTAGGAGTGAGAAAAACATCACGGGGTGGTGCGCATTGTATGGGTGTGTGTTACATTACATTCACTAGTAGGAGTGAGAAAAACATCACGGGGTGGTGCGCATTGTATGGGTGTGTTACATTACATTCACTTGTAGGAGTGAGAAAAACATCACGGGGTGGTGCGCATTGTATGGGTGTGTGTTACATTACATTCACTAGTACGAGTGAGAAAAACATCACGGGGTGGTGTGAATCAGAGGTCTGAATTAGGATAGGCAGTGAGTGGCAATGTAGGATGGAGAAAAGCACCGCGGGGTGGTGAGCATGGGGAGGTCAGGGAACATGCAGTGGCAATGTAGGATAGGTTTCTGAAAAACATCGCGGGGTGGTGCGCATTGTATGGGTGTGTGTTACATTAGATTCACTAGTAGGAGTGAGAAAAACATCACGGGGTGGTGCGCATTGTATGGGTGTGTGTTACATTACATTCACTAGTAGGAGTGAGAAAAACATCACGCGGTGGTGCGCATTGTATGGGTGTGTGTTACATTACATTCACTAGTAGGAGTGAGAAAAACATCACGGGGTGGTGCGCATTGTATGGGTGTGTGTTACATTACATTCACTAGTAGGAGTGAGAAAAACATCACGGGGTGGTGCGCATTGTATGGGTGTGTGTTACATTACATTCACTAGTAGGAGTGAGAAAAACATCACGGGGTGGTGCGCATTGTATGGGTGTGTGTTACATTACATTCACTAGTAGGAGTGAGAAAAACATCACGGGGTGGTGCGCATTGTATGGGTGTGTGTTACATTACATTCACTAGTAGGAGTGAGAAAAACATCACGGGGTGGTGCGCATTGTATGGGTGTGTTACATTAGATTCACTAGTAGGAGTGAGAAAAACATCACGGGGTGGTGCGCATTGTATGGGTGTGTGTTACATTACATTCACTAGTAGGAGTGAGAAAAACATCACGGGGTGGTGTGAATCGGAGGGTCTGAATTAGGATAGTTAGTGAGTGGCAATGTAGGATGGAGAAAAGCACCGCGGGGTGGTCAGCATGGGGAGGTCAGGGAACATGCAGTGGCAATGTAGGATAGGTTTCTGAAAAACATCGCGGGGTGGTGCGCATTGAATGGGTGTGTGTTACATTAGATTCACTAGTAGGAGTGAGAAAAACATCACGGGGTGGTGCGCATTGTATGGGTGTGTGTTACATTACATTCACTAGTAGGAGTGAGAAAAACATCAAGCGGTGGTGCGCATTGTATGGGTGTGTGTTACATTACATTCACTAGTAGGAGTGAGAAAAACATCACGGGGTGGTGCGCATTGTATGGGTGTGTGTTACATTACATTCACTAGTAGGAGTGAGAAAAACATCACGCGGTGGTGCGCATTGTATGGGTGTGTGTTACATTACATTCACTAGTAGGAGTGAGAAAAACATCACGGGGTGGTGCGCATTGTATGGGTGTGTGTTACATTACATTCACTAGTAGGAGTGAGAAAATCATCACGGGGTGGTGCGCATTGTATGGGTGTGTGTTACATTACATTCACTAGTAGGAGTGAGAAAAACATCACGGGGTGGTGCGCATTGTATGGGTGTGTTACATTAGATTCACTAGTAGGAGTGAGAAAAACATCACGGGGTGGTGCGCATTGTATGGGTGTGTGTTACATTACATTCACTAGTAGGAGTGAGAAAAACATCACGGGGTGGTGTGAATCAGAGGTCTGAATTAGGATAGGCAGTGAGTGGCAATGTAGGATGGAGAAAAGCACCGCGGGGTGGTGAGCATGGGGAGGTCAGGGAACATGCAGTGGCAATGTAGGATAGGTTTCTGAAAAACATCGCGGGGTGGTGCGCATTGTATGGGTGTGTGTTACATTAGATTCACTAGTAGGAGTGAGAAAAACATCACGGGGTGGTGCGCATTGTATGGGTGTGTGTTACATTAGATTCACTAGTAGGAGTGAGAAAAACATCACGGGGTGGTGCGCATTGTATGGGTGTGTGTTACATTACATTCACTAGTAGGAGTGAGAAAATCATCACGGGGTGGTGCGCATTGTATCGGTGTGTGTTACGTTACATTCACTAATAGGAGTGAGAAAAACATCATGGGGTGGTGCGCATTGTATGGGTGTGTGTTACATTACATTCACCAGTAGGAGTGAGAAAAACATCACGGGGTGGTGCGCATTGTATGGGTGTGTGTTACATTACATTCACTAGTAGGAGTGAGAAAAACATCACGGGGTGGTGCGCATTGTATGGGTGTGTGTTACATTACATTCACTAGTAGGAGTGAGAAAAACATCACGGGGTGGTGTGAATCGGAGGGTCTGAATTAGGATAGGCAGTGAGTGGCAATGTAGGATGGAGAAAAGCACCGCGGGGTGGTCAGCATGGGGAGGTCAGGGAACATTCAGTGGCAATGTAGGATAGGTTTCTGAAAAACATCGCGGGGTGGTGCGCATTGAATGGGTGTGTGTTACATTAGATTCACTAGTAGGAGTGAGAAAAACATCACGGGGTGGTGCGCATTGTATGGGTGTGTGTTACATTACATTCACTAGTAGGAGTGAGAAAAACATCACGGGGTGGTGTGCATTGTATGGGTGTGTGTTACATTACATTCACTAATAGGAGTGAGAAAAACATCACGGGGTGGTGCGCATTGTATGGGTGTGTGTTACATTACATTCACTAGTAGGAGTGAGAAAAACATCACGCGGTGGTGCGCATTGTATGGGTGTGTGTTACATTACATTCACTAGTAGGAGTGAGAAAAACATCACGGGGTGGTGCGCATTGTATGGGTGTGTGTTACATTACATTCACTAGTAGGAGTGAGAAAAACATCACGGGGTGGTGCGCATTGTATGGGTGTGTGTTACATTACATTCACTAGTAGGAGTGAGAAAAACATCACGGGGTGGTGCGCATTGTATGGGTGTGTGTTACATTACATTCACTAGTAGGAGTGAGAAAAACATCACGGGGTGGTGCGCATTGTATGGGTGTGTGTTACATTACATTCACTAGTAGGAGTGAGAAAAACATCACGGGGTGGTGCGCATTGTATGGGTGTGTTACATTACATTCACTAGTAGGAGTGAGAAAAACATCACGGGGTGGTGCGCATTGTATGGGTGTGTGTTACATTACATTCACTAGTAGGAGTGAGAAAAACATCACGGGGTGGTGTGAATCGGAGGGTCTGAATTAGGATAGTTAGTGAGTGGCAATGTAGGATGGAGAAAAGCACCGCGGGGTGGTCAGCATGGGGAGGTCAGGGAACATGCAGTGGCAATGTAGGATAGGTTTCTGAAAAACATCGCGGGGTGGTGCGCATTGAATGGGTGTGTGTTACATTAGATTCACTAGTAGGAGTGAGAAAAACATCACGGGGTGGTGCGCATTGTTTGGGTGTGTGTTACATTACATTCACTAGTAGGAGTGAGAAAAACATCACGCGGTGGTGCGCATTGTATGGGTGTGTGTTACATTACATTCACTAGTAGGAGTGAGAAAAACATCACGGGGTGGTGCGCATTGTATGGGTGTGTGTTACATTACATTCACTAGTAGGAGTGAGAAAAACATCACGCGGTGGTGCGCATTGTATGGGTGTGTGTTACATTACATTCACTAGTAGGAGTGAGAAAAACATCACGGGGTGGTGCGCATTGTATGGGTGTGTGTTACATTACATTCACTAGTAGGAGTGAGAAAAACATCACGGGGTGGTGCGCATTGTATGGGTGTGTGTTACATTACATTCACTAGTAGGAGTGAGAAAAACATCACGGGGTGGTGCGCATTGTATGGGTGTGTGTTACATTACATTCACTAGTAGGAGTGAGAAAAACATCACGGGGTGGTGCGCATTGTATGGGTGTGTGTTACATTACATTCACTAGTAGGAGTGAGAAAAACATCACGGGGTGGTCCGCATTGTATGGGTGTGTTACATTACATTCACTTGTAGGAGTGAGAAAAACATCACGGGGTGGTGCGCATTGTATGGGTGTGTGTTACATTACATTCACTAGTACGAGTGAGAAAAACATCACGGGGTGGTGTGAATCAGAGGTCTGAATTAGGATAGGCAGTGAGTGGCAATGTAGGATGGAGAAAAGCACCGCGGGGTGGTGAGCATGGGGAGGTCAGGGAACATGCAGTGGAAATGTAGGATAGGTTTCTGAAAAACATCGCGGGGTGGTGCGCATTGTATGGGTGTGTGTTACATTAGATTTACTAGTAGGAGTGAGAAAAACATCACGGGGTGGTGCGCATTGTATGGGTGTGTGTTACATTACATTCACTAGTAGGAGTGAGAAAAACATCACGGTGTGGTGCGCATTGTATGGGTGTGTGTTACATTAGATTCACTAGTAGGAGTGAGAAAAACATCACGGGGTGGTGCGCATTGTATGGGTGCGTGTTACATTACATTCACTGGTAGGTGTGAGAGCAACATCACGGGGTGGTGCTCATTGTATGGGTGCGTGTTACATTTCATTCACTAGTAGGAGTGAGAAAAACATCACGGTGTGGTGCGCATTGTATGGGTGCGTGTTACTTTACATTCACTAGTAGGAGTGAGAAAAACATCACGGGGTGGTGCGCATTGTATGGGTGCGTGTTACATTACATTCACTAGTAGGAGTGAGAAAAACATCGCGGGGTGGTGCGCATTGTATGGGTGTGTGTTACATTAGATTCACTAGTAGGAGTGAGAAAAACATCACGGGGTGGTGCGCATTGTATGGGTGCGTGTTACATTACATTCACTAGTAGGAGTGAGAAAAACATCACGGGGTGGTGCGCATTGTATGGGTGCGTGTTACATTACATTCACTAGTAGGAGTGAGAAAAACATCACGGGGTGGTGCGCATTGTATGGGTGCGTGTTACATTACATTCACTAGTAGGAGTGAGAAAAACATCACGGGGTGGTGCGCATTGTATGGGTGTGTTACATTACATTCACTAGTAGGAGTAAGAAAATCATCACGGGGTGGTGCGCATTGTATCGGTGTGTGTTACATTACATTCACTAATAGGAGTGAGAAAAACATCATGGGGTGGTGCGCATTGTATGGGTGTGTGTTACATTAAATTCACCAGTAGGAGTGAGAAAAACATCACGGGGTTGTGCGCATTGTATGGGTGTGTGTTACATTACATTCACTAGTAGGAGTGAGAAAAAAATCACGGGGTGGTGCGCATTGTATGGGTGTGTGTTACATTACATTCACTAGTAGGAGTGAGAAAAACATCACGGGGTGGTGTGAATCGGAGGGTCTGATTTAGGATAGTTAGTGAGTGGCAATGTAGGATGGAGAAAAGCACCGCGGGGTGGTCAGCATGGGGAGGTCAGGGAACATGCAGTGGCAATGTAGGATAGGTTTCTGAAAAACATCGCGGGGTGGTGCGCATTGAATGGGTGTGTGTTACATTAGATTCACTAGTAGGAGTGAGAAAAACATCACGGGGTGGTGCGCACTGTATGGGTGTGTGTTACATTACATTCACTAGTAGGATTGAGAAAAACATCACGCGGTGGTGCGCATTGTATGGGTGTGTGTTACATTACATTCACTAGTAGGAGTGAGAAAAACATCACGGGGTGGTGCGCATTGTATGGGTGTGTGTTACATTACATTCACTAGTAGGAGTGAGAAAAACATCACGCGGTGGTGCGCATTGTATGGGTGTGTGTTACATTACATTCACTAGTAGGAGTGAGAAAAACATCACGGGGTGGTGCGCATTGTATGGGTGTGTGTTACATTACATTCACTAGTAGGAGTGAAAAAACATCACGGGGTGGTGCGCATTGTATGGGTGTGTGTTACATTACATTCACTAGTAGGAGTGAGAAAAACATCACGGGGTGGTGCGCATTGTATGGGAGTGTGTTACATTACATTCTCTAGTAGGAGTGAGAAAAACATCACGGGGTGGTGCGCATTGTATGGGTGTGTGTTACATTACATTCACTAGTAGGAGTGAGAAAAACATCACGGGGTGGTGCGCATTGTATGGGTGTGTTACATTACATTCACTAGTAGGAGTGAGAAAAACATCACGGGGTGGTGCGCATTGTATGGGTGTGTGTTACATTACATTCACTAGTAGGATTGAGAAAAACATCACGGGGTGGTGTGAATCAGAGGGTCTGAATTAGGATAGGCAGTGAGTGGCAATGTAGGATGGAGAAAAACACCGCGGGGTGGTCAGCATGGGGAGGTCAGGGAACATGCAGTGGCAATGTAGGATAGGTTTCTGAAAAACATCGCGGGGTGGTGCGCAATGTATGGGTGTGTGTTACATTAGATTCACTAGTAGGAGTGAGAAAAACATCACGGAGTGGTGCGCATTGTATGGGTGTGTGTTACATTACATTCACTAGTAGGAGTGAGAAAAACATCACGGTGTGGTGCGCATTGTATGGGTGTGTGTTACATTACATTCACTAGTAGGAGTGAGAAAAACATCACAGGGTGGTGCGCATTGTATGGGTGTGTGTTACATTACATTCACTAGTAGGAGTGAGAAAAACATCACGGTGTGGTGTGAATCGGAGGGTCTGAATTAGGATAGGCAGTGAGTGGCAATGTAGGATGGAGAAAAGCACCGCGGTGTGGTCAGCATGGGGAGGTCAGGGAACATGCAGTGGCAATGTAGGATAGGTTTCTGAAAAACATCGCGGGGTGGTGCGCATTGTATGGGTGTGTGTTACATTACATTCACTAATAGGAGTGAGAAAAACATCACGGGGTGGTGCGCATTGTATGGGTGTGTGTTACATTACATTCACCAGTAGGAGTGAGAAAAACATCACGGGGTGGTGCGCATTGTATGGGTGTGTGTTACATTACATTCACTAGTAGGAGAGAGAAAAACATCACGGGGTGGTGCGCATTGTATGGGTGTGTGTTACATTACATTCACTAGTAGGAGTGAGAAAAACATCACGGGGTGGTGTGAATCGGAGGGTCTGAATTAGGATAGGCAGTGAGTGGCAATGTAGGATGGAGAAAAGCACCGCGGGGTGGTAGGCATGGGGAGGTCAGGGAACATGCAGTGGCAATGTAGGATAGGTTTCTGAAAAACATCGCGGGGTGGTGCGCATTGTATGGGTGTGTGTTACATTAGATTCACTAGTAGGAGTGAGAAAAACATCACGGGGTGGTGCGCATTGTATGGGTGTGTGTTACATTACATTCACTAGTAGGAGTGAGAAAAACATCACGCGGTGGTGCGCATTGTATGGGTGTGTGTTACATTACATTCACTAGTAGGAGTGAGAAAAACATCACGGGGTGGTGCGCATTGTATGGGTGTGTGTTACATTACATTCACTAGTAGGAGTGAGAAAAACATCACGGGGTGGTGCGCATTGTATGGGTGTGTGTTACATTACATTCACTAGTAGGAGTGAGAAAAACATCACGGGGTGGTGCGCATTGTATGGGTGTGTGTTACATTACATTCACTAGTAGGAGTGAGAAAAACATCACGGGGTGGTGCGCATTGTATGGGTGTGTGTTACATTACATTCACTAGTAGGAGTGAGAAAAACATCACGGGGTGGTGCGCATTGTATGGGTGTGTTACATTAGATTCACTAGTAGGAGTGAGAAAAACATCACGGGGTGGTGCGCATTGTATGGGTGTGTGTTACATTACATTCACTAGTAGGAGTGAGAAAAACATCACGGGGTTGTGTGAATCGGAGGGTCTGAATTAGGATAGTTAGTGAGTGGCAATGTAGGATGGAGAAAAGCACCGCGGGGTGGTCAGCATGGGGAGGTCAGGGAACATGCAGTGGCAATGTAGGATAGGTTTCTGAAAAACATCGCGGGGTGGTGCGCATTGAATGGGTGTGTGTTACATTAGATTCACTAGTAGGAGTGAGAAAAACATCACGGGGTGGTGCGCATTGTATGGGTGTGTGTTACATTACATTCACTAGTAGGAGTGAGAAAAACATCAAGCGGTGGTGCGCATTGTATGGGTGTGTGTTACATTACATTCACTAGTAGGAGTGAGAAAAACATCACGGGGTGGTGCGCATTGTATGGGTGTGTGTTACATTACATTCACTAGTAGGAGTGAGAAAAACATCACGCGGTGGTGCGCATTGTATGGGTGTGTGTTACATTACATTCACTAGTAGGAGTGAGAAAAACATCACGGGGTGGTGCGCATTGTATGGGTGTGTGTTACATTACATTCACTAGTAGGAGTGAGAAAATCATCACGGGGTGGTGCGCATTGTATGGGTGTGTGTTACATTACATTCACTAGTAGGAGTGAGAAAAACATCACGGGGTGGTGCGCATTGTATGGGTGTGTTACATTAGATTCACTAGTAGGAGTGAGAAAAACATCACGGGGTGGTGCGCATTGTATGGGTGTGTGTTACATTACATTCACTAGTAGGAGTGAGAAAAACATCACGGGGTGGTGTGAATCAGAGGTCTGAATTAGGATAGGCAGTGAGTGGCAATGTAGGATGGAGAAAAGCACCGCGGGGTGGTGAGCATGGGGAGGTCAGGGAACATGCAGTGGCAATGTAGGATAGGTTTCTGAAAAACATCGCGGGGTGGTGCGCATTGTATGGGTGTGTGTTACATTAGATTCACTAGTAGGAGTGAGAAAAACATCACGGGGTGGTGCGCATTGTATGGGTGTGTGTTACATTAGATTCACTAGTAGGAGTGAGAAAAACATCACGGGGTGGTGCGCATTGTATGGGTGTGTGTTACATTACATTCACTAGTAGGAGTGAGAAAATCATCACGGGGTGGTGCGCATTGTATCGGTGTGTGTTACGTTACATTCACTAATAGGAGTGAGAAAAACATCATGGGGTGGTGCGCATTGTATGGGTGTGTGTTACATTACATTCACCAGTAGGAGTGAGAAAAACATCACGGGGTGGTGCGCATTGTATGGGTGTGTGTTACATTACATTCACTAGTAGGAGTGAGAAAAACATCACGGGGTGGTGCGCATTGTATGGGTGTGTGTTACATTACATTCACTAGTAGGAGTGAGAAAAACATCACGGGGTGGTGTGAATCGGAGGGTCTGAATTAGGATAGGCAGTGAGTGGCAATGTAGGATGGAGAAAAGCACCGCGGGGTGGTCAGCATGGGGAGGTCAGGGAACATTCAGTGGCAATGTAGGATAGGTTTCTGAAAAACATCGCGGGGTGGTGCGCATTGAATGGGTGTGTGTTACATTAGATTCACTAGTAGGAGTGAGAAAAACATCACGGGGTGGTGCGCATTGTATGGGTGTGTGTTACATTACATTCACTAGTAGGAGTGAGAAAAACATCACGGGGTGGTGTGCATTGTATGGGTGTGTGTTACATTACATTCACTAATAGGAGTGAGAAAAACATCACGGGGTGGTGCGCATTGTATGGGTGTGTGTTACATTACATTCACTAGTAGGAGTGAGAAAAACATCACGCGGTGGTGCGCATTGTATGGGTGTGTGTTACATTACATTCACTAGTAGGAGTGAGAAAAACATCACGGGGTGGTGCGCATTGTATGGGTGTGTGTTACATTACATTCACTAGTAGGAGTGAGAAAAACATCACGGGGTGGTGCGCATTGTATGGGTGTGTGTTACATTACATTCACTAGTAGGAGTGAGAAAAACATCACGGGGTGGTGCGCATTGTATGGGTGTGTGTTACATTACATTCACTAGTAGGAGTGAGAAAAACATCACGGGGTGGTGCGCATTGTATGGGTGTGTGTTACATTACATTCACTAGTAGGAGTGAGAAAAACATCACGGGGTGGTGCGCATTGTATGGGTGTGTTACATTACATTCACTAGTAGGAGTGAGAAAAACATCACGGGGTGGTGCGCATTGTATGGGTGTGTGTTACATTACATTCACTAGTAGGAGTGAGAAAAACATCACGGGGTGGTGTGAATCGGAGGGTCTGAATTAGGATAGTTAGTGAGTGGCAATGTAGGATGGAGAAAAGCACCGCGGGGTGGTCAGCATGGGGAGGTCAGGGAACATGCAGTGGCAATGTAGGATAGGTTTCTGAAAAACATCGCGGGGTGGTGCGCATTGAATGGGTGTGTGTTACATTAGATTCACTAGTAGGAGTGAGAAAAACATCACGGGGTGGTGCGCATTGTTTGGGTGTGTGTTACATTACATTCACTAGTAGGAGTGAGAAAAACATCACGCGGTGGTGCGCATTGTATGGGTGTGTGTTACATTACATTCACTAGTAGGAGTGAGAAAAACATCACGGGGTGGTGCGCATTGTATGGGTGTGTGTTACATTACATTCACTAGTAGGAGTGAGAAAAACATCACGCGGTGGTGCGCATTGTATGGGTGTGTGTTACATTACATTCACTAGTAGGAGTGAGAAAAACATCACGGGGTGGTGCGCATTGTATGGGTGTGTGTTACATTACATTCACTAGTAGGAGTGAGAAAAACATCACGGGGTGGTGCGCATTGTATGGGTGTGTGTTACATTACATTCACTAGTAGGAGTGAGAAAAACATCACGGGGTGGTGCGCATTGTATGGGTGTGTGTTACATTACATTCACTAGTAGGAGTGAGAAAAACATCACGGGGTGGTGCGCATTGTATGGGTGTGTGTTACATTACATTCACTAGTAGGAGTGAGAAAAACATCACGGGGTGGTGCGCATTGTATGGGTGTGTTACATTACATTCACTTGTAGGAGTGAGAAAAACATCACGGGGTGGTGCGCATTGTATGGGTGTGTGTTACATTACATTCACTAGTACGAGTGAGAAAAACATCACGGGGTGGTGTGAATCAGAGTTCTGAATTAGGATAGGCAGTGAGTGGCAATGTAGGATGGAGAAAAGCACCGCGGGGTGGTGAGCATGGGGAGGTCAGGGAACATGCAGTGGAAATGTAGGATAGGTTTCTGAAAAACATCGCGGGGTGGTGCGCATTGTATGGGTGTGTGTTACATTAGATTTACTAGTAGGAGTGAGAAAAACATCACGGGGTGGTGCGCATTGTATGGGTGTGTGTTACATTACATTCACTAGTAGGAGTGAGAAAAACATCACGGTGTGGTGCGCATTGTATGGGTGTGTGTTACATTAGATTCACTAGTAGGAGTGAGAAAAACATCACGGGGTGGTGCGCATTGTATGGGTGCGTGTTACATTACATTCACTAGTAGGTGTGAGAGCAACATCACGGGGTGGTGCTCATTGTATGGGTGCGTGTTACATTTCATTCACTAGTAGGAGTGAGAAAAACATCACGGTGTGGTGCGCATTGTATGGGTGCGTGTTACTTTACATTCACTAGTAGGAGTGAGAAAAACATCACGGGGTGGTGCGCATTGTATGGGTGCGTGTTACATTACATTCACTAGTAGGAGTGAGAAAAACATCGCGGGGTGGTGCGCATTGTATGGGTGTGTGTTACATTAGATTCACTAGTAGGAGTGAGAAAAACATCACGGGGTGGTGCGCATTGTATGGGTGCGTGTTACATTACATTCACTAGTAGGAGTGAGAAAAACATCACGGGGTGGTGCGCATTGTATGGGTGCGTGTTACATTACATTCACTAGTAGGAGTGAGAAAAACATCACGGGGTGGTGCGCATTGTATGGGTGCGTGTTACATTACATTCACTAGTAGGAGTGAGAAAAACATCACGGGGTGGTGCGCATTGTATGGGTGTGTTACATTACATTCACTAGTAGGAGTAAGAAAATCATCACGGGGTGGTGCGCATTGTATCGGTGTGTGTTACATTACATTCACTAATAGGAGTGAGAAAAACATCATGGGGTGGTGCGCATTGTATGGGTGTGTGTTACATTAAATTCACCAGTAGGAGTGAGAAAAACATCACGGGGTTGTGCGCATTGTATGGGTGTGTGTTACATTACATTCACTAGTAGGAGTGAGAAAAAAATCACGGGGTGGTGCGCATTGTATGGGTGTGTGTTACATTACATTCACTAGTAGGAGTGAGAAAAACATCACGGGGTGGTGTGAATCGGAGGGTCTGATTTAGGATAGTTAGTGAGTGGCAATGTAGGATGGAGAAAAGCACCGCGGGGTGGTCAGCATGGGGAGGTCAGGGAACATGCAGTGGCAATGTAGGATAGGTTTCTGAAAAACATCGCGGGGTGGTGCGCATTGAATGGGTGTGTGTTACATTAGATTCACTAGTAGGAGTGAGAAAAACATCACGGGGTGGTGCGCACTGTATGGGTGTGTGTTACATTACATTCACTAGTAGGATTGAGAAAAACATCACGCGGTGGTGCGCATTGTATGGGTGTGTGTTACATTACATTCACTAGTAGGAGTGAGAAAAACATCACGGGGTGGTGCGCATTGTATGGGTGTGTGTTACATTACATTCACTAGTAGGAGTGAGAAAAACATCACGCGGTGGTGCGCATTGTATGGGTGTGTGTTACATTACATTCACTAGTAGGAGTGAGAAAAACATCACGGGGTGGTGCGCATTGTATGGGTGTGTGTTACATTACATTCACTAGTAGGAGTGAAAAAACATCACGGGGTGGTGCGCATTGTATGGGTGTGTGTTACATTACATTCACTAGTAGGAGTGAGAAAAACATCACGGGGTGGTGCGCATTGTATGGGAGTGTGTTACATTACATTCTCTAGTAGGAGTGAGAAAAACATCACGGGGTGGTGCGCATTGTATGGGTGTGTGTTACATTACATTCACTAGTAGGAGTGAGAAAAACATCACGGGGTGGTGCGCATTGTATGGGTGTGTTACATTACATTCACTAGTAGGAGTGAGAAAAACATCACGGGGTGGTGCGCATTGTATGGGTGTGTGTTACATTACATTCACTAGTAGGATTGAGAAAAACATCACGGGGTGGTGTGAATCAGAGGGTCTGAATTAGGATAGGCAGTGAGTGGCAATGTAGGATGGAGAAAAACACCGCGGGGTGGTCAGCATGGGGAGGTCAGGGAACATGCAGTGGCAATGTAGGATAGGTTTCTGAAAAACATCGCGGGGTGGTGCGCAATGTATGGGTGTGTGTTACATTAGATTCACTAGTAGGAGTGAGAAAAACATCACGGAGTGGTGCGCATTGTATGGGTGTGTGTTACATTACATTCACTAGTAGGAGTGAGAAAAACATCACGGTGTGGTGCGCATTGTATGGGTGTGTGTTACATTACATTCACTAGTAGGAGTGAGAAAAACATCACAGGGTGGTGCGCATTGTATGGGTGTGTGTTACATTACATTCACTAGTAGGAGTGAGAAAAACATCACGGTGTGGTGTGAATCGGAGGGTCTGAATTAGGATAGGCAGTGAGTGGCAATGTAGGATGGAGAAAAGCACCGCGGTGTGGTCAGCATGGGGAGGTCAGGGAACATGCAGTGGCAATGTAGGATAGGTTTCTGAAAAACATCGCGGGGTGGTGCGCATTGTATGGGTGTGTGTTACATTACATTCACTAATAGGAGTGAGAAAAACATCATGGGGTGGTGCGCATTGTATGGGTGTGTGTTACATTACATTCACCAGTAGGAGTGAGAAAAACATCACGGGGTGGTGCGCATTGTATGGGTGTGTGTTACATTACATTCACTAGTAGGAGAGAGAAAAACATCACGGGGTGGTGCGCATTGTATGGGTGTGTGTTACATTCCATTCACTAGTAGGAGTGAGAAAAACATCACGGGGTGGTGTGAATCGGAGGGTCTGAATTAGGATAGGCAGTGAGTGGCAATGTAGGATGGAGAAAAGCACCGCGGGGTGGTAGGCATGGGGAGGTCAGGGAACATGCAGTGGCATTGTAGGATAGGTTTCTGAAAAACATCGCGGGGTGGTGCAAATTGAATGGGTGTGTGTTACATTAGATTCACTAGTAGGAGTGAGAAAAACATCACGGGGTGGTGCGCATTGTATGGGTGTGTGTTACATTACATTCACTAGTAGGAGTGAGAAAAACATCACGGGGTGGTGCGCATTGTATGGGTGTGTGTTACATTACATTCACTAGTAGGAGTGAGAAAAACATCACGGGGTGGTGTGAATCGGAGGGTCTGATTTAGGATAGTTAGTGAGTGGCAATATAGGATGGAGAAAAGCACCGCGGGGTGGTCAGCATGGGGAGGTCAGGGAACATGCAGTGGCAATGTAGGATAGGTTTCTGAAAAACATCGCGGGGTGGTGCGCATTGAATGGGTGTGTGTTACATTAGATTCACTAGTAGGAGTGAGAAAAACATCACGGGGTGGTGCGCATTGTATGGGTGTGTGTTACATTACATTCACTAGTAGGAGTGAGAAAAACATCACGCGGTGGTGCGCATTGTATGGGTGTGTGTTACATTACATTCACTAGTAGGAGTGAGAAAAACATCACGGGGTGGTGCGCATTGTATGGGTGTGTGTTACATTACATTCACTAGTAGGAGTGAGAAAAACATCACGGGGTGGTGCGCATTGTATGGGTGTGTGTTACATTACATTCACTAGTAGGAGTGAGAAAAACATCACAGGGTGGTGCGCATTGTATGGGTGTGTGTTACATTACATTCACTAGTAGGAGTGAGAAAAACATCACGGGGTGGTGCGCATTGTATGGGTGTGTGTTACATTACATTCACTAGTAGGAGTGAGAAAAACATCACGGGGTGGTGCGCATTGTATGGGTGTGTTACATTACATTCACTAGTAGGAGTGAGAAAAACATCACGGGGTGGTGCGCATTGTATGGGTGTGTGTTACATTACATTCACTAGTAGGAGTGAGAAAAACATCACGGGGTGGTGTGAATCGGAGGGTCTGAATTAGGATAGTTAGTGAGTGGCAATGTAGGATGGAGAAAAGCCCAGCGGGGTGGTCAGCATGGGGAGGTAAGGGAACATGCAGTGGCAATGTAGGATAGGTTTCTGAAAAACATCGCGGGGTGGTGCGCATTGAATGGGTGTGTGTTACATTAGATTCACTAGTAGGAGTGAGAAAAACATCACGGGGTGGTGCGCATTGTATGGGTGTGTGTTACATTACATTCACTAGTAGGAGTGAGAAAAACATCACGCGGTGGTGCGCATTGTATGGGTGTGTGTTACATTACATTCACTAGTAGGAGTGAGAAAAACATCACGGGGTGGTGCGCATTGTATGGGTGTGTGTTACATTACATTCACTAGTAGGAGTGAGAAAAACATCACGCGGTGGTGCGCATTGTATGGGTGTGTGTTACATTACATTCACTAGTAGGAGTGAGAAAAACATCACGGGGTGGTGCGCATTGTATGGGTGTGTGTTACATTACATTCACTAGTAGGAGTGAGAAAAACATCACGGGGTGGTGCGCATTGTATGGGTGTGTGTTACATTACATTCACTAGTAGGAGTGAGAAAAACATCACGGGGTGGTGCGCATTGTATGGGTGTGTGTTACATTACATTCACTAGTAGGAGTGAGAAAAACATCACGGGGTGGTGCGCATTGTATGGGTGTGTTACATTACATTCACTTGTAGGAGTGAGAAAAACATCACGGGGTGGTGCGCATTGTATGGGTGTGTGTTACATTACATTCACTAGTACGAGTGAGAAAAACATCACGGGGTGGTGTGAATCAGAGGTCTGAATTAGGATAGGCAGTGAGTGGCAATGTAGGATGGAGAAAAGCACCGCGGGGTGGTGAGCATGGGGAGGTCAGGGAACATGCAGTGGAAATGTAGGATAGGTTTCTGAAAAACATCGCGGGGTGGTGCGCATTGTATGGGTGTGTGTTACATTAGATTTACTAGTAGGAGTGAGAAAAACATCACGGGGTGGTGCGCATTGTATGGGTGTGTGTTACATTACATTCACTAGTAGGAGTGAGAAAAACATCACGGTGTGGTGCGCATTGTATGGGTGTGTGTTACATTAGATTCACTAGTAGGAGTGAGAAAAACATCACGGGGTGGTGCGCATTGTATGGGTGCGTGTTACATTACATTCACTAGTAGGTGTGAGAGCAACATCACGGGGTGGTGCTCATTGTATGGGTGCGTGTTACATTTCATTCACTAGTAGGAGTGAGAAAAACATCACGGTGTGGTGCGCATTGTATGGGTGCGTGTTACTTTACATTCACTAGTAGGAGTGAGAAAAACATCACGGGGTGGTGCGCATTGTATGGGTGCGTGTTACATTACATTCACTAGTAGGAGTGAGAAAAACATCGCGGGGTGGTGCGCATTGTATGGGTGTGTGTTACATTAGATTCACTAGTAGGAGTGAGAAAAACATCACGGGGTGGTGCGCATTGTATGGGTGCGTGTTACATTACATTCACTAGTAGGAGTGAGAAAAACATCACGGGGTGGTGCGCATTGTATGGGTGCGTGTTACATTACATTCACTAGTAGGAGTGAGAAAAACATCACGGGGTGGTGCGCATTGTATGGGTGCGTGTTACATTACATTCACTAGTAGGAGTGAGAAAAACATCACGGGGTGGTGCGCATTGTATGGGTGTGTTACATTACATTCACTAGTAGGAGTAAGAAAATCATCACGGGGTGGTGCGCATTGTATCGGTGTGTGTTACATTACATTCACTAATAGGAGTGAGAAAAACATCATGGGGTGGTGCGCATTGTATGGGTGTGTGTTACATTAAATTCACCAGTAGGAGTGAGAAAAACATCACGGGGTTGTGCGCATTGTATGGGTGTGTGTTACATTACATTCACTAGTAGGAGTGAGAAAAAAATCACGGGGTGGTGCGCATTGTATGGGTGTGTGTTACATTACATTCACTAGTAGGAGTGAGAAAAACATCACGGGGTGGTGTGAATCGGAGGGTCTGATTTAGGATAGTTAGTGAGTGGCAATGTAGGATGGAGAAAAGCACCGCGGGGTGGTCAGCATGGGGAGGTCAGGGAACATGCAGTGGCAATGTAGGATAGGTTTCTGAAAAACATCGCGGGGTGGTGCGCATTGAATGGGTGTGTGTTACATTAGATTCACTAGTAGGAGTGAGAAAAACATCACGGGGTGGTGCGCACTGTATGGGTGTGTGTTACATTACATTCACTAGTAGGATTGAGAAAAACATCACGCGGTGGTGCGCATTGTATGGGTGTGTGTTACATTACATTCACTAGTAGGAGTGAGAAAAACATCACGGGGTGGTGCGCATTGTATGGGTGTGTGTTACATTACATTCACTAGTAGGAGTGAGAAAAACATCACGCGGTGGTGCGCATTGTATGGGTGTGTGTTACATTACATTCACTAGTAGGAGTGAGAAAAACATCACGGGGTGGTGCGCATTGTATGGGTGTGTGTTACATTACATTCACTAGTAGGAGTGAAAAAACATCACGGGGTGGTGCGCATTGTATGGGTGTGTGTTACATTACATTCACTAGTAGGAGTGAGAAAAACATCACGGGGTGGTGCGCATTGTATGGGAGTGTGTTACATTACATTCTCTAGTAGGAGTGAGAAAAACATCACGGGGTGGTGCGCATTGTATGGGTGTGTGTTACATTACATTCACTAGTAGGAGTGAGAAAAACATCACGGGGTGGTGCGCATTGTATGGGTGTGTGTTACATTACATTCACTAGTAGGAGTAAGAAAAACATCACGGGGTGGTGCGCATTGTATGGGTGTGTGTTACATTACATTCACTAGTAGGAGTGAGAAAAACATCACGGGGTGGTGCGCATTGTATGGGTGTGTGTTACATTACATTCACTAGTAGGAGTGAGAAAAACATCACGGGGTGGTGCGCATTGTATGGGTGTGTTACATTACATTCACTAGTAGGAGTGAGAAAAACATCACGGGGTGGTGCGCATTGTATGGGTGTGTGTTACATTACATTCACTAGTACGAGTGAGAAAAACATCACGGGGTGGTGTGAATCAGAGTGTCTGAATTAGGATAGGCAGTGAGAGGCAATGTAGGATGGAGAAAAGCACCGCGGGGTGGTCAGCATGGGGAGGTCAGGGAACATGCAGTGGCAATGTAGGATAGGTTTCTGAAAAACATCGCGGGGTGGTGCGCATTGTATGGGTGTGTGTTACATTAGATTCACTAGTAGAAGTGAGAAAAACATCACGGGGTGGTGCGCATTGTATGGGTGTGTGTTACATTACATTCACTAGTAGGAGTGAGAAAAACATCACGGTGTGGTGCGCATTGTATGGGTGTGTGTTACATTACATTCACTAGTAGGAGTGACAAAAACATCACGGGGTGGTGCACATTGTATGGGTGTGTGTTACATTACATTCACTAGTAGGAGTGAGAAAAACATCATGGTGTGGTGTGAATGGGAGGGTCTGAATTAGGATAGGCAGTGAGTGGCAATGTAGGATGGAGAAAAGCACCGCGGGGTGGTCAGCATGGGGAGGTCAGGGAACATGCAGTGGCAATGTAGGATAGGTTTCTGAAAAACATCGCGGGGTGGTGCGCATTGTATGGGTGTGTGTTACATTAGATTCACTAGTAGGAGTGAGAAAAACATCACTGGGTGGTGCGCATTGTATGGGTGTGTGTTACATTACATTCACTAGTAGGAGTGAGAAAAACATCACGGGGTTGTGCGCATTGTATGGGTGTGTGTTACATTACATTCACTAGTAGGAGTGAGAAAAACATCACGGGGTGGTGCGCATTGTATGGGTGTGTGTTACATTACATTCACTAGTAGGAGTGAGAAAAACATCACGGGGTGGTGCGCATTGTATGGGTGTGTGTTACATTACATTCACTAGTAGGAGTGAGAAAAACATCACGGGGTGGTGCGCATTGTATGGGTGTGTGTTACATTACATTCACTAGTAGGAGTGAGAAAAACATCACGGGGTGGTGTGCATTGTATGGGTGTGTTACTTTACATTCACTAGTAGGAGTGAGAAAAACATCACGGGGTGGTGCGCATTGTATGGGTGTGTGTTACATTACATTCACTAGTAGGAGTGAGAAAAACATCACGGGGTGGTATGAATCGGAGAGTCTGAATTAGGATAGTTAGTGAGTGGCAATGTAGGATGGAGAAAAACACCGCGGGGTGGTCAGCATGGGGAGGTCAGGGAACATGCAGTGGCAATGTAGGATAGGTTTCTGAAAAACATCGCGGGGTGGTGCGCAATGTATGGGTGTGTGTTACATTAGATTCACTAGTAGGAGTGAGAAAAACATCACGGAGTGGTGCGCATTGTATGGGTGTGTGTTACATTACATTCACTAGTAGGAGTGAGAAAAACATCACGGTGTGGTGCGCATTGTATGGGTGTGTGTTACATTACATTCACTAGTAGGAGTGAGAAAAACATCACAGGGTGGTGCGCATTGTATGGGTGTGTGTTACATTACATTCACTAGTAGGAGTGAGAAAAACATCACGGTGTGGTGTGAATCGGAGGGTCTGAATTAGGATAGGCAGGGAGTGGCAATGTAGGATGGAGAAAAGCACCGCGGTGTGGTCAGCATGGGGAGGTCAGGGAACATGCAGTGGCAATGTAGGATAGGTTTCTGAAAAACATCGCGGGGTGGTGCGCATTGTATGGGTGTGTGTTACATTAGATTCACTAGTAGGAGTGAGAAAAACATCACGGGGTGGTGCGCATTGTATGGGTGTGTGTTACATTACATTCACTAGTAGGAGTGAGAAAAACATCACGGGGTGGTGCGCATTGTATGGGTGTGTGTTACATTACATTCACTAGTAGGAGTGAGAAAAACATCACGGGGTGGTGTGAATCGGAGGGTCTGAATTAGGATAGGCAGTGAGTGGCAATGTAGGATGGAGAAAAGCACCGCGGGGTGGTCAGCATGGGGAGGTCAGGGAACATGCAGTGGCAATGTAGGATAGGTTTCTGAAAAACATCGCGGGGTGGTGCGCATTGTATGGGTGTGTGTTACATTAGATTCACTAGTAGGAGTGAGAAAAACATCACGGGGTGGTGCGCATTGTATGGGTGTGTGTTACATTACATTCACTAGTAGGAGTGAGAAAATCATCACGGGGTGGTGCGCATTGTATCGGTGTGTGTTACATTACATTCACTAATAGGAGTGAGAAAAACATCATGGGGTGGTGCGCATTGTATGGGTGTGTGTTACATTACATTCACCAGTAGGAGTGAGAAAAACATCACGGGGTGGTGCGCATTGTATGGGTGTGTGTTACATTACATTCACTAGTAGGAGTGAGAAAAACATCACGGGGTGGTGCGCATTGTATGGGTGTGTGTTACATTCCATTCACTAGTAGGAGTGAGAAAAACATCACGGGGTGGTGTGAATCGGAGGGTCTGAATTAGGATAGGCAGTGAGTGGCAATGTAGGATGGAGAAAAGCACCGCGGGGTGGTAGGCATGGGGAGGTCAGGGAACATGCAGTGGCATTGTAGGATAGGTTTCTGAAAAACATCGCGGGGTGGTGCAAATTGAATGGGTGTGTGTTACATTAGATTCACTAGTAGGAGTGAGAAAAACATCACGGGGTGGTGCGCATTGTATGGGTGTGTGTTACATTACATTCACTAGTAGGAGTGAGAAAAACATCACGGGGTGGTGCGCATTGTATGGGTGTGTGTTACATTACATTCACTAGTAGGAGTGAGAAAAACATCACGGGGTGGTGTGAATCGGAGGGTCTGATTTAGGATAGTTAGTGAGTGGCAATATAGGATGGAGAAAAGCACCGCGGGGTGGTCAGCATGGGGAGGTCAGGGAACATGCAGTGGCAATGTAGGATAGGTTTCTGAAAAACATCGCGGGGTGGTGCGCATTGAATGGGTGTGTGTTACATTAGATTCACTAGTAGGAGTGAGAAAAACATCACGGGGTGGTGCGCATTGTATGGGTGTGTGTTACATTACATTCACTAGTAGGAGTGAGAAAAACATCACGCGGTGGTGCGCATTGTATGGGTGTGTGTTACATTACATTCACTAGTAGGAGTGAGAAAAACATCACGGGGTGGTGCGCATTGTATGGGTGTGTGTTACATTACATTCACTAGTAGGAGTGAGAAAAACATCACGGGGTGGTGCGCATTGTATGGGTGTGTGTTACATTACATTCACTAGTAGGAGTGAGAAAAACATCACAGGGTGGTGCGCATTGTATGGGTGTGTGTTACATTACATTCACTAGTAGGAGTGAGAAAAACATCACGGGGTGGTGCGCATTGTATGGGTGTGTGTTACATTACATTCACTAGTAGGAGTGAGAAAAACATCACGGGGTGGTGCGCATTGTATGGGTGTGTTACATTACATTCACTAGTAGGAGTGAGAAAAACATCACGGGGTGGTGCGCATTGTATGGGTGTGTGTTACATTACATTCACTAGTAGGAGTGAGAAAAACATCACGGGGTGGTGTGAATCGGAGGGTCTGAATTAGGATAGTTAGTGAGTGGCAATGTAGGATGGAGAAAAGCCCAGCGGGGTGGTCAGCATGGGGAGGTAAGGGAACATGCAGTGGCAATGTAGGATAGGTTTCTGAAAAACATCGCGGGGTGGTGCGCATTGAATGGGTGTGTGTTACATTAGATTCACTAGTAGGAGTGAGAAAAACATCACGGGGTGGTGCGCATTGTATGGGTGTGTGTTACATTACATTCACTAGTAGGAGTGAGAAAAACATCACGCGGTGGTGCGCATTGTATGGGTGTGTGTTACATTACATTCACTAGTAGGAGTGAGAAAAACATCACGGGGTGGTGCGCATTGTATGGGTGTGTGTTACATTACATTCACTAGTAGGAGTGAGAAAAACATCACGCGGTGGTGCGCATTGTATGGGTGTGTGTTACATTACATTCACTAGTAGGAGTGAGAAAAACATCACGGGGTGGTGCGCATTGTATGGGTGTGTGTTACATTACATTCACTAGTAGGAGTGAGAAAAACATCACGGGGTGGTGCGCATTGTATGGGTGTGTGTTACATTACATTCACTAGTAGGAGTGAGAAAAACATCACGGGGTGGTGCGCATTGTATGGGTGTGTGTTACATTACATTCACTAGTAGGAGTGAGAAAAACATCACGGGGTGGTGCGCATTGTATGGGTGTGTGTTACATTACATTCACTAGTAGGAGTGAGAAAAACATCACGGGGTGGTGCGCATTGTATGGGTGTGTTACATTACATTCACTAGTAGGAGTGAGAAAAACATCACGGGGTGGTGCGCATTGTATGGGTGTGTGTTACATTACATTCACTAGTACGAGTGAGAAAAACATCACGGGGTGGTGTGAATCAGAGTGTCTGAATTAGGATAGGCAGTGAGTGGCAATGTAGGATGGAGAAAAGCACCGCGGGGTGGTCAGCATGGGGAGGTCAGGGAACATGCAGTGGCAATGTAGGATAGGTTTCTGAAAAACATCGCGGGGTGGTGCGCATTGTATGGGTGTGTGTTACATTAGATTCACTAGTAGAAGTGAGAAAAACATCACGGGGTGGTGCGCATTGTATGGGTGTGTGTTACATTACATTCACTAGTAGGAGTGAGAAAAACATCACGGTGTGGTGCGCATTGTATGGGTGTGTGTTACATTACATTCACTAGTAGGAGTGACAAAAACATCACGGGGTGGTGCACATTGTATGGGTGTGTGTTACATTACATTCACTAGTAGGAGTGAGAAAAACATCATGGTGTGGTGTGAATGGGAGGGTCTGAATTAGGATAGGCAGTGAGTGGCAATGTAGGATGGAGAAAAGCACCGCGGGGTGGTCAGCATGGGGAGGTCAGGGAACATGCAGTGGCAATGTAGGATAGGTTTCTGAAAAACATCGCGGGGTGGTGCGCATTGTATGGGTGTGTGTTACATTAGATTCACTAGTAGGAGTGAGAAAAACATCACTGGGTCGTGCGCATTGTATGGGTGTGTGTTACATTACATTCACTAGTAGGAGTGAGAAAAACATCACGGGGTTGTGCGCATTGTATGGGTGTGTGTTACATTACATTCACTAGTAGGAGTGAGAAAAACATCACGGGGTGGTGCGCATTGTATGGGTGTGTGTTACATTACATTCACTAGTAGGAGTGAGAAAAACATCACGGGGTGGTGCGCATTGTATGGGTGTGTGTTACATTACATTCACTAGTAGGAGTGAGAAAAACATCACGGGGTGGTGCGCATTGTATGGGTGTGTGTTACATTACATTCACTAGTAGGAGTGAGAAAAACATCACGGGGTGGTGTGCATTGTATGGGTGTGTTACTTTACATTCACTAGTAGGAGTGAGAAAAACATCACGGGGTGGTGCGCATTGTATGGGTGTGTGTTACATTACATTCACTAGTAGGAGTGAGAAAAACATCACGGGGTGGTGTGAATCGGAGAGTCTGAATTAGGATAGTTAGTGAGTGGCAATGTAGGATGGAGAAAAACACCGCGGGGTGGTCAGCATGGGGAGGTCAGGGAACATGCAGTGGCAATGTAGGATAGGTTTCTGAAAAACATCGCGGGGTGGTGCGCATTGAATGGGTGTGTGTTACATTAGATTCACTAGTAGGAGTTAGAAAAACATCACGGGGTGGTGCGCATTGTATGGGTGTGTGTTACATTACATTCACTAGTAGGAGTGAGAAAAACATCACGCGGTGGTGCGCATTGTATGGGTGTGTGTTACATTACATTCACTAGTAGGAGTGAGAAAAACATCACGGGGTGGTGCGCATTGTATGGGTGTGTGTTACATTACATTCACTAGTAGGAGTGAGAAAAACATCACGGTGTGGTGTGAATCGGAGGGTCTGAATTAGGATAGGCAGTGAGTGGCAATGTAGGATGGAGAAAAGCACCGCGTTGTGGTCAGCATGGGGAGGTCAGGGATCATGCAGTGGCAATGTAGGATAGGTTTCTGAAAAACATCGCGGGGTGGTGCGCATTGTATGGGTGTGTGTTACATTACATTCACTAGTAGGAGTGAGAAAAACATCACGCGGTGGTGCGCATTGTATGGGTGTGTGTTACATTACATTCACTAGTAGGAGTGAGAAAAACATCACGGGGTGGTGCGCATTGTATGGGTGTGTGTTACATTACATTCACTAGTAGGAGTGAGAAAAACATCACGGGGTGGTGCGCATTGTATGGGTGTGTGTTACATTACATTCACTAGTAGGAGTGAGAAAAACATCACAGGGTGGTGCGCATTGTATGGGTGTGTGTTACATTACATTCACTAGTAGGAGTGAGAAAAACATCACGGGGTGGTGCGCATTGTATGGGTGTGTGTTACATTACATTCACTAGTAGGAGTGAGAAAAACATCACGGGGTGGTGCGCATTGTATGGGTGTGTTACATTACATTCACTAGTAGGAGTGAGAAAAACATCACGGGGTGGTGCGCATTGTATGGGTGTGTGTTACATTCCATTCACTAGTAGGAGTGAGAAAAACATCACGGGGTGGTGTGAATCGGAGGGTCTGAATTAGGATAGTTAGTGAGTGGCAATGTAGGATGGAGAAAAGCCCCGCGGGGTGGTCAGCATGGGGAGGTAAGGGAACATGCAGGGGCAATGTAGGATAGGTTTCTGAAAAACAACGCGGGGTGGTGCGCATTGAATGGGTGTGTGTTACATTAGATTCACTAGTAGGAGTGAGAAAAACATCACGGGGTGGTGCGCATTGTATGGGTGTGTGTTACATTACATTCACTAGTAGGAGTGAGAAAAACATCACGCGGTGGTGCGCATTGTATGGGTGTGTGTTACATTACATTCACTAGTAGGAGTGAGAAAAACATCGCGGGGTGGTGCGCATTGTATGGGTGTGTGTTACATTAGATTCACTAGTAAAAGTGAGAAAAACATCACGGGGTGGTGCGCATTGTATGGGTGTGTGTTACATTACATTCACTAGTAGGAGTGAGAAAAACATCACGGTGTGGTGCGCATTGTATGGGTGTGTGTTACATTACATTCACTAGTAGGAGTGAGAAAAACATCACGGGGTGGTGCACATTGTATGGGTGTGTGTTACATTACATTCACTAGTAGGAGTGAGAAAAACATCATGGTGTGGTGTGAATGGGAGGGTCTGAATTAGGATAGGCAGTGAGTGGCAATGTAGGATGGAGAAAAGCACCGCGGGGTGGTCAGCATGGGGAGGTCAGGGAACATGCAGTGGCAATGTAGGATAGGTTTCTGAAAAACATCGCGGGGTGGTGCGCATTGTATGGGTGTGTGTTACAATAGATTCACTAGTAGGAGTGAGAAAAACATCACGGGGTGGTGCGCATTGTATGGGTGTGTGTTACATTACATTCACTAGTAGGAGTGAGAAAAACATCACGGGGTGGTGCGCATTGTATGGGTGTGTGTTACATTACATTCACTAGTAGGAGTGAGAAAAACATCACGGGGTGGTGCGCATTGTATGGGTGTGTGTTACATTACATTCACTAGTAGGAGTGAGAAAAACATCACGGGGTGGTGCGCATTGTATGGGTGTGTGTTACATTACATTCACTAGTAGGAGTGAGAAAAACATCACGGGGTGGTGCGCATTGTATGGGTGTGTGTTACATTACATTCACTAGTAGGAGTGAGAAAAACATCACGGGGTGGTGCGCATTGTATGGGTGTGTTACATTACATTCACTAGTAGGAGTGAGAAAAACATCACGGGGTGGTGCGCATTGTATGGGTGTGTGTTACATTACATTCACTAGTAGGAGTGAGAAAAACATCACGGGGTGGTGTGAATCGGAGAGTCTGAATTAGGATAGTTAGTGAGTGGCAATGTAGGATGGAGAAAAACACCGCGGGGTGGTCAGCATGGGGAGGTCAGGGAACATGCAGTGGCAATGTAGGATAGGTTTCTGAAAAACATCGCGGGGTGGTGCGCATTGAATGGGTGTGTGTTACATTAGATTCACTAGTAGGAGTTAGAAAAACATCACGGGGTGGTGCGCATTGTATGGGTGTGTGTTACATTACATTCACTAGTAGGAGTGAGAAAAACATCACGGGGTGGTGCGCATTGTATGGGTGTGTGTTACATTACATTCACTAGTAGGAGTGAGAAAAACATCACGCGGTGGTGCGCATTGTATGGGTGTGTTACATTACATTCACTAGTAGGAGTGAGAAAAACATCATGGGGTGGTGCGCATTGTATGGGTGTGTGTTACATTACATTCACTAGTAGGAGTGAGAAAAACATCACGGGGTGGTGCGCATTGTATGGGTGTGTTACATTACATTCACTAGTAGGAGTGAGAAAAACATCACGGGGTGGTGCGCATTGTATGGGTGTGTGTTACATTACATTCACTAGTAGGAGTGAGAAAAACATCACGGGGTGGTGTGAATCAGAGGGTCTGAATTAGGATAGGCAGTGAGTGGCAATGTAGGATGGAGAAAAGCACCGCGGGGTGGTCAGCATGGGGAGGTCAGGGAACATGCAGTGGCAATGTAGGATAGGTTTCTGAAAAACATCGCGGGGTGGTGCGCCTTGTATGGGTGTGTGTTACATTAGATTCACTAGTAGGAGTGAGAAAAAACATCACGGTGTGGTGCGCATTGTATGGGTGTGTGTTACATTACATTCACTAGTAGGAGTGAGAAAAACATCACGGTGTGGTGCGCATTGTATGGGTGTGTGTTACATTACATTCACTAGTAGGAGTGAGAAAAACATCACGGGGTGGTGCGCATTGTATGGGTGTGTGTTACATTACATTCACAAGTACGAGTGAGAAAAACATCACGGGGTGGTGTGAATCAGAGGGTCTGAATTAGGATAGGCAGTGAGTGGCAATGTAGGATGGAGAAAAGCACCGCGGGGTGGTCAGCATGGGGAGGTCAGGGAACATGCAGTGGCAATGTAGGATAGGTTTCTGAAAAACATCGCGGGGTGGTGCGCATTGTATGGGTGTGTGTTACATTAGATTCACTAGTAAAAGTGAGAAAAACATCACGGGGTGGTGCGCATTGTATGGGTGTGTGTTACATTACATTCACTAGTAGGAGTGAGAAAAACATCACGGTGTGGTGCGCATTGTATGGGTGTGTGTTACATTACATTCACTAGTAGGAGTGAGAAAAACATCACGGGGTGGTGCACATTGTATGGGTGTGTGTTACATTACATTCACTAGTAGGAGTGAGAAAAACATCATGGTGTGGTGTGAATGGGAGGGTCTGAATTAGGATAGGCAGTGAGTGGCAATGTAGGATGGAGAAAAGCACCGCGGGGTGGTCAGCATGGGGAGGTCAGGGAACATGCAGTGGCAATGTAGGATAGGTTTCTGAAAAACATCGCGGGGTGGTGCGCATTGTATGGGTGTGTGTTACATTAGATTCACTAGTAGGAGTGAGAAAAACATCACGGGGTGGTGCGCATTGTATGGGTGTGTGTTACATTACATTCACTAGTAGGAGTGAGAAAAACATCACGGGGTGGTGCGCATTGTATGGGTGTGTGTTACATTACATTCACTAGTAGGAGTGAGAAAAACATCACGGGGTGGTGCGCATTGTATGGGTGTGTGTTACATTACATTCACTAGTAGGAGTGAGAAAAACATCACGGGGTGGTGTGCATTGTATGGGTGTGTGTTACATTACATTCACTAGTAGGAGTGAGAAAAACATCACGGGGTGGTGCGCATTGTATGGGTGTGTGTTACATTACATTCACTAGTAGGAGTGAGAAAAACATCACGTGGTGGTGCGCATTGTATGGGTGTGTTACATTACATTCACTAGTAGGAGTGAGAAAAACATCACGGGGTGGTGCGCATTGTATGGGTGTGTGTTACATTACATTCACTAGTAGGAGTGAGAAAAACATCACGTGGTGGTGTGAATCGGAGAGTCTGAATTAGGATAGTTAGTGAGTGGCAATGTAGGATGGAGAAAAACACCGCGGGGTGGTCAGCATGGGGAGGTCAGGGAACATGCAGTGGCAATGTAGGATAGGTTTCTGAAAAACATCGCGGGGTGGTGCGCATTGAATGGGTGTGTGTTACATTAGATTCACTAGTAGGAGTTAGAAAAACATCACGGGGTGGTGCGCATTGTATGGGTGTGTGTTACATTACATTCACTAGTAGGAGTGAGAAAAACATCACGCGGTGGTGCGCATTGTATGGGTGTGTGTTACATTACATTCACTAGTAGGAGTGAGAAAAACATCACGGGGTGGTGCGCATTGTATGGGTGTGTGTTACATTACATTCACTAGTAGGAGTGAGAAAAACATCACGCGGTGGTGCGCATTGTATGGGTGTGTGTTACATTACATTCACTAGTAGGAGTGAGAAAAACATCACGGGGTGGTGCGCATTGTATGGGTGTGTGTTACATTACATTCACTAGTAGGAGTGAGAAAAACATCACGGGGTGGTGCGCATTGTATGGGTGTGTTACATTACATTCACTAGTAGGAGTGAGAAAAACATCACGGGGTGGTGCGCATTGTATGGGTGTGTGTTACATTACATTCACTAGTAGGAGTGAGAAAAACATCACGGGGTGGTGTGATTCGGAGGGTCTGAATTAGGATAGGCAGTGAGTGGCAAAGTAGGATGTAGAAAAGCACCGCGGGGTGGTCAGCATGGGGAGGTCAGGGAACATGCAGTGGCAATGTAGGATATGTTTCTGAAAAACATCGCGGGGTGGTGCGCATTGTATGGGTGTGTGTTACATTAGATTCACTAGTAGGAGTGAGAAAAACATCACGGGGTGGTGCGCATTGTATGGGTGTGTGTTACATTACATTCACTAGTAGGAGTGAGAAAATCATCACGGGGTGGTGCGCATTGTATCGGTGTGTGTTACATTACATTCACTAATAGGAGTGTGAAAAACATCACGGGGTGGTGCGCATTGTATGGGTGTGTGTTACATTACATTCACTAGTAGGAGTGAGAAAAACATCACGGGGTGGTGTGCATTGTATGCGTGTGTGTTACATTACATTCACTAGTAGGAGTGAGAAAAACATCACGGGGTGGTGTGAATCGGAGGGTCTGAATTAGGATAGGCAGTGAGTGGCAATGTAGGATGGAGAAAAGCACCGCGGGGTGGTCAGCATGGGGAGGTCAGGGAACATGCAGTGGCAATGTAGGATAGGTTTCTGAAAAACATCGCGGGGTGGTGCGCCTTGTATGGGTGTGTGTTACATTAGATTCACTAGTAGGAGTGAGAAAAAACATCACGGTGTGGTGCGCATTGTATGGGTGTGTGTTACATTACATTCACTAGTAGGAGTGAGAAAAACATCACGGTGTGGTGCGCATTGTATGGGTGTGTGTTACATTACATTCACTAGTAGGAGTGAGAAAAACATCACGGGGTGGTGCGCATTGTATGGGTGTGTGTTACATTACATTCACTAGTACGAGTGAGAAAAACATCACGGGGTGGTGTGAATCAGAGGGTCTGAATTAGGATAGGCAGTGAGTGGCAATGTAGGATGGAGAAAAGCACCGCGGGGTGGTCAGCATGGGGAGGTCAGGGAACATGCAGTGGCAATGTAGGATAGGTTTCTGAAAAACATCGCGGGGTGGTGCGCATTGTATGGGTGTGTGTTACATTAGATTCACTAGTAAAAGTGAGAAAAACATCACGGGGTGGTGCGCATTGTATGGGTGTGTGTTACATTACATTCACTAGTAGGAGTGAGAAAAACATCACGGTGTGGTGCGCATTGTATGGGTGTGTGTTACATTACATTCACTAGTAGGAGTGAGAAAAACATCACGGGGTGGTGCACATTGTATGGGTGTGTGTTACATTACATTCACTAGTAGGAGTGAGAAAAACATCATGGTGTGGTGTGAATGGGAGGGTCTGAATTAGGATAGGCAGTGAGTGGCAATGTAGGATGGAGAAAAGCACCGCGGGGTGGTCAGCATGGGGAGGTCAGGGAACATGCAGTGGCAATGTAGGATAGGTTTCTGAAAAACATCGCGGGGTGGTGCGCATTGTATGGGTGTGTGTTACATTAGATTCACTAGTAGGAGTGAGAAAAACATCACGGGGTGGTGCGCATTGTATGGGTGTGTGTTACATTACATTCACTAGTAGGAGTGAGAAAAACATCACGGGGTGGTGCGCATTGTATGGGTGTGTGTTACATTACATTCACTAGTAGGAGTGAGAAAAACATCACGGGGTGGTGCGCATTGTATGGGTGTGTGTTACATTACATTCACTAGTAGGAGTGAGAAAAACATCACGGGGTGGTGCGCATTGTATGGGTGTGTGTTACATTACATTCACTAGTAGGAGTGAGAAAAACATCACGGGGTGGTGCGCATTGTATGGGTGTGTGTTACATTACATTCACTAGTAGGAGTGAGAAAAACATCACGGGGTGGTGCGCATTGTATGGGTGTGTTACATTACATTCACTAGTAGGAGTGAGAAAAACATCACGGGGTGGTGCGCATTGTATGGGTGTGTGTTACATTACATTCACTAGTAGGAGTGAGAAAAACATCACGGGGTGGTGTGAATCGGAGAGTCTGAATTAGGATAGTTAGTGAGTGGCAATGTAGGATGGAGAAAAACACCGCGGGGTGGTCAGCATGGGGAGGTCAGGGAACATGCAGTGGCAATGTAGGATAGGTTTCTGAAAAACATCGCGGGGTGGTGCGCATTGAATGGGTGTGTGTTACATTAGATTCACTAGTAGGAGTTAGAAAAACATCACGGGGTGGTGCGCATTGTATGGGTGTGTGTTACATTACATTCACTAATAGGAGTGAGAAAAATATCACGGGGTGGTGCGCATTGTATGTGTGTGTGTTACATTACATTCACTAGTAGGAGTGAGAAAAACATCACGGGGTGGTGCGCATTGTATGGGTGTGTGTTACATTACATTCACTAGTAGGAGTGAGAAAAACATCACGGGGTGGTGCGCATTGTATGGGTGCGTGTTACTTTACATTCACTAGTAGGAGTGAGAAAGACATCACGGGGTGGTGCGCATTGTATGGGTGCGTGTTACATTACATTCACTAGTACGAGTGAGAAAAACATCACGGGGTGGTGCGCATTGTATGGGTGCGTGTTACATTACATTCACTAGTAGGAGTGAGAAAAACATCACGGGTTGGTGCGCATTGTATGGGTGCATGTTACATTACATTCACTAGTAGGAGTGAGAAAAACATCACGGGGTGGTATGCATTGTATGGGTGCGTGTTACATTACATTCACTAGTAGGAGTGAGAAAAACATCACGGGGTGGTGCGCATTGTATGGGTGTGTTACATTACATTCACTAGTAGGAGTGAGAAAATCATCACGGGGTGGTGCGCATTGTATCGGTGTGTGTTACATTACATTCACTAATAGGAGTGAGAAAAACATCACGGGGTGGTGCGCATTGTATGGGTGTGTGTTACATTACATTCACCAGTAGGAGTGAGAAAAACATCACGGGGTTGTGCGCATTGTATGGGTGTGTGTTACATTACATTCACTAGTAGGAGTGAGAAAAACATCACGGGGTGGTGCGCATTGTATGGGTGTGTGTTACATTACATTCACTAGTAGGAGTGAGAAAAACATCACGGGGTGGTGTGAATCGGAGGGTCTGAATTAGGATAGTTAGTGAGTGGCAATGTAGGATGGAGAAAAGCACCGCGGGGTGGTCAGCATGGGGAGGTCAGGGAACATGCAGTGGCAATGTAGGATAGGTTTCTGAAAAACATCGCGGGGTGGTGCGCATTGAATGGGTGTGTGTTACATTAGATTCACTAGTAGGAGTGAGAAAAACATCACGGGGTGGTGCGCATTGTATGGGTGTGTGTTACATTACATTCATTTGTAGGAGTGAGAAAAACATCACGCGGTGGTGCGCATTGAATGGGTGTGTGTTACATTAGATTCACTAGTAGGAGTGAGAAAAACATCACGGGGTGGTGCGCATTGTATGGGTGTGTGTTACATTACATTCACCAGTAGGAGTGAGAAAAACATCACGGGGTGGTGCGCATTGTATGGGTGTGTGTTACATTACATTCACTAGTAGGAGTGAGAAAAACATCACGGGGTGGTGCGCATTGTATGGGTGTGTGTTACATTACATTCACTAGTAGGAGTGAGAAAAACATCACGGGGTGGTGTGAATCGGAGGGTCTGAATTAGGATAGGCAGTGAGTGGCAATGTAGGATGGAGAAAAGCATGGCGGGGTGGTCAGCATGGGGAGGTCAGGGAACATGCAGTGGCAATGTAGGATAGGTTTCTGAAAAACATCGCGGGGTGGTGCGCATTGAATGGGTGTGTGTTACATTACATTCACTAGTAGGAGTGAGAAAAACATCACGGGGTGGTGCGCATTGTATGGGTGTGTGTTACATTACATTCACTAGTAGGAGTGAGAAAAACATCACGGGGTGGTGCGCATTGTATGGGTGTGTGTTACATTACATTCACTAGTAGGAGTGAGAAAAACATCACGGGGTGGTGCGCATTGTATGGGTGTGTGTTACATTACATTCACTAGTAGGAGTGAGAAAAACATCACGGGGTGGTGCGCATTGTATGGGTGTGTGTTACATTACATTCACTAGTAGGAGTGAGAAAAACATCACGGGGTGGTGCGCATTGTATGGGTGTGTGTTACATTACATTCACTAGTAGGAGTGAGAAAAACATCACGGGGTGGTGCGCATTGTATGGGTGTGTGTTACATTACATTCACTAGTAGGAGTGAGAAAAACATCACGGGGTGGTGCGCATTGTATGGGTGTGTGTTACATTACATTCACTAGTAGGAGTGAGAAAAACATCACGGGGTGGTGTGAATCGGAGGGTCTGAATTAGGATAGTTAGTGAGTGGCAATGTAGGATGGAGAAAAGCACCGCGGGGTGGTCAGCATGGGGAGGTCAGGGAACATGCAGTGGCAATGTAGGATAGGTTTCTGAAAAACATCGCGGGGTGGTGCGCATTGTATGGGTGTGTGTTACATTACATTCACTAGTAGGATTGAGAAAAACATCACGGGGTGGTGCGCATTGTATGGGTGTGTGTTACATTACATTCACTAGTAGGAGTGAGAAAAACATCACGGGGTGGTGCGCATTGTATGGGTGTGTGTTACATTACATTCACTAGTAGGAGTCAGAAAAACATCACGGGGTGGTGCGCATTGTATGGGTGTGTGTTACATTACAATCACTAGTAGGAGTGAGAAAAACATCACGGGGTGGTGTGAATCGGAGGGTCTGAATTAGGATAGTTAGTGAGTGGCAATGTAGGATGGAGAAAAGCACCGCGGGGTGGTCAGCATGGGGAGGCCAGGGAACATGCAGTGGCAATATAGGATAGGTTTCTGAAAAACATCGCGGGGTGGTGCGCATTGAATGGGTGTGTGTTACATTAGATTCACTAGTAGGAGTGAGAAAAACATCACGGGGTGGTGCGCATTGTATGGGTGTGTGTTACATTACATTCACTAGTAGGAGTGAGAAAAACATCACGGGGTGGTGCGCATTGTATGGGTGTGTGTTACATTACATTCACTAGTAGGAGTGAGAAAAACATCACGCGGTGGTGCGCATTGTATGGGTGTGTGTTACATTACATTCACTAGTAGGAGTGAGAAAAACATCACGGGGTGGTGCGCATTGTATGGGTGTGTGTTACATTACATTCACTAATAGGAGTGAGAAAAACATCACGGGGTGGTGCGCATTGTATGGGTGTGTGTTACATTACATCCACCAGTAGGAGTGACAAAATTATCACAGGGTGGTGTGAATCGGAGGGTCTGAATTAGGATAGGCAGTGAGTGGCAATGTAGGATGGAGAAAAGCACCGCGGGGTGGTCAGCATGGGGAGGTCAGGGAACATGCAGTGGCAATGTAGGATAGGTTTCTGAAAAACATCTCGGGGTGGTGCGCATTGTATGGGTGTGTGTTACATTAGATTCACTAGTAGGAGTGAGAAAAACATCACGGGGTGGTGCGCATTGTATGGGTGTGTGTTACATTAGATTCACTAATAGGAGTGAGAAAAACATCACGGGGTGGTGCGCATTGTATGGGTGTGTGTTACATTACATTCACTAGTAGGAGTGAGAAAAACACCACGGGGTGGTGCGCATTGTATGGGTGTGTGTTACATTACATTCACTAGTAGGAGTGAGAAAAACATCACGGTGTGGTGCGCATTGTATGTGTGTGTTACATTACATTCACTAGTAGGAGTGAGAAAAACATCACGGGGTGGTGCACATTGTATGGGTGTGTGTTACATTACATTCACTAGTAGGAGTGAGAAAAACACCACGGGGTGGTGCGCATTGTATGGGTGTGTGTTACATTACATTCACTAGTAGGAGTGAGAAAACATCACGGGGTGGTGCGCATTGTATGGGTGTGTGTTACATTACATTCACTAGTAGGAGTGAGAAAAACATCACGGGGTGGTGCGCATTGTATGGGTGTGTTACATTACATTCACTAGTAGGAGTGAGAAAAACATCACGGGGTGGTGCGCATTGTATGGGTGTGTGTTACATTACATTCACTAGTAGGAGTGAGAAAAACATCACGGGGTGGTGTGAATCGGAGAGTCTGAATTAGGATAGTTAGTGAGTGGCAATGTAGGATGGAGAAAAACACCGCGGGGTGGTCAGCATGGGGAGGTCAGGGAACATGCAGTGGCAATGTAGGATAGGTTTCTGAAAAACATCGCGGGGTGGTGCGCATTGAATGGGTGTGTGTTACATTAGATTCACTAGTAGGAGTTAGAAAAACATCACGGGGTGGTGCGCATTGTATGGGTGTGTGTTACATTACATTCACTAGTAGGAGTGAGAAAAACATCACGCGGTGGTGCGCATTGTATGGGTGTGTGTTACATTACATTCACTAGTAGGAGTGAGAAAAACATCACGGGGTGGTGCGCATTGTATGGGTGTGTGTTACATTACATTCACTAGTAGGAGTGAGAAAAACATCACGCGGTGGTGCGCATTGTATGGGTGTGTGTTACATTACATTCACTAGTAGGAGTGAGAAAAACATCACGGGGTGGTGCGCATTGTATGGGTGTGTGTTACATTACATTCACTAGTAGGAGTGAGAAAAACATCACGGGGTGGTGCGCATTGTATGGGTGTGTTACATTACATTCACTAGTAGGAGTGAGAAAAACATCACGGGGTGGTGCGCATTGTATGGGTGTGTGTTACATTACATTCACTAGTAGGAGTGAGAAAAACATCACGGGGTGGTGTGAATCAGAGGGTCTGAATTAGGATAGGCAGTGAGTGGTAATGTAGGATGGAGAAAAGCACCACGGGGTGGTCAGCATGGGGAGGTCAGGGAACATGCAGTGGCAATGTAGGATAGGTTTCTGAAAAACATCGCGGGGAAATGCGCCTTGTATGGGTGTGTGTTACATTAGATTCACTAGTAGGAGTGAGAAAAACATCACGGTGTGGTGCGCATTGTATGGGTGTGTGTTACATTACATTCACTAGTAGGAGTGAGAAAAACATCACGGTGTGGTGCGCATTGTATGGGTGTGTGTTACATTACATTCACTAGTAGGAGTGAGAAAAACATCACGGGGTGGTGCGCATTGTATGGGTGTGTGTTACATTACATTCACTAGTAGGAGTGAGAAAAACATCATGGTGTGGTGTGAATCGGAGGGTCTGAATTAGGATAGGCAGTGAGTGGCAATGTAGGATGGAGAAAAGCACCGCGGGGTGGTCAGCATGGGGAGGTCAGGGAACATGCAGTGGCAATGTAGGATAGGTTTCTGAAAAACATCGCGGGGTGGTGCGCATTGTATGGGTGTGTGTTACATTAGATTCACTAGTAGGAGTGAGAAAAACATCACGGGGTGGTGCGCATTGTATGGGTGTGTGTTACATTACATTCACTAGTAGGAGTGAGAAAAACATCACGGGATGGTGCGCATTGTATGGGTGTGTGTTACATTACATTCACTAGTAGGAGTGAGAAAAACATCACGGGGTGGTGTGAATCGGAGGGTCTGAATTAGGATAGGCAGTGAGTGGCAAAGTAGGATGGAGAAAAGCACCACGGGGTGGTCAGCATGGGGAGGTCAGGGAACATGCAGTGGCAATGTAGGATAGGTTTCTGAAAAACATCGCGGGGTGGTGCGCATTGTATGGGTGTGTGTTACATTAGATTCACTAGTAGGAGTGAGAAAAACATCACGGGGTGGTGCGCATTTTATGGGTGTGTGTTACATTACATTCACTAGTAGGAGTGAGAAAATCATCACGGGGTGGTGCGCATTGTATCGGTGTGTGTTACATTACATTCACTAATAGGAGTGCGAAAAACATCACGGGGTGGTGCGCATTGTATGGGTGTGTGTTACATTACATTCACCAGTAGGAGTGAGAAAAACATCACGGGGTGGTGCGCATTGTATGGGTGTGTGTTACATTACATTCACTAGTAGGAGTGAGAAAAACATCACGGGGTGGTGCGCATTGTATGGGTGTGTGTTACATTACATTCACTAGTAGGAGTGAGAAAAACATCACGGGGTGGTGTGAATCGGAGGGTCTGAATTAGGATAGGCAGTGAGTGGCAATGTAGGATGGAGAAAAGCACCGCGGGGTGGTCAGCATGGGGAGGTCAGGGAACATGCAGTGGCAATGTAGGATAGGTTTCTGAAAAACATCGCGGGGTGGTGCGCATTGTATGGGTGTGTGTTACATTAGACTCACTAGAAGGAGTGAGAAAAACATCACGGGGTGGTGCGCATTGTATGGGTGTGTGTTACATTACATTCACTAGTAGGAGTGAGAAAAACGTCACGCGGTGGTGCGCATTGTATGGGTGTGTGTTACATTACATTCACTAGTAGGAGTGAGAAAAACATCACGGGGTGGTGCGCATTGTATGGGTGTGTGTTACATTACATTCACTAGTAGGAGTGAGAAAAACATCACGGGGTGGTGCGCATTGTATGGGTGTGTGTTACATTACATTCACTAGTAGGAGTGAGAAAAACATCACGGGGTGGTGCGCATTGCATGGGTGTGTGTTACATTACATTCACTAGTAGGAGTGAGAAAAACATCACGGGGTGGTGCGCATTGTATGGGTGTGTGTTACATTACATTCACTAATAGGAGTGAGAAAAACATCACGGGGTGGTGCGCATTGTATGGGTGTGTGTTACATTACATCCACCAGTAGGAGTGAGAAAATTATCACAGGGTGGTGTGAATCGGAGTGTCTGAATTAGGATAGGCAGTGAGTGGCAATGTAGGATGGAGAAAAGCACCGCGGGGTGGTCAGCATGGGGAGGTCAGGGAACATGCAGTGGCAATGTAGGATAGGTTTCTGAAAAACATCTCGGGGTGGTGCGCATTGTATGGGTGTGTGTTACATTAGATTCACTAGTAGGAGTGAGAAAAACATCACGGGGTGGTGCGCATTGTATGGGTGTGTGTTACATTAGATTCACTAGTAGGAGTGAGAAAAACACCACGGGGTGGTGCGCATTGTATGGGTGTGTGTTACATTACATTCACTAGTAGGAGTGAGAAAAACATCACGGTGTGGTGCGCATTGTATGTGTGTGTTACATTACATTCACTAGTAGGAGTGAGAAAAACATCACGGGGTGGTGCACATTGTATGGGTGTGTGTTACATTACATTCACTAGTAGGAGTGAGAAAAACACCACGGGGGGGTGCGCATTGTATGGGTGTGTGTTACATTACATTCACTAGTAGGAGTGAGAAAACATCACGGGGTGGTGCGCATTGTATGGGTGTGTGTTACATTACATTCACTAGTAGGAGTGAGAAAAACATCACGGGGTGGTGCGCATTGTATGGGTGTGTGTTACATTACATTCACTAGTAGGAGTGAGAAAACATCACGGGGTGGTGCGCATTGTATGGGTGTGTGTTACATTACATTCACTAGTAGGAGTGAAAAAAACATCACGGGGTGGTGCGCATTGTATGGGTGTGTGTTACATTACATTCACTAATAGGAGTGAGAAAAATATCACGGGGTGGTGCGCATTGTATGTGTGTGTGTTACATTACATTCACTAGTAGGAGTGAGAAAAACATCACGGGGTGGTGCGCATTGTATGGGTGTGTGTTACATTACATTCACTAGTAGGAGTGAGAAAAACATCACGGGGTGGTGCGCATTGTATGGGTGCGTGTTACTTTACATTCACTAGTAGGAGTGAGAAAAACATCACGGGGTGGTGCGCATTGTATGGGTGCGTGTTACATTACATTCACTAGTACGAGTGAGAAAAACATCACGGGGTGGTGCGCATTGTATGGTGCGTGTTACATTACATTCACTAGTAGGAGTGAGAAAAACATCACGCGGTGGTGCGCATTGTATGGGTGCATGTTACATTACATTCACTAGTAGGAGTGAGAAAAACATCACGGGGTGGTGCGCATTGTATGGGTGCGTGTTACATTACATTCACTAGTAGGAGTGAGAAAAACATCACGGGGTGGTGCGAATTGTATGGGTGTGTTACATTACATTCACTAGTAGGAGTGAGAAAATCATCACGGGGTGGTGCGCATTGTATCGGTGTGTGTTACATTACATTCACTAAAAGGAGTGAGAAAAACATCACGGGGTGGTGCGCATTGTATGGGTGTGTGTTACATTACATTCACCAGTAGGAGTGAGAAAAACATCACGGGGTTGTGCGCATTGTATGGGTGTGTGTTACATTACATTCACTAGTAGGAGTGAGAAAAACATCACGGGGTGGTGCGCATTGTATGGGTGTGTGTTACATTACATTCACTAGTAGGAGTGAGAAAAACATCACAGGGTGGTGTGAATCGGAGGGTCTGAATTAGGATAGTTAGTGAGTGGCAATGTAGGATGGAGAAAAGCACCGCGGGGTGGTCAGCATGGGGAGGTCAGGGAACATGCAGTGGCAATGTAGGATAGGTTTCTGAAAAACATCGCGGGGTGGTGCGCATTGAATGGGTGTGTGTTACATTACATTCACTAGTAGGAGTGAGAAAAACATCACGGGGTGGTGCGCATTGTATGGGTGTGTGTTACATTACATTCACTTGTAGGAGTGAGAAAAACATCACGCGGTGGTGCGCATTGAATGGGTGTGTGTTACATTAGATTCACTAGTAGGAGTGAGAAAAACATCACGGGGTGGTGCGCATTGTATGGGTGTGTGTTACATTACATTCACCAGTAGGAGTGAGAAAAACATCACGGGGTGGTGCGCATTGTATGGGTGTGTGTTACATTACATTCACTAGTAGGAGTGAGAAAAACATCACGGGGTGGTGCGCATTGTATGGGTGTGTGTTACATTACATTCACTAGTAGGAGTGAGAAAAACATCACGGGGTGGTGTGAATCGGAGGGTCTGAATTAGGATAGGCAGTGAGTGGCAATGTAGGATGGAGAAAAGCATGGCGGGGTGGTCAGCATGGGGAGGTCAGGGAACATGCAGTGGCAATGTAGGATAGGTTTCTGAAAAACATCGCGGGATGGTGCGCATTGAATGGGTGTGTGTTACATTACATTCACTAGTAGGAGTGAGAAAAACATCACGGGGTGGTGCGCATTGTATGGGTGTGTGTTACATTACATTCACTAGTAGGAGTGAGAAAAACATCACGGGGTGGTGCGCATTGTATGGGTGTGTGTTACATTACATTCACTAGTAGGAGTGAGAAAAACATCACGGGGTGGTGTGAATCGGAGGGTCTGAATTAGGATAGTTAGTGAGTGGCAATGTAGGATGGAGAAAAGCACCGCGGGGTGGTCAGCATGGGGAGGTCAGGGAACATGCAGTGGCAATGTAGGATAGGTTTCTGAAAAACATCGCGGGGTGGTGCGCATTGAATGGGTGTGTGTTACATTAGATTCACTAGTAGGAGTGAGAAAAACATCACGGGGTGGTGCGCATTGTATGGGTGTGTGTTACATTACATTCACTAGTAGGAGTGAGAAAAACATCACGGGGTGGTGCGCATTGTATGTGTGTGTGTTACATTACATTCACTAGTAGGAGTGAGAAAAACATCACGGGGTGGTGCGCATTGTATGGGTGTGTGTTACATTACATTCACTAGTAGGAGTGAGAAAAACATCACGGGGTGGTGCGCATTGTATGGGTGTGTGTTACATTACATTCACTAGTAGGAGTGAGAAAAACATCACGGGGTGGTGCGCATTGTATGGGTGTGTGTTACATTACATTCACTAGTAGGAGTGAGAAAAACATCACGGGGTGGTGCGCATTGTATGGGTGTGTGTTACATTACATTCACTAGTAGGAGTGAGAAAAACATCACGGGGTGGTGCGCATTGTATGGGTGTGTGTTACATTACATTCACTAGTAGGAGTGAGAAAAACATCACGGGGTGGTGTGAATCGGAGGGTCTGAATTAGGATAGTTAGTGAGTGGCGATGTAGGATGGAGAAAAGCACCGCGGGGTGGTCAGCATGGGGAGGTCAGGGAACATGCAGTGGCAATGTAGGATAGGTTTCTGAAAAACATCGCGGGGTGGTGCGCATTGTATGGGTGTGTGTTACATTACATTCACTAGTAGGAGTGAGAAAAACATCACGGGGTGGTGCGCATTGTATGGGTGTGTGTTACGTTACATTCACTAGTAGGAGTGAGAAAAACATCACGCGGTGGTGCGCATTGTATGGGTGTGTGTTACATTACATTCACTAGTAGGAGTGAGAAAAACATCACGGGGTGGTGCGCATTGTATGGGTGTGTGTTACATTACATTCACTAGTAGGAGTGAGAAAAACATCACGGGGTGGTGTGAATCGGAGGGTCTGAATTAGGATAGTTAGTGAGTGGCAATGTAGGATGGAGAAAAGCACCGCGGGGTGGTCAGCATGGGGAGGTCAAGGAACATGCAGTGGCAATGTAGGATAGGTTTCTGAAAAACATCGCGGGGTGGTGCGCATTGAATGGGTGTGTGTTACATTAGATTCACTAGTAGGAGTGAGAAAAACATCACGGGGTGGTGCGCATTGTATGGGTGTGTGTTACATTACATTCACTAGTAGGAGTGAGAAAAACATCACGGGGTGGTGCGCATTGTATGGGTGTGTGTTACATTACATTCACTAGTAGGAGTGAGAAAAACATCACGCGGTGGTGCGCATTGTATGGGTGTGTGTTACATTACATTCACTAGTAGGAGTGAGAAAAACATCACGGGGTGGTGCGCATTGTATGGGTGTGTGTTACATTACATTCACTAATAGGAGTGAGAAAAACATCACGGGGTGGTGCGCATTGTATGGGTGTGTGTTACATTACATCCACCAGTAGGAGTGAGAAAATTATCACAGGGTGGTGTGAATCAGAGGGTCTGAATTAGGATAGGCAGTGAGTGGCAATGTAGGATGGAGAAAAGCACCGCGGGGTGGTCAGCATGGGGAGGTCAGGGAACATGCACTGGCAATGTAGGATAGGTTTCTGAAAAACATCTCGGGGTGGTGCGCATTGTATGGGTGTGTGTTACATTAGATTCACTAGTAGGAGTGAGAAAAACATCACGGGGTGGTGCGCATTGTATGGGTGTGTGTTACATTAGATTCACTAATAGGAGTGAGAAAAACATCACGGGGTGGTGCGCATTGTATGGGTGTGTGTTACATTACATTCACTAGTAGGAGTGAGAAAAACACCACGGGGTGGTGCGCATTGTATGGGTGTGTGTTACATTACATTCACTAGTAGGAGTGAGAAAAACATCACGGTGTGGTGCGCATTGTATGTGTGTGTTACATTACATTCACTAGTAGGAGTGAGAAAAACATCACGGGGTGGTGCACATTGTATGGGTGTGTGTTACATTACATTCACTAGTAGGAGTGAGAAAAACACCACGGGGTGGTGCGCATTGTATGGGTGTGTGTTACATTACATTCACTAGTAGGAGTGAGAAAACATCACGGGGTGGTGCGCATTGTATGGGTGTGTGTTACATTACATTCACTAGTAGGAGTGAGAAAAACATCACGGGGTGGTGCGCATTGTATGGGTGTGTGTTACATTACATTCACTAGTAGGAGTGAGAAAACATCACGGGGTGGTGCGCATTGTATGGGTGTGTGTTACATTACATTCACTAGGAGGAGTGAAAAAAACATCACGGGGTGGTGCGCATTGTATGGGTGTGTGTTACATTACATTCACTAATAGGAGTGAGAAAAATATCACGGGGTGGTGCGCATTGTATGTGTGTGTGTTACATTACATTCACTAGTAGGAGTGAGAAAAACATCACGGGGTGGTGCGCATTGTATGGGTGTGTGTTACATTACATTCACTAGTAGGAGTGAGAAAAACATCACGGGGTGGTGCGCATTGTATGGGTGCGTGTTACTTTACATTCACTAGTAGGAGTGAGAAAAACATCACGGGGTGGTGCGCATTGTATGGGTGCGTGTTACATTACATTCACTAGTACGAGTGAGAAAAACATCACGGGGTGGTGCGCATTGTATGGGTGCGTGTTACATTACATTCACTAGTAGGAGTGAGAAAAACATCACGGGTTGGTGCGCATTGTATGGGTGCGTGTTACATTACATTCACTAGTAGGAGTGAGAAAAACATCACGGGGTGGTGCGCATTGTATGGGTGCGTGTTACATTACATTCACTAGTAGGAGTGAGAAAAACATCACGGGGTGGTGCGCATTGTATGGGTGTGTTACATTACATTCACTAGTAGGAGTGAGAAAATCATCACGGGGTGGTGCGCATTGTATCGGTGTGTGTTACATTACATTCACTAATAGGAGTGAGAAAAACATCACGGGGTGGTGCGCATTGTATGGGTGTGTGTTACATTACATTCACCAGTAGGAGTGAGAAAAACATCACGGGGTTGTGCGCATTGTATGGGTGTGTGTTACATTACATTCACTAGTAGGAGTGAGAAAAACATCACGGGGTGGTGCGCATTGTATGGGTGTGTGTTACATTACATTCACTAGTAGGAGTGAGAAAATCATCACGGGGTGGTGTGAATCGGAGGGTCTGAATTAGGATAGTTAGTGAGTGGCAATGTAGGATGGAGAAAAGCACCGCGGGGTGGTCAGCATGGGGAGGTCAGGGAACATGCAGTGGCAATGTAGGATAGGTTTCTGAAAAACATCGCGGGGTGGTGCGCATTGAATGGGTGTGTGTTACATTAGATTCACTAGTAGGAGTGAGAAAAACATCACGGGGTGGTGCGCATTGTATGGTTGTGTGTTACATTACATTCACTTGTAGGAGTGAGAAAAACATCACGGGGTGGTGCGCATTGTATGGGTGTGTGTTACATTACATTCACTAGTAGGAGTGAGAAAAACATCACGGGGTGGTGCGCATTGTATGGGTGTGTGTTACATTACATTCACTAGTAGGAGTGAGAAAAACATCACGGGGTGGTGTGAATCGGAGGGTCTGAATTAGGATAGTTAGTGAGTGGCAATGTAGGATGGAGAAAAGCACCGCGGGGTGGTCAGCATGGGGAGGTCAGGGAACATGCAGTGGCAATGTAGGATAGGTTTCTGAAAAACATCGCGGGGTGGTGCGCATTGAATGGGTGTGTGTTACATTAGATTCACTAGTAGGAGTGAGAAAAACATCACGGGGTGGTGCGCATTGTATGGGTGTGTGTTACATTACATTCACCAGTAGGAGTGAGAAAAACATCACGGGGTGGTGCGCATTGTATGGGTGTGTGTTACATTACATTCACTATTAGGAGTGAGAAAAACATCAAGGGGTGGTGCGCATTGTATGGGTGTGTGTTACATTACATTCACTAGTAGGAGTGAGAAAAACATCACGGGGTGTTGTGAATCGGAGGGTCTGAATTAGGATAGGCAGAGAGTGGCAATGTAGGATGGAGAAAAGCATGGCGGGGTGGTCAGCATGGGGAGGTCAGGGAACATGCAGTGGCAATGTAGGATAGGTTTCTGAAAAACATCGCGGGGTGGTGCGCATTGAATGGGTGTGTGTTACATTACATTCACTAGTAGGAGTGAGAAAAACATCACGGGGTGGTGCGCATTGTATGGGTGTGTGTTACATTACATTCACTAGTAGGAGTGAGAAAAACATCACGGGGTGGTGCGCATTGTATGGGTGTGTGTTACATTACATTCACTAGTAGGAGTGAGAAAAACATCACGGGGTGGTGTGAATCGGAGGGGCTGAATTAGGATAGTTAGTGAGTGGCAATGTAGGATGGAGAAAAGCACCGCGGGGTGGTCAGCATGGGGAGGTCAGGGAACATGCAGTGGCAATGTAGGATAGGTTTCTGAAAAACATCGCGGGGTGGTGCGCATTGAATGGGTGTGTGTTACATTAGATTCACTAGTAGGAGTGAGAAAAACATCACGGGGTGGTGCGCATTGTATGGGTGTGTGTTACATTACATTCACTAGTAGGAGTGAGAAAAACATCACGGGGTGGTGCGCATTGTATGGGTGTGTGTTACATTACATTCACTAGTAGGAGTGAGAAAAACATCACGGGGTGGTGCGCATTGTATGGGTGTGTGTTACATTACATTCACTAGTAGGAGTGAGAAAAACATCACGGGGTGGTGCGCATTGTATGGGTGTGTGTTACATTACATTCACTAGTAGGAGTGAGAAAAACATCACGGGGTGGTGCGCATTGTATGGGTGTGTGTTACATTACATTCACTAGTAGGAGTGAGAAAAACATCACGGGGTGGTGCGCATTGTATGGGTGTGTGTTACATTACATTCACTAGTAGGAGTGAGAAAAACATCACGGGGTGGTGCGCATTGTATGGGTGTGTGTTACATTACATTCACTAGTAGGAGTGAGAAAAACATCACGGGGTGGTGTGAATCGGAGGGTCTGAATTAGGATAGTTAGTGAGTGGCAATGTAGGATGGAGAAAAGCTCCGCGTGGTGGTCAGCATGGGGAGGTCAGGGAACATGCAGTGGCAATGTAGGATAGGTTTCTGAAAAACATCGCGGGGTGGTGCGCATTCTATGGGTGTGTGTTACATTACATTCACTAGTAGGAGTGAGAAAAACATCACGGGGTGGTACGCATTGTATGGGTGTGTGTTACATTACATTCACTAGTAGGAGTGAGAAAAACATCACGCGGTGCTGCGCATTGTATGGGTGTGTGTTACATTACATTCACTAGTAGGAGTGAGAAAAACATCACGGGGTGGTGCGCATTGTATGGGTGTGTGTTACATTACATTCACTAGTAGGAGTGAGAAAAACATCACGGGGTGGTGTGAATCGGAGGGTCTGAATTAGGATAGTTAGTGAGTGGCAATGTAGGATGGAGAAAAGCACCGCGGGGTGGTCAGCATGGGGAGGTCAGGGAACATGCAGTGGCAATGTAGGATAGGTTTCTGAAAAACATCGCGGGGTGGTGCGCATTGAATGGGTGTGTGTTACATTAGATTCACTAGTAGGAGTGAGAAAAACATCACGGGGTGGTGCGCATTGTATGGGTGTGTGTTACATTACATTCACTAGTAGGAGTGAGAAAAACATCACGGGGTGGTGCGCATTGTATGGGTGTGTGTTACATTACATTCACTAGTAGGAGTGAGAAAAACATCACGCGGTGGTGCGCATTGTATGGGTGTGTGTTACATTACATTCACTAGTAGGAGTGAGAAAAACATCACGGGGTGGTGCGCATTGTATGGGTGTGTGTTACATTACATTCACTAGTAGGAGTGAGAAAAACATCACGGGGTGGTGCGCATTGTATGGGTGTGTGTTACATTACATTCACTAGTAGGAGTGAGAAAAACATCACGGGGTGGTGCGCATTGTATGGGTGTGTGTTACATTACATTCACTAGTAGGAGTGAGAAAAACATCACGGGGTGGTGTGAATCGGAGGGTCTGAATTAGGATAGTTAGTGAGTGGCAATGTAGGATGGAGAAAAGCACCGCGGGGTGGTCAGCATGGGGAGGTCAGGGAACATGCAGTGGCAATGTAGGATAGGTTTCTGAAAAACATCGCGGGGTGGTGCGCATTGAATTGGTGTGTGTTACATTACATTCACTAGTAGGAGTGAGAAAAACATCACGGGGTGGTGCGCATTGTATGGGTGTGTGTTACATTACATTCACTAGTAGGAGTGAGAAAAACATCACGGGGTGGTGCGCATTGTATGGGTGTGTGTTACATTACATTCACTAGTAGGAGTGAGAAAAACATCACGGGGTGGTGTGAATCGGAGGGTCTGAATTAGGATAGTTAGTGAGTGGCAATGTAGGATGGAGAAAAGCACCGCTGTGTGGTCAGCATGGGGAGGTCAGGGAACATGCAGTGGCAATGTAGGATAGGTTTCTGAAAAACATCGCGGGGTGGTGCGCATTGAATGGGTGTGTGTTACATTAGATTCACTAGTAGGAGTGAGAAAAACATCACGGGGTGGTGCGCATTGTATGGGTGTGTGTTACATTACATTCACTAGTAGGAGTGAGAAAAACATCACGGGGTGGTGCGCATTGTATGGGTGTGTGTTACATTACATTCACTAGTAGGAGTGAGAAAAACATCACGCGGTGGTGCGCATTGTATGGGTGTGTGTTACATTACATTCACTAGTAGGAGTGAGAAAAACATCACGGGGTGGTGCGCATTGTATGGGTGTGTGTTACATTACATTCACTAGTAGGAGTGAGAAAAACATCACGGGGTGGTGCGCATTGTATGGGTGTGTGTTACATTACATTCACTAGTAGGAGTGAGAAAAACATCACGGGGTGGTGCGCATTGTATGGGTGTGTGTTACATTACATTCACTAGTAGGAGTGAGAAAAACATCACGGGGTGGTGCGCATTGTATGGGTGTGTGTTACATTACATTCACTAGTAGGAGTGAGAAAAACATCACGGGGTGGTGCGCATTGTATGGGTGTGTTACATTACATTCACTAGTAGGAGTGAGAAAAACATCACGGGGTGGTGCGCATTGTATGGGTGTGTGTTACATTACATTCACTAGTAGGAGTGAGAAAAACATCACGGGGTGGTGCGCATTGTATGGGTGTGTGTTACATTACATTCACTAGTAGGAGTGAGAAAAACATCACGGGGTGGTGTGAATCGGAGGGTCTGAATTAGGATAGTTAGTGAGTGGCAATGTAGGATGGAGAAAAGCACCGCGGGGTGGTCAGCATGGGGAGGTCAGGGAACATGCAGTGGCAATGTAGGATAGGTTTCTGAAAAACATCGCGGGGTGGTGCGCATTGAATGGGTGTGTGTTACATTAGATTCACTAGTAGGAGTGAGAAAAACATCACGGGGTGGTGCGCATTGTATGGGTGTGTGTTACATTACATTCACTAGTAGGAGTGAGAAAAACATCACGCGGTGGTGCGCATTGTATGGGTGTGTGTTACATTACATTCACTAGTAGGAGTGGGAAAAAATTCACGGGGTGGTGCGCATTGTATGGGTGTGTGTTACATTACATTCACTAGTAGGAGTGAGAAAAACATCACGCGGTGGTGCGCATTGTATGGGTGTGTGTTACATTACATTCACTAGTAGGAGTGAGAAAAACATCACGGGGTGGTGCGTATTGTATGGGTATGTGTTACATTACATTCACTAGTAGGAGTGAGAAAAACATCACGGGGTGGTGCGCATTGTATGGGTGTGTGTTACATTACATTCACTAGTAGGAGTGAGAAAAACATCACGGGGTGGTGCGCATTGTATGGGTGTGTGTTACATTACATTCACTAGTAGGAGTGAGAAAAACATCACGGGGTGGTGCGCATTGTATGGGTGTGTGTTACATTACATTCACTAGTAGGAGTGAGAAAAACATCACGGGGTGGTGCGCATTGTATGGGTGTGTTACATTACATTCACTAGTAGTAGTGAGAAAAACATCACGGGGTGGTGCGCATTGTATGGGTGTGTGTTACATTACATTCACTAGTACGAGTGAGAAAAACATCACGGGGTGGTGTGAATCAGAGGGTCTGAATTAGGATAGGCAGTGAGTGGCAATGTAGGATGGAGAAATGCACCGCGGGGTGGTCAGCATGGGGAGGTCAGGGAACATGCAGTGGCAATGTAGGATAGGTTTCTGAAAAACATCGCGGGGTGGTGCGCATTGTATGGGTGTGTGTTACATTAGATTCACTAGTAGGAGTGAGAAAAACATCACGGGGTGGTGCGCATTGTATGGGTGTGTGTTACATTACATTCACTAGTAGGAGTGAGAAAAACATCACGGTGTGGTGCGCATTGTATGGGTGTGTGTTACATTAGATTCGCTAGTAGGATTGAGAAAAACATCACGGGGTGGTGCGCATTGTATGGGTGTGTGTTACATTACATTCACTAGTAGGAGTGAGAAAAACATCACGGGGTGGTGCGCATTGTATGGGTGTGTGTTACATTACATACACTAGTAGGAGTGAGAAAAACATCACGGGGTGGTGCGCATTGTATGGGTGTGTGTTACATTACATTCACTAGTAGGAGTGAGAAAAACATCACGGGGTGGTGCGCATTGTATGGGTGTGTGTTACATTACATTCACTAGTAGGAGTGAGAAAAACATCACGGGGTGGTGCGCATTGTATGGGTGTGTGTTACATTACATTCACTAGTAGGAGTGAGAAAAACATCACGGGGTGGTGCGCATTGTATGGGTGTGTGTTACATTACATTCACTAGTAGGAGTGAGAAAAACATCACGGGGTGGTGCGCATTGTATGGGTGTGTGTTACATTACATTCACTAGTAGGAGTGAGAAAAACATCACGGGGTGGTGCGCATTGTATGGGTGTGTGTTACATTACATTCACTAGTAGGAGTGAGAAAAACATCACGGGGTGGTGCGCATTGTATGGGTGTGTGTTACATTACATTCACTAGTAGGAGTGAGAAAAACATCACGGGGTGGTGCGCATTGTATGGGTGTGTGTTACATTACATTCACTAGTAGGAGTGAGAAAAACATCACGGGGTGGTGCGCATTGTATGGGTGTGTTACATTACATTCACTAGTAGTAGTGAGAAAAACATCACGGGGTGGTGCGCATTGTATGGGTGTGTGTTACATTACATTCACTAGTACGAGTGAGAAAAACATCACGGGGTGGTGTGAATCAGAGGGTCTGAATTAGGATAGGCAGTGAGTGGCAATGTAGGATGGAGAAATGCACCGCGGGGTGGTCAGCATGGGGAGGTCAGGGAACATGCAGTGGCAATGTAGGATAGGTTTCTGAAAAACATCGCGGGGTGGTGCGCATTGTATGGGTGTGTGTTACATTAGATTCACTAGTAGGAGTGAGAAAAACATCACGGGGTGGTGCGCATTGTATGGGTGTGTGTTACATTACATTCACTAGTAGGAGTGAGAAAAACATCACGGTGTGGTGCGCATTGTATGGGTGTGTGTTACATTAGATTCACTAGTAGGATTGAGAAAAACATCACGGGGTGGTGCGCATTGTATGGGTGTGTGTTACATTACATTCACTAGTAGGAGTGAGAAAAACATCACGGGGTGGTGCGCATTGTATGGGTGTGTGTTACATTACATACACTAGTAGGAGTGAGAAAAACATCACGGGGTGGTGCGCATTGTATGGGTGTGTGTTACATTACATTCACTAGTAGGAGTGAGAAAAACATCACGGGGTGGTGCGCATTGTATGGGTGTGTGTTACATTACATTCACTAGTAGGAGTGAGAAAAACATCACGGGGTGGTGCGCATTGTATGGGTGTGTGTTACATTACATTCACTAGTAGGAGTGAGAAAAACATCACGGGGTGGTGCGCATTGTATGGGTGTGTGTTACATTACATTCACTAGTAGGAGTGAGAAAAACATCACGGGGTGGTGCGCATTGTATGGGTGTGTGTTACATTACATTCACTAGTAGGAGTGAGAAAAACATCACGGGGTGGTGCGCATTGTATGGGTGTGTGTTACATTACATTCACTAGTAGGAGTGAGAAAAACATCACGGGGTGGTGCGCATTGTATGGGTGTGTTACATTACATTCACTAGTAGGAGTGAGAAAAACATCACGGGGTGGTGCGCATTGTATGGGTGTGTGTTACATTACATTCACTAGTAGGAGTGAGAAAAACATCACGGGGTGGTGTGAATCGGAGGGTCTGAATTAGGATAGTTAGTGAGTGGCAATGTAGGATGGAGAAAAGCATCGCGGGGTGGTCAGCATGGGGAGGTCAGGGAACATGCAGTGGCAATGTAGGATAGGTTTCTGAAAAACATCGCGGGGTGGTGCGCATTGAATGGGTGTGTGTTACATTAGATTCACTAGTAGGAGTGAGAAAAACATCACGGGGTGGTGCGCATTGTATGGGTGTGTGTTACATTACATTCACTAGTAGGAGTTAGAAAAACATCACGCGGTGGTGCGCATTGTATGGGTGTGTGTTACATTACATTCACTAGTAGGAGTGAGAAAAACATCACGGGGTGATGCGCATTGTATGGGTGTGTGTTACATTACATTCACTAGTAGGAGTGAGAAAAACATCACGCGGTGGTGCGCATTGTATGGGTGTGTGTTACATTACATTCACTAGTAGGAGTGAGAAAAACATCACGGGGTGGTGCGCATTGTATGGGTGTGTGTTACATTACATTCACTAGTAGGAGTGAGAAAAACATCACGGGGTGGTGCGCATTGTATGGGTGTGTGTTACATTACATTCACTGGTAGGAGTGAGAAAAACATCACGGGGTGGTGCGCATTGTATGGGTGTGTGTTACATTACATTCACTAGTAGGAGTGAGAAAAACATCACGGGGTGGTGCGCATTGTATGGGTGTGTGTTACATTACATTCACTAGTAGGAGTGAGAAAAACATCACGGGGTGGTGCGCATTGTATGGGTGTGTGTTACATTACATTCACTAGTAGGAGTGAGAAAAACATCACGGGGTGGTGCGCATTGTATGGGTGTGTGTTACATTACATTCACTAGTAGGAGTGAGAAAAACATCACGGGGTGGTGCGCATTGTATGGGTGTCTGTTACATTACATTCACTAGTAGGAGTGAGAAAAACATCATGGTGTGGTGTGAATCGGAGGGTCTGAATTAGGATAGGCAGTGAGTGGCTATGTAGGATGGAGAAAAGCACCGCGGGGTGGTCAGCATGGGGAGGTCAGGGAACATGCAGTGGCAATGTAGGATAGGTTTCTGAAAAACATCGCGGGGTGGTGCGCATTGTATGGGTGTGTGTTACATTAGATTCACTAGTAGGAGTGAGAAAAACATCACGGGGTGGTGCGCATTGTATGGGTGTGTGTTACATTACATTCACTAGTAGGAGTGAGAAAAACATCACGGGGTGGTGCGAATTGTATGGGTGTGTGTTACATTACATTCACTAGTAGGAGTGAGAAAAACATCACGGGGTGGTGTGAATCGGAGGGTCTGAATTAGGATAGGCAGTGAGTGGCAATGTAGGATGGAGAAAAGCACCGCGGGGTGGTCAGCATGGGGAGGTCAGGGAACATGCAGTGGCAATGTAGGATAGGATTCTGAAAAACATCGCGGGGTGGTGCGCATTGTATGGGTGTGTGTTACATTAGATTCACTAGTAGGAGTGAGAAAAACATCACGGGTGGTGCGCATTGTATGGGTGTGTGTTATATTACATTCAGTAGTAGGAGTGAGAAAAACGACACGCGGTGGTGCGCATTGTATGGGTGTGTGTTACATTACATTCACTAGTAGGAGTGAGAAAAACATCACGGGGTGGTGCGCATTGTATGGGTGTGTGTTACATTACATTCACTAGTAGGAGTGAGAAAAACATCACGGGGTGGTGCACATTGTATGGGTGTGTGTTACATTACATTCACTAGTAGGAGTGAGAAAAACATCACGGGGTGGTGCGCATTGCATGGGTGTGTGTTACATTACATTCACTAGTAGGAGTGAGAAAAACATCACGGGGTGGTGCGCATTGTATGGGTGTGTGTTACATTACATTCACTAATAGGAGTGAGAAAAACATCACGGGGTGGTGCGCATTGTATGGGTGTGTGTTACATTACATTCACCAGTAGGAGTGAGAAAAACATCACAGGGTGGTTTGAATCAGAGGGTCTGAATTAGGATAGGCAGTGAGTGGCAATGTAGGATGGAGAAAAGCACCGCGGGGTGGTCAGCATGGGGAGGTCAGGGAACATGCAGTGGCAATGTAGGATAGGTTTTTGAAAAACATCTCGGGGTGGTGCGCATTGTATGGGTGTGTGTTACATTACATTCACTAGTAGGAGTGAGAAAAACATCACGGTGTGGTGCGCATTGTATGGGTGTGTGTTACATTAGATTCGCTAGTAGGATTGAGAAAAACATCACGGGGTGGTGCGCATTGTATGGGTGTGTGTTACATTACATTCACTAGTAGGAGTGAGAAAAACATCACGGGGTGGTGCGCATTGTATGGGTGTGTGTTACATTACATACACTAGTAGGAGTGAGAAAAACATCACGGGGTGGTGCGCATTGTATGGGTGTGTGTTACATTACATTCACTAGTAGGAGTGAGAAAAACATCACGGGGTGGTGCGCATTGTATGGGTGTGTGTTACATTACATTCACTAGTAGGAGTGAGAAAAACATCACGGGGTGGTGCGCATTGTATGGGTGTGTGTTACATTACATTCACTAGTAGGAGTGAGAAAAACATCACGGGGTGGTGCGCATTGTATGGGTGTGTGTTACATTACATTCACTAGTAGGAGTGAGAAAAACATCACGGGGTGGTGCGCATTGTATGGGTGTGTGTTACATTACATTCACTAGTAGGAGTGAGAAAAACATCACGGGGTGGTGCGCATTGTATGGGTGTGTGTTACATTACATTCACTAGTAGGAGTGAGAAAAACATCACGGGGTGGTGCGCATTGTATGGGTGTGTGTTACATTACATTCACTAGTAGGAGTGAGAAAAACATCACGGGGTGGTGCGCATTGTATGGGTGTGTGTTACATTACATTCACTAGTAGGAGTGAGAAAAACATCACGGGGTGGTGCGCATTGTATGGGTGTGTTACATTACATTCACTAGTAGTAGTGAGAAAAACATCACGGGGTGGTGCGCATTGTATGGGTGTGTGTTACATTACATTCACTAGTACGAGTGAGAAAAACATCACGGGGTGGTGTGAATCAGAGGGTCTGAATTAGGATAGGCAGTGAGTGGCAATGTAGGATGGAGAAATGCACCGCGGGGTGGTCAGCATGGGGAGGTCAGGGAACATGCAGTGGCAATGTAGGATAGGTTTCTGAAAAACATCGCGGGGTGGTGCGCATTGTATGGGTGTGTGTTACATTAGATTCACTAGTAGGAGTGAGAAAAACATCACGGGGTGGTGCGCATTGTATGGGTGTGTGTTACATTACATTCACTAGTAGGAGTGAGAAAAACATCACGGTGTGGTGCGCATTGTATGGGTGTGTGTTACATTAGATTCACTAGTAGGATTGAGAAAAACATCACGGGGTGGTGCGCATTGTATGGGTGTGTGTTACATTACATTCACTAGTAGGAGTGAGAAAAACATCACGGGGTGGTGCGCATTGTATGGGTGTGTGTTACATTACATACACTAGTAGGAGTGAGAAAAACATCACGGGGTGGTGCGCATTGTATGGGTGTGTGTTACATTACATTCACTAGTAGGAGTGAGAAAAACATCACGGGGTGGTGCGCATTGTATGGGTGTGTGTTACATTACATTCACTAGTAGGAGTGAGAAAAACATCACGGGGTGGTGCGCATTGTATGGGTGTGTGTTACATTACATTCACTAGTAGGAGTGAGAAAAACATCACGGGGTGGTGCGCATTGTATGGGTGTGTGTTACATTACATTCACTAGTAGGAGTGAGAAAAACATCACGGGGTGGTGCGCATTGTATGGGTGTGTGTTACATTACATTCACTAGTAGGAGTGAGAAAAACATCACGGAGTGGTGCGCATTGTATGGGTGTGTGTTACATTACATTCACTAGTAGGAGTGAGAAAAACATCACGGGGTGGTGCGCATTGTATGGGTGTGTTACATTACATTCACTAGTAGGAGTGAGAAAAACATCACGGGGTGGTGCGCATTGTATGGGTGTGTGTTACATTACATTCACTAGTAGGAGTGAGAAAAACATCACGGGGTGGTGTGAATCGGAGGGTCTGAATTAGGATAGTTAGTGAGTGGCAATGTAGGATGGAGAAAAGCATCGCGGGGTGGTCAGCATGGGGAGGTCAGGGAACATGCAGTGGCAATGTAGGATAGGTTTCTGAAAAACATCGCGGGGTGGTGCGCATTGAATGGGTGTGTGTTACATTAGATTCACTAGTAGGAGTGAGAAAAACATCACGGGGTGGTGCGCATTGTATGGGTGTGTGTTACATTACATTCACTAGTAGGAGTTAGAAAAACATCACGCGGTGGTGCGCATTGTATGGGTGTGTGTTACATTACATTCACTAGTAGGAGTGAGAAAAACATCACGGGGTGATGCGCATTGTATGGGTGTGTGTTACATTACATTCACTAGTAGGAGTGAGAAAAACATCACGCGGTGGTGCGCATTGTATGGGTGTGTGTTACATTACATTCACTAGTAGGAGTGAGAAAAACATCACGGGGTGGTGCGCATTGTATGGGTGTGTGTTACATTACATTCACTAGTAGGAGTGAGAAAAACATCACGGGGTGGTGCGCATTGTATGGGTGTGTGTTACATTACATTCACTGGTAGGAGTGAGAAAAACATCACGGGGTGGTGCGCATTGTATGGGTGTGTGTTACATTACATTCACTAGTAGGAGTGAGAAAAACATCACGGGGTGGTGCGCATTGTATGGGTGTGTGTTACATTACATTCACTAGTAGGAGTGAGAAAAACATCACGGGGTGGTGCGCATTGTATGGGTGTGTGTTACATTACATTCACTAGTAGGAGTGAGAAAAACATCACGGGGTGGTGCGCATTGTATGGGTGTGTGTTACATTACATTCACTAGTAGGAGTGAGAAAAACATCACGGGGTGGTGCGCATTGTATGGGTGTCTGTTACATTACATTCACTAGTAGGAGTGAGAAAAACATCATGGTGTGGTGTGAATCGGAGGGTCTGAATTAGGATAGGCAGTGAGTGGCTATGTAGGATGGAGAAAAGCACCGCGGGGTGGTCAGCATGGGGAGGTCAGGGAACATGCAGTGGCAATGTAGGATAGGTTTCTGAAAAACATCGCGGGGTGGTGCGCATTGTATGGGTGTGTGTTACATTAGATTCACTAGTAGGAGTGAGAAAAACATCACGGGGTGGTGCGCATTGTATGGGTGTGTGTTACATTACATTCACTAGTAGGAGTGAGAAAAACATCACGGGGTGGTGCGAATTGTATGGGTGTGTGTTACATTACATTCACTAGTAGGAGTGAGAAAAACATCACGGGGTGGTGTGAATCGGAGGGTCTGAATTAGGATAGGCAGTGAGTGGCAATGTAGGATGGAGAAAAGCACCGCGGGGTGGTCAGCATGGGGAGGTCAGGGAACATGCAGTGGCAATGTAGGATAGGATTCTGAAAAACATCGCGGGGTGGTGCGCATTGTATGGGTGTGTGTTACATTAGATTCACTAGTAGGAGTGAGAAAAACATCACGGGTGGTGCGCATTGTATGGGTGTGTGTTATATTACATTCAGTAGTAGGAGTGAGAAAAACGACACGCGGTGGTGCGCATTGTATGGGTGTGTGTTACATTACATTCACTAGTAGGAGTGAGAAAAACATCACGGGGTGGTGCGCATTGTATGGGTGTGTGTTACATTACATTCACTAGTAGGAGTGAGAAAAACATCACGGGGTGGTGCACATTGTATGGGTGTGTGTTACATTACATTCACTAGTAGGAGTGAGAAAAACATCACGGGGTGGTGCGCATTGCATGGGTGTGTGTTACATTACATTCACTAGTAGGAGTGAGAAAAACATCACGGGGTGGTGCGCATTGTATGGGTGTGTGTTACATTACATTCACTAATAGGAGTGAGAAAAACATCACGGGGTGGTGCGCATTGTATGGGTGTGTGTTACATTACATTCACCAGTAGGAGTGAGAAAAACATCACAGGGTGGTTTGAATCAGAGGGTCTGAATTAGGATAGGCAGTGAGTGGCAATGTAGGATGGAGAAAAGCACCGCGGGGTGGTCAGCATGGGGAGGTCAGGGAACATGCAGTGGCAATGTAGGATAGGTTTTTGAAAAACATCTCGGGGTGGTGCGCATTGTATGGGTGTGTGTTACATTAGATTCACTAGTAGGAGTGAGAAAAACATCACGGGGTGGTGCGCATTGTATGGGTGTGTGTTACATTAGATTCACTAATAGGAGTGAGAAAAACATCACGGGGTGGTGCGCATTGTATGGGTGTGTGTTACATTACATTCACTAGTAGGAGTGAGAAAAACACCACGGGGTGGTGCGCATTGTATGGGTGTGTGTTACATTACATTCACTAGTAGGAGTGAGAAAAACATCACGGTGTGGTGCGCATTGTATGTGTGTGTTACATTACATTCACTAGTAGGAGTGAGAAAAACATCACGGGGTGGTGCACATTGTATGGGTGTGTGTTACATTACATTCACTAGTAGGAGTGAGAAAAACACCACGGGGTGGTGCGCATTGTATGGGTGTGTGTTACATTACATTCACTAGTAGGAGTGAGAAAAACATCACGGGGTGGTGCGCATTGTATGGGTGTGTGTTACATTACATTCACTAGTAGGAGTGGGAAATACATCACGGGGTGGTGCGCATTGTATGGGTGTGTGTTACATTACATTCACTAGTAGGAGTGAGAAAAACATCACGGGGTGGTGCGCATTGTATGGGTGTGTGTTACATTACATTCACTAGTAGGAGTGAGAAAAACATCACGGGGTGGTGCGCATTGTATGGGTGTGTGTTACATTACATTCACTAGTAGGAGTGAGAAAAACATCACGGGGTGGTGTGAATCGGAGGGTCTGAATTAGGATAGGCAGTGAGTGGCAATGTAGGATGGAGAAAAGCACCGCGGGGTGGTCAGCATGGGGAGGTCAGGGAACATGCAGTGGCAATGTAGGATAGGTTTCTGAAAAACATCACGGGGTGGTGCGCATTGTATGGGTGTGTGTTACATTACATTCACTAGTAGGAGTGGGAAAAACATCACGGGGTGGTGCGCATTGTATGGGTGTGTGTTACATTGCATTCACTAGTAGGAGTGAGAAAAACATCATGGGGTGGTGCGCATTGTATGGGTGTGTGTTACATTACATTCACTAGTAGGAGTGAGAAAAACACCACGGGGTGGTGCGCATTGTATGGGTGTGTGTTACATTACATTCACTAGTAGGAGTGAGAAAAACATCACGGGGTGGTGCGCATTGTATGGGTGTGTGTTACATTACATTCACTAGTAGGAGTGAGAAAAACATCACGGGGTGGTGCGCATTGTATGGGTGTGTGTTACATTACATTCACTAGTAGGAGTGAGAAAAACATCACGGTGTGGTGCGCATTGTATGTGTGTGTTACATTACATTCACTAGTAGGAGTGAGAAAAACATCACGGGGTGGTGCACATTGTATGGGTGTGTGTTACATTACATTCACAAGTAGGAGTGAGAAAAACACCACGGGGTGGTGCGCATTGTATGGGTGTGTGTTACATTACATTCACTAGTAGGAGTGAGAAAAATATCACGGGGTGGTGCGCATTGTATGGGTGTGTGTTACATTACATTCACTAGTAGGAGTGACAAAAACATCACGGGGTGGTGCGCATTGTATGGGTGTGTGTTACATTACATTCACTAGTAGGAGTGAAAAAACATCACGGGGTGGTGCGCATTGTATGGGTGTGTGTTACATTACATTCACTAATAGGAGTGAGAAAAACATCACGGGGTGGTGCGCATTGTATGGGTGTGTGTTACATTACATTCACTAGTAGGAGTAAGAAAAACATCACGGGGTGGTGCGCATTGTATGGGTGTGTGTTACATTACATTCACTAGTAGGAGTGAGAAAAACATCACGAGGTGGTGCACATTGTATGGGTGTGTGTTACATTACATTCACTAGTAGGAGTGAGAAAAACATCACGGGGTGGTGCGCATTGCATGGGTGTGTGTTACATTACATTCACTAGTAGGAGTGAGAAAAACATCACGGGGTGGTGCGCATTGCATGGGTGTGTGTTACATTACATTCACTAGTAGGAGTGAGAAAAACATCACGGGGTGGTGCGCATTGTATGGGTGTGTGTTACATTACATTCACTAATAGGAGTGAGAAAAACATCACGGGGTGGTGCGCATTGTATGGGTGTGTGTTACATTACATTCACCAGTAGGAGTGAGAAAAACATCACAGGGTGGTTTGAATCAGAGGGTCTGAATTAGGATAGGCAGTGAGTGGCAATGTAGGATGGAGAAAAGCACCGCGGGGTGGTCAGCATGGGGAGGTCAGGGAACATGCAGTGGCAATGTAGGATAGGTTTTTGAAAAACATCTCGGGGTGGTGCGCATTGTATGGGTGTGTGTTACATTAGATTCACTAGTAGGAGTGAGAAAAACATCACGGGGTGGTGCGCATTGTATGGGTGTGTGTTACATTAGATTCACTAATAGGAGTGAGAAAAACATCACGGGGTGGTGCGCATTGTATGGGTGTGTGTTACATTACATTCACTAGTAGGAGTGAGAAAAACACCACGGGGTGGTGCGCATTGTATGGGTGTGTGTTACATTACATTCACTAGTAGGAGTGAGAAAAACATCACGGTGTGGTGCGCATTGTATGTGTGTGTTACATTACATTCACTAGTAGGAGTGAGAAAAACATCACGGGGTGGTGCACATTGTATGGGTGTGTGTTACATTACATTCACTAGTAGGAGTGAGAAAAACACCACGGGGTGGTGCGCATTGTATGGGTGTGTGTTACATTACATTCACTAGTAGGAGTGAGAAAAACATCACGGGGTGGTGCGCATTGTATGGGTGTGTGTTACATTACATTCACTAGTAGGAGTGGGAAATACATCACGGGGTGGTGCGCATTGTATGGGTGTGTGTTACATTACATTCACTAGTAGGAGTGAGAAAAACATCACGGGGTGGTGCGCATTGTATGGGTGTGTGTTACATTACATTCACTAGTAGGAGTGAGAAAAACATCACGGGGTGGTGCGCATTGTATGGGTGTGTGTTACATTACATTCACTAGTAGGAGTGAGAAAAACATCACGGGGTGGTGTGAATCGGAGGGTCTGAATTAGGATAGGCAGTGAGTGGCAATGTAGGATGGAGAAAAGCACCGCGGGGTGGTCAGCATGGGGAGGTCAGGGAACATGCAGTGGCAATGTAGGATAGGTTTCTGAAAAACATCACGGGGTGGTGCGCAATGTATGGGTGTGTGTTACATTACATTCACTAGTAGGAGTGGGAAAAACATCACGGGGTGGTGCGCATTGTATGGGTGTGTGTTACATTGCATTCACTAGTAGGAGTGAGAAAAACATCATGGGGTGGTGCGCATTGTATGGGTGTGTGTTACATTACATTCACTAGTAGGAGTGAGAAAAACACCACGGGGTGGTGCGCATTGTATGGGTGTGTGTTACATTACATTCACTAGTAGGAGTGAGAAAAACATCACGGGGTGGTGCGCATTGTATGGGTGTGTGTTACATTACATTCACTAGTAGGAGTGAGAAAAACATCACGGGGTGGTGCGCATTGTATGGGTGTGTGTTACATTACATTCACTAGTAGGAGTGAGAAAAACATCACGGGGTGGTGCGCATTGTATGGGTGTGTGTTACATTACATTCACTAGTAGGAGTGAGAAAAACATCACGGTGTGGTGCGCATTGTATGTGTGTGTTACATTACATTCACTAGTAGGAGTGAGAAAAACATCACGGGGTGGTGCACATTGTATGGGTGTGTGTTACATTACATTCACAAGTAGGAGTGAGAAAAACACCACGGGGTGGTGCGCATTGTATGGGTGTGTGTTACATTACATTCACTAGTAGGAGTGAGAAAAATATCACGGGGTGGTGCGCATTGTATGGGTGTGTGTTACATTACATTCACTAGTAGGAGTGAGAAAAACATCACGGGGTGGTGCGCATTGTATGGGTGTGTGTTACATTACATTCACTAGTAGGAGTGAAAAAACATCACGGGGTGGTGCGCATTGTATGGGTGTGTGTTACATTACATTCACTAATAGGAGTGAGAAAAACATCACGGGGTGGTGCGCATTGTATGGGTGTGTGTTACATTACATTTACTAGTAGGAGTGAGAAAAACATCACGGGGTGGTGCGCATTGTATGGGTGTGTGTTACATTACATTCACTAGTAGGAGTGAGAAAAACATCACGGGGTGGTGCGCATTGTATGGGTGCGTGTTACTTTACATTCACTAGTAGGAGTGAGAAAAACATCACGGGGTGGTGCGCATTGTATGGGTGCGTGTTACATTACATTCACTAGTAGGAGTGAGAAAAACATCACGGGGTGGTGCGCATTGTATGGGTGCGTGTTACATTACATTCACTAGTAGGAGTGAGAAAAACATCATGGGGTGGTGCGCATTTTATGGGTGCGTGTTACATTACATTCACTAGTAGGAGTGAGAAAAACATCACGGGGTGGTGCGCATTGTATGGGTGCGTGTTACATTACATTCACTAGTAGGAGTGAGAAAAACATCACGGGGTGGTGCGCATTGTATGGGTGTGTTACATTACATTGACTAGTAGGAGTGAGAAAATCATCACGGGGTGGTGCGCATTGTATCGGTGTGTGTTACATTACATTCACTAATAGGAGTGAGAAAAACATCACGGGGTGGTGCGCATTGTATGGGTGTGTGTTACATTACATTCACCAGTAGGAGTGAGAAAAACATCACAGGGTGGTGTGAATCAGAGGGTCTGAATTAGGATAGGCAGTGAGTGGCAATGTAGGATCGAGAAAAGCACCGCGGGATGGTCAGCATGGGGAGGTCAGGGAACATGCAGTGGCAATGTAGGATAGGTTTCTGAAAAACATCTCGGGGTGGTGCGCATTGTATGGGTGTGTGTTACATTAGATTCACTAGTAGGAGTGAGAAAAACATCACGGGGTGGTGCGCATTGTATGGGTGTGTGTTACATTAGATTCACTAATAGGAGTGAGAAAAACATCACGGGGTGGTGCGCATTGTATGGGTGTGTGTTACATTACATTCACTAGTAGGAGTGAGAAAAACACCACGGGGTGGTGCGCATTGTATGGGTGTGTGTTACATTACATTCACTAGTAGGAGTGAGAAAAACATCACGGTGTGGTGCGCATTGTATGTGTGTGTTACATTACATTCACTAGTAGGAGTGAGAAAAACATCACGGGGTGGTGCACATTGTATGGGTGTGTGTTACATTACATTCACTAGTAGGAGTGAGAAAAACACCACGGGGTGGTGCGCATTGTATGGGTGTGTGTTACATTACATTCACTAGTAGGAGTGAGAAAAACATCACGGGGTGGTGCGCATTGTATGGGTGTGTGTTACATTACATTCACTAGTAGGAGTGAGAAAAACATCACGGGGTGGTGCGCATTGTATGGGTGTGTGTTACATTACATTCACTAGTAGGAGTGAGAAAAACATCACGGGGTGGTGCGCATTGTATGGGTGTGTGTTACATTACATTCACTAGTAGGAGTGAAAAAAACATCACGGGGTGGTGCGCATTGTATGGGTGTGTGTTACATTACATTCACTAATAGGAGTGAGAAAAACATCACGGGGTGGTGCGCATTGTATGGGTGTGTGTTACATTACATTCACTAGTAGGAGTGAGAAAAACATCACGGGGTGGTGCGCATTGTATGGGTGTGTGTTACATTACATTCACTAGTAGGAGTGAGAAAAACATCACGGGGTGGTGCGCATTGTATGGGTGCGTGTTACTTTACATTCACTAGGAGGAGTGAGAAAAACATCACGGGGTGGTGCGCATTGTATGGGTGCGTGTTACATTACATTCACTAGTAGGAGTGAGAAAAACATCATGGGGTGGTGCGCATTGTATGGGTGTGTGTTACATTACATTCACCAGTAGGAGTGAGAAAAACATCACGGGGTGGTGCGCATTGTATGGGTGTGTTTTACATTACATTCACTAGTAGGAGTGAGAAAAACATCACGGGGTGGTGCGCATTGTATGGGTGTGTGTTACATTACATTCACCAGTAGGAGTGAGAAAAACATCACAGGGTGGTTTGAATCAGAGGGTCTGAATTAGGATAGGCAGTGAGTGGCAATGTAGGATGGAGAAAAGCACCGCGGGGTGGTCAGCATGGGGAGGTCAGGGAACATGCAGTGGCAATGTAGGATAGGTTTCTGAAAAACATCTCGGGGTGGTGCGCATTGTATGGGTGTGTGTTACATTAGATTCACTAATAGGAGTGAGAAAAACATCACGGGGTGGTGCGCATTGTATGGGTGTGTGTTACATTACATTCACTAGTAGGAGTGAGAAAAACACCACGGGGTGGTGCGCATTGTATGGGTGTGTGTTACATTACATTCACTAGTAGGAGTGAGAAAAACATCACGGTGTGGTGCGCATTGTATGTGTGTGTTACATTACATTCACTAGTAGGAGTGAGAAAAACATCACGGGGTGGTGCACATTGTATGGTTGTGTGTTACATTACATTCACTAGTAGGAGTGAGAAAAACACCACGGGGTGGTGCGCATTGTATGGGTGTGTGTTACATTACATTCACTAGTAGGAGTGAGAAAAACATCACGGGGTGGTGCGCATTGTATGGGTGTGTGTTACATTACATTCACTAGTAGGAGTGGGAAATACATCACGGGGTGGTGCGCATTGTATGGGTGTGTGTTACATTACATTCACTAGTAGGAGTGAGAAAAACATCACGGGGTGGTGCGCATTGTATGGGTGTGTGTTACATTACATTCACTAGTAGGAGTGAGAAAAACATCACGGGGTGGTGTGAATCGGAGGGTCTGAATTAGGATAGGCAGTGAGTGGCAATGTAGGATGGAGAAAAGCACCGCGGGGTGATCAGCATGGGGAGGTCAGGGAACATGCAGTGGCAATGTAGGATAGGTTTCTGAAAAACATCACGGGGGGGTGCGCATTGTATGGGTGTGTGTTACATTACATTCACTAGTAGGAGTGGGAAAAACATCACGGGGTGGTGCGCATTGTATGGGTGTGTGATACATTGCATTCACTAGTAGGAGTGAGAAAAACATCACGGGGTGGTGCGCATTGTATGGGTGTGTGTTACATTACATTCACTAGTAGGAGTGAGAAAAACACCACGGGGTGGTGCGCATTGTATGGGTGTGTGTTACATTACATTCACTAGTAGGAGTGAGAAAAACATCACGGTGTGGTGCGCATTGTATGTGTGTGTTACATTACATTCACTAGTAGGAGTGAGAAAAACATCACGGGGTGGTGCGCATTGTATGGGTGTGTGTTACATTACATTCACTAGTAGGAGTGAGAAAAACACCACGGGGTGGTGCGCATTGTATGGGTGTGTGTTACATTACATTCACTAGTAGGAGTGAGAAAAACATCACGGGGTGGTGCGCATTGTATGGGTGTGTGTTACATTACATTCACTAGTAGGAGTGGGAAATACATCACGGGGTGGTGCGCATTGTATGGGTGTGTGTTACATTACATTCACTAGTAGGAGTGAGAAAAACATCACGGGGTGGTGCGCATTGTATGGGTGTGTGTTACATTACATTCACTAGTAGGAGTGAGAAAAACATCACGGGGTGGTGCGCATTGTATGGGTGTGTGTTACATTACATTCACTAGTAGGAGTGAGAAAAACATCACGGGGTGGTGTGAATCGGAGGGTCTGAATTAGGATAGGCAGTGAGTGGCAATGTAGGATGGAGAAAAGCACCGCGGGGTGGTCAGCATGGGGAGGTCAGGGAACATGCAGTGGCAATGTAGGATAGGTTTCTGAAAAACATCACGGGGTGGTGCGCATTGTATGGGTGTGTGTTACATTACATTCACTAGTAGGAGTGGGAAAAACATCACGGGGTGGTGCGCATTGTATGGGTGTGTGTTACATTGCATTCACTAGTAGGAGTGAGAAAAACATCATGGGGTGGTGCGCATTGTATGGGTGTGTGTTACATTACATTCACTAGTAGGAGTGAGAAAAACACCACGGGGTGGTGCGCATTGTATGGGTGTGTGTTACATTACATTCACTAGTAGGAGTGAGAAAAACATCACGGGGTGGTGCGCATTGTATGGGTGTGTGTTACATTACATTCACTAGTAGGAGTGAGAAAAACATCACGGGGTGGTGCGCATTGTATGGGTGTGTGTTACATTACATTCACTAGTAGGAGTGAGAAAAACATCACGGGGTGGTGCGCATTGTATGGGTGTGTGTTACATTACATTCACTAGTAGGAGTGAGAAAAACATCACGGTGTGGTGCGCATTGTATGGGTGTGTTACATTACATTCACTAGTAGGAGTGAGAAAAACATCACGGGGTGGTGCACATTGTATGGGTGTGTGTTACATTACATTCACAAGTAGGAGTGAGAAAAACACCACGGGGTGGTGCGCATTGTATGGGTGTGTGTTACATTACATTCACTAGTAGGAGTGAGAAAAATATCACGGGGTGGTGCGCATTGTATGGGTGTGTGTTACATTACATTCACTAGTAGGAGTGAAAAAACATCACGGGGTGGTGCGCATTGTATGGGTGTGTGTTACATTACATTCACTAGTAGGAGTGAGAAAAACATCACGGGGTGGTGCGCATTGTATGGGTGTGTGTTACATTACATTCACTAGTAGGAGTGAGAAAAACATCACGGGGTGGTGCGCATTGTATGGGTGTGTGTTACATTACATTCACTAGTAGGAGTGAGAAAAACATCACGGGGTGGTGCGCATTGTATGGGTGCGTGTTACTTTACATTCACTAGTAGGAGTGAGAAAAACATCACGGGGTGGTGCGCATTGTATGGGTGCGTGTTACATTACATTCACTAGTAGGAGTGAGAAAAACATCACGGGGTGGTGCGCATTGTATGGGTGCGTGTTACATTACATTCACTAGTAGGAGTGAGAAAAACATCACGGGGTGGTGCGCATTGTATGGGTGCGTGTTACATTACATTCACTAGTAGGAGTGAGAAAAACATCATGGGGTGGTGCGCATTTTATGGGTGCGTGTTACATTACATTCACTAGTAGGAGTGAGAAAAACATCACGGGGTGGTGCGCATTGTATGGGTGCGTGTTACATTACATTCACTAGTAGGAGTGAGAAAAACATCACGGGGTGGTGCGCATTGTATGGGTGTGTTACATTACATTCACTAGTAGGAGTGAGAAAATCATCACGGGGTGGTGCGCATTGTATCGGTGTGTGTTACATTACATTCACTAATAGGAGTGAGAAAAACATCACGGGGTGGTGCGCATTGTATGGGTGTGTGTTACATTACATTCACCAGTAGGAGTGAGAAAAACATCACAGGGTGGTGTGAATCAGAGGGTCTGAATTAGGATAGGCAGTGAGTGGCAATGTAGGATGGAGAAAAGCACCGCGGGATGGTCAGCATGGGGAGGTCAGGGAACATGCAGTGGCAATGTAGGATAGGTTTCTGAAAAACATCTCGGGGTGGTGCGCATTGTATGGGTGTGTGTTACATTAGATTCACTAGTAGGAGTGAGAAAAACATCACGGGGTGGTGCGCATTGTATGGGTGTGTGTTACATTAGATTCACTAATAGGAGTGAGAAAAACATCACGGGGTGGTGCGCATTGTATGGGTGTGTGTTACATTACATTCACTAGTAGGAGTGAGAAAAACACCACGGGGTGGTGCGCATTGTATGGGTGTGTGTTACATTACATTCACTAGTAGGAGTGAGAAAAACATCACGGTGTGGTGCGCATTGTATGTGTGTGTTACATTACATTCACTAGTAGGAGTGAGAAAAACATCACGGGGTGGTGCACATTGTATGGGTGTGTGTTACATTACATTCACTAGTAGGAGTGAGAAAAACACCACGGGGTGGTGCGCATTGTATGGGTGTGTGTTACATTACATTCACTAGTAGGAGTGAGAAAAACATCACGGGGTGGTGCGCATTGTATGGGTGTGTGTTACATTACATTCACTAGTAGGAGTGAGAAAAACATCACGGGGTGGTGCGCATTGTATGGGTGTGTGTTACATTACATTCACTAGTAGGAGTGAGAAAAACATCACGGGGTGGTGCGCATTGTATGGGTGTGTGTTACATTACATTCACTAGTAGGAGTGAAAAAAACATCACGGGGTGGTGCGCATTGTATGGGTGTGTGTTACATTACATTCACTAATAGGAGTGAGAAAAACATCACGGGGTGGTGCGCATTGTATGGGTGTGTGTTACATTACATTCACTAGTAGGAGTGAGAAAAACATCACGGGGTGGTGCGCATTGTATGGGTGTGTTTTACATTACATTCACTAGTAGGAGTGAGAAAAACATCACGGGGTGGTGCGCATTGTATGGGTGCGTGTTACTTTACATTCACTAGGAGGAGTGAGAAAAACATCACGGGGTGGTGCGCATTGTATGGGTGCGTGTTACATTACATTCACTAGTAGGAGTGAGAAAAACATCATGGGGTGGTGCGCATTGTATGGGTGTGTGTTACATTACATTCACCAGTAGGAGTGAGAAAAACATCACGGGGTGGTGCGCATTGTATGGGTGTGTTTTACATTACATTCACTAGTAGGAGTGAGAAAAACATCACGGGGTGGTGCGCATTGTATGGGTGTGTGTTACATTACATTCACCAGTAGGAGTGAGAAAAACATCACAGGGTGGTTTGAATCAGAGGGTCTGAATTAGGATAGGCAGTGAGTGGCAATGTAGGATGGAGAAAAGCACCGCGGGGTGGTCAGCATGGGGAGGTCAGGGAACATGCAGTGGCAATGTAGGATAGGTTTCTGAAAAACATCTCGGGGTGGTGCGCATTGTATGGGTGTGTGTTACATTAGATTCACTAATAGGAGTGAGAAAAACATCACGGGGTGGTGCGCATTGTATGGGTGTGTGTTACATTACATTCACTAGTAGGAGTGAGAAAAACACCACGGGGTGGTGCGCATTGTATGGGTGTGTGTTACATTACATTCACTAGTAGGAGTGAGAAAAACATCACGGTGTGGTGCGCATTGTATGTGTGTGTTACATTACATTCACTAGTAGGAGTGAGAAAAACATCACGGGGTGGTGCACATTGTATGGGTGTGTGTTACATTACATTCACTAGTAGGAGTGAGAAAAACACCACGGGGTGGTGCGCATTGTATGGGTGTGTGTTACATTACATTCACTAGTAGGAGTGAGAAAAACATCACGGTGTGGTGCGCATTGTATGGGTGTGTGTTACATTACATTCACTAGTAGGAGTGGGAAATACATCACGGGGTGGTGCGCATTGTATGGGTGTGTGTTACATTACATTCACTAGTAGGAGTGAGAAAAACATCACGGGGTGGTGCGCATTGTATGGGTGTGTGTTACATTACATTCACTAGTAGGAGTGAGAAAAACATCACGGGGTGGTGCGCATTGTATGGGTGTGTGTTACATTACATTCACTAGTAGGAGTGAGAAAAACATCACGGGGTGGTGTGAATCGGAGGGTCTGAATTAGGATAGGCAGTGAGTGGCAATGTAGGATGGAGAAAAGCACCGCGGGGTGATCAGCATGGGGAGGTCAGGGAACATGCAGTGGCAATGTAGGATAGGTTTCTGAAAAACATCACGGGGGGGTGCGCATTGTATGGGTGTGTGTTACATTACATTCACTAGTAGGAGTGGGAAAAACATCACGGGGTGGTGCGCATTGTATGGGTGTGTGTTACATTGCATTCACTAGTAGGAGTGAGAAAAACATCACGGGGTGGTGCGCATTGTATGGGTGTGTGTTACATTACATTCACTAGTAGGAGTGAGAAAAACACCACGGGGTGGTGCGCATTGTATGGGTGTGTGTTACATTACATTCACTAGTAGGAGTGAGAAAAACATCACGGGGTGGTGCGCATTGTATGGGTGTGTGTTACATTACATTCACTAGTAGGAGTGAGAAAAACATCACGGGGTGGTGCGCATTGTATGGGTGTGTGTTACATTACATTCACTAGTAGGAGTGAGAAAAACATCACGGTGTGGTGCGCATTGTATGTGTGTGTTACATTACATTCACTAGTAGGAGTGAGAAAAACATCACGGGGTGGTGCACATTGTATGGGTGTGTGTTACATTACATTCACTAGTAGGAGTGAGAAAAACACCACGGGGTGGTGCGCATTGTATGGGTGTGTGTTACATTACATTCACTAGTAGGAGTGAGAAAAACATCACGGGGTGGTGCGCATTGTATGGGTGTGTGTTACATTACATTCACTAGTAGGAGTGAGAAAAACATCACGGGGTGGTGCACATTGTATGGGTGTGTGTTACATTACATTCACTAGTAGGAGTGAGAAAAACATCACGGGGTGGTGCGCATTGTATGGGTGTGTGTTACATTACATTCACTAGTAGGAGTGAGAAAAACATCACGGGGTGGTGCGCATTGTATGGGTGTGTGTTACATTACATTCACTAGTAGGAGTGAGAAAAACATCACGGGGTGGTGCGCATTGTATGGGTGCGTGTTACTTTACATTCATTAGTAGGAGTGAGAAAAACATCACGGGGTGGTGCGCATTGTATGGGTGCGTGTTACATTACATTCACTAGTAGGAGTGAGAAAAACATCACGGGGTGGTGCGCATTGTATGGGTGCGTGTTACATTACATTCACTAGTAGGAGTGAGAAAAACATCATGGGGTGGTGCGCATTTTATGGGTGCGTGTTACATTACATTCACTAGTAGGAGTGAGAAAAACATCACGGGGTGGTGCGCATTGTATGGGTGCGTGTTACATTACATTCACTAGTAGGAGTGAGAAAAACATCACGGGGTGGTGCGCATTGTATGGGTGTGTTACATTACATTCACTAGTAGGAGTGAGAAAATCATCACGGGGTGGTGCGCATTGTATCGGTGTGTGTTACATTACATTCACTAATAGGAGTGAGAAAAACATCACGGGGTGGTGCGCATTGTATGGGTGTGTGTTACATTACATTCACCAGTAGGAGTGAGAAAAACATCACAGGGTGGTGTGAATCAGAGGGTCTGATATAGGATAGGCAGTGAGTGGCAATGTAGGATGGAGAAAAGCACCGCGGGATGGTCAGCATGGGGAGGTCAGGGAACATGCAGTGGCAATGTAGGATAGGTTTCTGAAAAACATCTCGGGGTGGTGCGCATTGTATGGGTGTGTGTTACATTAGATTCACTAGTAGGAGTGAGAAAAACATCACGGGGTGGTGCGCATTGTATGGGTGTGTGTTACATTAGATTCACTAATAGGAGTGAGAAAAACATCACGGGGTGGTGCGCATTGTATGGGTGTGTGTTACATTACATTCACTAGTAGGAGTGAGAAAAACACCACGGGGTGGTGCGCATTGTATGGGTGTGTGTTACATTACATTCACTAGTAGGAGTGAGAAAAACATCACGGTGTGGTGCGCATTGTATGTGTGTGTTACATTACATTCACTAGTAGGAGTGAGAAAAACATCACGGGGTGGTGCACATTGTATGGGTGTGTGTTACATTACATTCACTAGTAGGAGTGAGAAAAACACCACGGGGTGGTGCGCATTGTATGGGTGTGTGTTACATTACATTCACTAGTAGGAGTGAGAAAAACATCACGGGGTGGTGCGCATTGTATGGGTGTGTGTTACATTACATTCACTAGTAGGAGTGAGAAAAACATCACGGGGTGGTGCGCATTGTATGGGTGTGTGTTACATTACATTCACTAGTAGGAGTGAGAAAAACATCACGGGGTGGTGCGCATTGTATGGGTGTGTGTTACATTACATTCACTAGTAGGAGTGAAAAAAACATCACGGGGTGGTGCGCATTGTATGGGTGTGTGTTACATTACATTCACTAATAGGAGTGAGAAAAACATCACGGGGTGGTGCGCATTGTATGGGTGTGTGTTACATTACATTCACTAGTAGGAGTGAGAAAAACATCACGGGGTGGTGCGCATTGTATGGGTGCGTGTTACATTACATTCACTAGTAGGAGTGAGAAAAACATCACGGGGTGGTGCGCATTGTATGGGTGCGTGTTACTTTACATTCACTAGGAGGAGTGAGAAAAACATCACGGGGTGGTGCGCATTGTATGGGTGCGTGTTACATTACATTCACTAGTAGGAGTGAGAAAAACATCATGGGGTGGTGCGCATTGTATGGGTGTGTGTTACATTACATTCACCAGTAGGAGTGAGAAAAACATCACGGGGTGGTGCGCATTGTATGGGTGTGTTTTACATTACATTCACTAGTAGGAGTGAGAAAAACATCACGGGGTGGTGCGCATTGTATGGGTGTGTGTTACATTACATTCACCAGTAGGAGTGAGAAAAACATCACAGGGTGGTTTGAATCAGAGGGTCTGAATTAGGATAGGCAGTGAGTGGCAATGTAGGATGGAGAAAAGCACCGCGGGGTGGTCAGCATGGGGAGGTCAGGGAACATGCAGTGGCAATGTAGGATAGGTTTCTGAAAAACATCTCGGGGTGGTGCGCATTGTATGGGTGTGTGTTACATTAGATTCACTAATAGGAGTGAGAAAAACATCACGGGGTGGTGCGCATTGTATGGGTGTGTGTTACATTACATTCACTAGTAGGAGTGAGAAAAACACCACGGGGTGGTGCGCATTGTATGGGTGTGTGTTACATTACATTCACTAGTAGGAGTGAGAAAAACATCACGGTGTGGTGCGCATTGTATGTGTGTGTTACATTACATTCACTAGTAGGAGTGAGAAAAACATCACGGGGTGGTGCACATTGTATGGGTGTGTGTTACATTACATTCACTAGTAGGAGTGAGAAAAACACCACGGGGTGGTGCGCATTGTATGGGTGTGTGTTACATTACATTCACTAGTAGGAGTGAGAAAAACATCACGGGGTGGTGCGCATTGTATGGGTGTGTGTTACATTACATTCACTAGTAGGAGTGGGAAATACATCACGGGGTGGTGCGCATTGTATGGGTGTGTGTTACATTACATTCACTAGTAGGAGTGAGAAAAACATCACGGGGTGGTGCGCATTGTATGGGTGTGTGTTACATTACATTCACTAGTAGGAGTGAGAAAAACATCACGGGGTGGTGCGCATTGTATGGGTGTGTGTTACATTACATTCACTAGTAGGAGTGAGAAAAACATCACGGGGTGGTGTGAATCGGAGGGTCTAAATTAGGATAGGCAGTGAGTGGCAATGTAGGATGGAGAAAAGCACCGCGGGGTGATCAGCATGGGGAGGTCAGGGAACATGCAGTGGCAATGTAGGATAGGTTTCTGAAAAACATCACGGGGGGGTGCGCATTGTATGGGTGTGTGTTACATTACATTCACTAGTAGGAGTGGGAAAAACATCACGGGGTGGTGCGCATTGTATGGGTGTGTGTTACATTGCATTCACTAGTAGGAGTGAGAAAAACATCACGGGGTGGTGCGCATTGTATGGGTGTGTGTTACATTACATTCACTAGTAGGAGTGAGAAAAACACCACGGGGTGGTGCGCATTGTATGGGTGTGTGTTACATTACATTCACTAGTAGGAGTGAGAAAAACATCACGGGGTGGTGCGCATTGTATGGGTGTGTGTTACATTACATTCACTAGTAGGAGTGAGAAAAACATCACGGGGTGGTGCGCATTGTATGGGTGTGTGTTACATTACATTCACTAGAAGGAGTGAGAAAAACATCACGGGGTGGTGCGCATTGTATGGGTGTGTGTTACATTACATTCACTAGTAGGAGTGAGAAAAACATCACGGGGTGGTGCGCATTGTATGGGTGTGTGTTACATTACATTCACTAGTAGGAGTGAGAAAAACATCACGGTGTGGTGCGCATTGTATGTGTGTGTTACATTACATTCACTAGTAGGAGTGAGAAAAACATCACGGGGTGGTGCAAATTGTATGGGTGTGTGTTACATTACATTCACTAGTAGGAGTGAGAAAAACACCACGGGGTGGTGCGCATTGTATGGGTGTGTGTTACATTACATTCACTAGTAGGAGTGAGAAAAACATCACGGGGTGGTGCGCATTGTATGGGTGTGTGTTACATTACATTCACTAGTAGGAGTGAGAAAAACATCACGGGGTGGTGCACATTGTATGGGTGTGTGTTACATTACATTCACTAGTAGGAGTGAGAAAAACATCACGGGGTGGTGCGCATTGTATGGGTGTGTGTTACATTACATTCACTAGTAGGAGTGAGAAAAACATCACGGGGTGGTGCGCATTGTATGGGTGTGTGTTACATTACATTCACTAGTAGGAGTGAGAAAAACATCACGGGGTGGTGCGCATTGTATGGGTGTGTGTTACATTACATTCACTAGTAGGAGTGAGAAAAACATCACGGGGTGGTGCGCATTGTATGGGTGTGTGTTACATTACATTCACTAGTAGGAGTGAGAAAAACATCACGGGGTGGTGCGCATTGTATGGGTGTCTGTTACATTACATTCACTAGTAGGAGTGAGAAAAACATCATGGTGTGGTGTGAATCGGAGGGTCTGAATTAGGATAGGCAGTGAGTGGCTATGTAGGATGGAGAAAAGCACCGCGGGGTGGTCAGCATGTGGAGGTCAGGGAACATGCAGTGGCAATGTAGGATAGGTTTCTGAAAAACATCGCGGGGTGGTGCGCATTGTATGGGTGTGTGTTACATTAGATTCACTAGTAGGAGTGAGAAAAACATCACGGGGTGGTGCGCATTGTATGGGTGTGTGTTACATTACATTCACTAGTAGGAGTGAGAAAAACATCACGGGGTGGTGTGCATTGTATGGGTGTGTGTTACATTACATTCACTAGTAGGAGTGAGAAAAACATCACGGGGTGGTGTGAATCGGAGGGTCTGAATTAGGATAGGCAGTGAGTGGCAATGTAGGATGGAGAAAAGCACCGCGGGGTGGTCAGCATGGGGAGGTCAGGGAACATGCAGTGGCAATGTAGGATAGGATTCTGAAAAACATCGCGGGGTGGTGCGCATTGTATGGGTGTGTGTTACATTAGATTCACTAGTAGGAGTGAGAAAAACATCACGGGTGGTGCGCATTGTATGGGTGTGTGTTATATTACATTCAGTAGTAGGAGTGAGAAAAACGACACGCGGTGGTGCGCATTGTATGGGTGTGTGTTACATTACATTCACTAGTAGGAGTGAGAAAAACATCACGGGGTGGTGCGCATTGTATGGGTGTGTGTTACATTACATTCACTAGTAGGAGTGAGAAAAACATCACGGGGTGGTGCACATTGTATGGGTGTGTGTTACATTACATTCACTAGTAGGAGTGAGAAAAACATCACGGGGTGGTGCGCATTGCATGGGTGTGTGTTACATTACATTCACTAGTAGGAGTGAGAAAAACATCACGGGGTGGTGCGCATTGTATGGGTGTGTGTTACATTACATTCACTAATAGGAGTGAGAAAAACATCACGGGGTGGTGCGCATTGTATGGGTGTGTGTTACATTACATTCACCAGTAGGAGTGAGAAAAACATCACAGGGTGGTTTGAATCAGAGGGTCTGAATTAGGATAGGCAGTGAGTGGCAATGTAGGATGGAGAAAAGCACCGCGGGGTGGTCAGCATGGGGAGGTCAGGGAACATGCAGTGGCAATGTAGGATAGGTTTCTGAAAAACATCTCGGGGTGGTGCGCATTGTATGGGTGTGTGTTACATTAGATTCACTAGTAGGAGTGAGAAAAACATCACGGGGTGGTGCGCATTGTATGGGTGTGTGTTACATTAGATTCACTAATAGGAGTGAGAAAAACATCACGGGGTGGTGCGCATTGTATGGGTGTGTGTTACATTACATTCACTAGTAGGAGTGAGAAAAACACCACGGGGTGGTGCGCATTGTATGGGTGTGTGTTACATTACATTCACTAGTAGGAGTGAGAAAAACATCACGGGGTGGTGCGCATTGTATGGGTGTGTGTTACATTACATTCACTAGTAGGAGTGAGAAAAACATCACGGGGTGGTGCGCATTGTATGGGTGTGTGTTACATTACATTCACTAGTAGGAGTGAGAAAAACATCACGGGGTGGTGTGAATCGGAGGGTCTGAATTAGGATAGGCAGTGAGTGGCAATGTAGGATGGAGAAAAGCACCGCGGGGTGGTCAACATGGGGAGGTCAGGGAACATGCAGTGGCAATGTAGGATAGGTTTCTGAAAAACATCACGGGGTGGTGCGCATTATATGGGTGTGTGTTACATTACATTCACTAGTAGGAGTGGGAAAAACATCACGGGGTGGTGCGCATTGTATGGGTGTGTGTTACATTGCATTCACTAGTAGGAGTGAGAAAAACATCATGGGGTGGTGCGCATTGTATGGGTGTGTGTTACATTACATTCACTAGTAGGAGTGAGAAAAACATCACGGGGTGGTGCGCATTGTATGGGTGTGTGTTACATTACATTCACTAGTAGGAGTGAGAAAAACATCACGGGGTGGTGCACATTGTATGGGTGTGTGTTACATTACATTCACTAGTAGGAGTGAGAAAAACATCACGGGGTGGTGCGCATTGCATGGGTGTGTGTTACATTACATTCACTAGTAGGAGTGAGAAAAACATCACGGGGTGGTGCGCATTGTATGGGTGTGTGTTACATTACATTCACTAATAGGAGTGAGAAAAACATCACGGGGTGGTGCGCATTGTATGGGTGTGTGTTACATTACATTCACCAGTAGGAGTGAGAAAAACATCACAGGGTGGTTTGAATCAGAGGGTCTGAATTAGGATAGGCAGTGAGTGGCAATGTAGGATGGAGAAAAGCACCGCGGGGTGGTCAGCATGGGGAGGTCAGGGAACATGCAGTGGCAATGTAGGATAGGTTTCTGAAAAACATCTCGGGGTGGTGCGCATTGTATGGGTGTGTGTTACATTAGATTCACTAGTAGGAGTGAGAAAAACATCACGGGGTGGTGCGCATTGTATGGGTGTGTGTTACATTAGATTCACTAATAGGAGTGAGAAAAACATCACGGGGTGGTGCGCATTGTATGGGTGTGTGTTACATTACATTCACTAGTAGGAGTGAGAAAAACACCACGGGGTGGTGCGCATTGTATGGGTGTGTGTTACATTACATTCACTAGTAGGAGTGAGAAAAACATCACGGTGTGGTGCGCATTGTATGTGTGTGTTACATTACATTCACTAGTAGGAGTGAGAAAAACATCACGGGGTGGTGCACATTGTATGGGTGTGTGTTACATTACATTCACTAGTAGGAGTGAGAAAAACACCACGGGGTGTTGCGCATTGTATGGGTGTGTGTTACATTACATTCACTAGTAGGAGTGAGAAAAACATCACGGGGTGGTGCGCATTGTATGGGTGTGTGTTACATTACATTCACTAGTAGGAGTGGGAAATACATCACGGTGTGGTGCGCATTGTATGGGTGTGTGTTACATTACATTCACTAGTAGGAGTGAGAAAAACATCACGGGGTGGTGCGCATTGTATGGGTGTGTGTTACATTACATTCACTAGTAGGAGTGAGAAAAACATCACGGGGTGGTGCGCATTGTATGGGTGTGTGTTACATTACATTCACTAGTAGGAGTGAGAAAAACATCACGGGGTGGTGTGAATCGGAGGGTCTGAATTAGGATAGGCAGTGAGTGGCAATGTAGGATGGAGAAAAGCACCGCGGGGTGGTCAGCATGGGGAGGTCAGGGAACATGCAGTGGCAATGTAGGATAGGTTTCTGAAAAACATCACGGGGTGGTGCGCATTGTATGGGTGTGTGTTACATTACATTCACTAGTAGGAGTGGGAAAAACATCACGGGGTGGTGCGCATTGTATGGGTGTGTGTTACATTGCATTCACTAGTAGGAGTGAGAAAAACATCATGGGGTGGTGCGCATTGTATGGGTGTGTGTTACATTACATTCACTAGTAGGAGTGAGAAAAACACCACGGGGTGGTGCGCATTGTATGGGTGTGTGTTACATTACATTCACTAGTAGGAGTGAGAAAAACATCACGGGGTGGTGCGCATTGTATGGGTGTGTGTTACATTACATTCACTAGTAGGAGTGAGAAAAACATCACGGGGTGGTGCGCATTGTATGGGTGTGTGTTACATTACATTCACTAGTAGGAGTGAGAAAAACATCACGGGGTGGTGCGCATTGTATGGGTGTATGTTACATTACATTCACTAGTAGGAGTGAGAAAAACATCACGGTGTGGTGCGCATTGTATGTGTGTGTTACATTACATTCACTAGTAGGAGTGAGAAAAACATCACGGGGTGGTGCACATTGTATGGGTGTGTGTTACATTACATTCACTAGTAGGAGTGAGAAAAACACCACGGGGTGGTGCGCATTGTATGGGTGTGTGTTACATTACATTCACTAGTAGGAGTGAGAAAAATATCACCGGGTGGTGCGCATTGTATGGGTGTGTGTTACATTACATTCACTAGTAGGAGTGAGAAAAACATCACGGGGTGGTGCGCATTGTATGGGTGTGTGTTACATTACATTCACTAGTAGGAGTGAAAAAACATCACGGGGTGGTGCGCATTGTATGGGTGTGTGTTACATTACATTCACTAATAGGAGTGAGAAAAACATCACGGGGTGGTGCGCATTGTATGGGTGTGTGTTACATTACATTCACTAGTAGGAGTGAGAAAAACATCACGGGGTGGTGCGCATTGTATGGGTGTGTGTTACATTACATTCACTAGTAGGAGTGAGAAAAACATCACGGGGTGGTGCGCATTGTATGGGTGCGTGTTACTTTACATTCACTAGTAGGAGTGAGAAAAACATCACGGGGTGGTGCGCATTGTATGGGTGCGTGTTACATTACATTCACTAGTAGGAGTGAGAAAAACATCATGGGGTGGTGCGCATTGTATGGGTGCGTGTTACATTACATTCACTAGTAGGAGTGAGAAAAACATCATGGGGTGGTGCGCATTTTATGGGTGCGTGTTACATTACATTCACTAGTAGGAGTGAGAAAAACATCACGGGGTGGTGCGCATTGTATGGGTGCGTGTTACATTACATTCACTAGTAGGAGTGAGAAAAACATCACGGGGTGGTGCGCATTGTATGGGTGTGTTACATTACATTCACTAGTAGGAGTGAGAAAATCATCACGGGGTGGTGCGCATTGTATCGGTGTGTGTTACATTACATTCACTAATAGGAGTGAGAAAAACATCACGGGGTGGTGCGCATTGTATGGGTGTGTGTTACATTACATTCACCAGTAGGAGTGAGAAAAACATCACAGGGTGGTGTGAATCAGAGGGTCTGAATTAGGATAGGCAGTGAGTGGCAATGTAGGATGGAGAAAAGCACCGCGGGGTGGTCAGCATGGGGAGGTCAGGGAACATGCAGTGGCAATGTAGGATACGTTTCTGAAAAACATCTCGGGGTGGTGCGCATTGTATGGGTGTGTGTTACATTAGATTCACTAGTAGGAGTGAGAAAAACATCACGGGGTGGTGCGCATTGTATGGGTGTGTGTTACATTAGATTCACTAATAGGAGTGAGAAAAACATCACGGGGTGGTGCGCATTGTATGGGTGTGTGTTACATTACATTCACTAGTAGGAGTGAGAAAAACACCACGGGGTGGTGCGCATTGTATGGGTGTGTGTTACATTACATTCACTAGTAGGAGTGAGAAAAACATCACGGTGTGGTGCGCATTGTATGTGTGTGTTACATTACATTCACTAGTAGGAGTGAGAAAAACATCACGGGGTGGTGCACATTGTATGGGTGTGTGTTACATTACATTCACTAGTAGGAGTGAGAAAAACACCACGGGGTGGTGCGCATTGTATGGGTGTGTGTTACATTACATTCACTAGTAGGAGTGAGAAAAACATCACGGGGTGGTGCGCATTGTATGGGTGTGTGTTACATTACATTCACTAGTAGGAGTGAGAAAAACATCACGGGGTGGTGCGCATTGTATGGGTGTGTGTTACATTACATTCACTAGTAGGAGTGAGAAAAACATCACGGGGTGGTGCGCATTGTATGGGTGTGTGTTACATTACATTCACTAGTAGGAGTGAGAAAAACATCACGGGGTGGTGCGCATTGTATGGGTGTGTGTTACATTACATTCACTAGTAGGAGTGAGAAAAACATCACGGGGTGGTGCGCATTGTATGGGTGTGTGTTACATTACATTCACTAGTAGGAGTGAGAAAAACATCACGGGGTGGTGCGCATTGTATGGGTGTGTGTTACATTACATTCACTAGTAGGAGTGAGAAAAACATCACGGGGTGGTGTGAATCGGAGGGTCTGAATTAGGATAGGCAGTGAGTGGCAATGTAGGATGGAGAAAAGCACCGCGGGGTGGTCAGCATGGGGAGGTCAGGGAACATGCAGTGGCAATGTAGGATAGGTTTCTGAAAAACATCACGGGGTGGTGCGCATTGTATGGGTGTGTGTTACATTACATTCACTAGTAGGAGTGGGAAAAACATCACGGGGTGGTGCGCATTGTATGGGTGTGTGTTACATTGCATTCACTAGTAGGAGTGAGAAAAACATCATGGGGTGGTGCGCATTGTATGGGTGTGTGTTACATTACATTCACTAGTAGGAGTGAGAAAAACACCACGGGGTGGTGCGCATTGTATGGGTGTGTGTTACATTACATTCACTAGTAGGAGTGAGAAAAACATCACGGGGTGGTGCGCATTGTATGGGTGTGTGTTACATTACATTCACTAGTAGGAGTGAGAAAAACATCACGGGGTGGTGCGCATTGTATGGGTGTGTGTTACATTACATTCACTAGTAGGAGTGAGAAAAACATCACGGGGTGGTGCGCATTGTATGGGTGTATGTTACATTACATTCACTAGTAGGAGTGAGAAAAACATCACGGTGTGGTGCGCATTGTATGTGTGTGTTACATTACATTCACTAGTAGGAGTGAGAAAAACATCACGGGGTGGTGCACATTGTATGGGTGTGTGTTACATTACATTCACTAGTAGGAGTGAGAAAAACACCACGGGGTGGTGCGCATTGTATGGGTGTGTGTTACATTACATTCACTAGTAGGAGTGAGAAAAATATCACCGGGTGGTGCGCATTGTATGGGTGTGTGTTACATTACATTCACTAGTAGGAGTGAGAAAAACATCACGGGGTGGTGCGCATTGTATGGGTGTGTGTTACATTACATTCACTAGTAGGAGTGAAAAAACATCACGGGGTGGTGCGCATTGTATGGGTGTGTGTTACATTACATTCACTAATAGGAGTGAGAAAAACATCACGGGGTGGTGCGCATTGTATGGGTGTGTGTTACATTACATTCACTAGTAGGAGTGAGAAAAACATCACGGGGTGGTGCGCATTGTATGGGTGTGTGTTACATTACATTCACTAGTAGGAGTGAGAAAAACATCACGGGGTGGTGCGCATTGTATGGGTGCGTGTTACTTTACATTCACTAGTAGGAGTGAGAAAAACATCACGGGGTGGTGCGCATTGTATGGGTGCGTGTTACATTACATTCACTAGTAGGAGTGAGAAAAACATCATGGGGTGGTGCGCATTGTATGGGTGCGTGTTACATTACATTCACTAGTAGGAGTGAGAAAAACATCATGGGGTGGTGCGCATTTTATGGGTGCGTGTTACATTACATTCACTAGTAGGAGTGAGAAAAACATCACGGGGTGTTGCGCATTGTATGGGTGCGTGTTACATTACATTCACTAGTAGGAGTGAGAAAAACATCACGGGGTGGTGCGCATTGTATGGGTGTGTTACATTACATTCACTAGTAGGAGTGAGAAAATCATCACGGGGTGGTGCGCATTGTATCGGTGTGTGTTACATTACATTCACTAATAGGAGTGAGAAAAACATCACGGGGTGGTGCGCATTGTATGGGTGTGTGTTACATTACATTCACCAGTAGGAGTGAGAAAAACATCACAGGGTGGTGTGAATCAGAGGGTCTGAATTAGGATAGGCAGTGAGTGGCAATGTAGGATGGAGAAAAGCACCGCGGGGTGGTCAGCATGGGGAGGTCAGGGAACATGCAGTGGCAATGTAGGATACGTTTCTGAAAAACATCTCGGGGTGGTGCGCATTGTATGGGTGTGTGTTACATTAGATTCACTAGTAGGAGTGAGAAAAACATCACGGGGTGGTGCGCATTGTATGGGTGTGTGTTACATTAGATTCACTAATAGGAGTGAGAAAAACATCACGGGGTGGTGCGCATTGTATGGGTGTGTGTTACATTACATTCACTAGTAGGAGTGAGAAAAACACCACGGGGTGGTGCGCATTGTATGGGTGTGTGTTACATTACATTCACTAGTAGGAGTGAGAAAAACATCACGGTGTGGTGCGCATTGTATGTGTGTGTTACATTACATTCACTAGTAGGAGTGAGAAAAACATCACGGGGTGGTGCACATTGTATGGGTGTGTGTTACATTACATTCACTAGTAGGAGTGAGAAAAACACCACGGGGTGGTGCGCATTGTATGGGTGTGTGTTACATTACATTCACTAGTAGGAGTGAGAAAAACATCACGGGGTGGTGCGCATTGTATGGGTGTGTGTTACATTACATTCACTAGTAGGAGTGAGAAAAACATCACGGGGTGGTGCGCATTGTATGGGTGTGTGTTACATTACATTCACTAGTAGGAGTGAGAAAAACATCACGGGGTGGTGCGCATTGTATGGGTGTGTGTTACATTACATTCACTAGTAGGAGTGAGAAAAACATCACGGGGTGGTGCGCATTGTATGGGTGTGTGTTACATTACATTCACTAGTAGGAGTGAGAAAAACATCACGGGGTGGTGCGCATTGTATGGGTGTGTGTTACATTACATTCACTAGTAGGAGTGAGAAAAACATCACGGGGTGGTGCGCATTGTATGGGTGTGTGTTACATTACGTTCACCAGTAGGAGTGAGAAAAACATCACAGGGTGGTTTGAATCAGAGGGTCTGAATTAGGATAGGCAGTGAGTGGCAATGTAGGATGGAGAAAAGCACCGCGGTGTGGTCAGCATGGGGAGGTCAGGGAACATGCAGTGGCAATGTAGGATAGGTTTCTGAAAAACATCTCGGGGTGGTGCGCATTGTATGGGTGTGTGTTACATTAGATTCACTAGTAGGAGTGAGAAAAACATCACGGGGTGGTGCGCATTGTATGGGTGTGTGTTACATTAGATTCACTAATAGGAGTGAGAAAAACATCACGGGGTGGTGCGCATTGTATGGGTGTGTGTTACATTACATTCACTAGTAGGAGTGAGAAAAACACCACGTGGTGGTGCGCATTGTATGGGTGTGTGTTACATTACATTCACTAGTAGGAGTGAGAAAAACATCACGGTGTGGTGCGCATTGTATGTGTGTGTTACATTACATTCACTAGTAGGAGTGAGAAAAACATCACGGGGTGGTGCACATTGTATGGGTGTGTGTTACATTACATTCACTAGTAGGAGTGAGAAAAACACCACGGGGTGGTGCGCATTGTATGGGTGTGTGTTACATTACATTCACTAGTAGGAGTGAGAAAAACATCACGGGGTGGTGCGCATTGTATGGGTGCGTGTTACATTACATTCACTAGTAGGAGTGAGAAAAACATCACGGGGTGGTGCGCATTGTATGGGTGTGTGTTACATTACATTCACTAGAAGGAGTGAGAAAAACATCACGGGGTGGTGCGCATTGTATGGGTGTGTGTTACATTACATTCACTAGTAGGAGTGAGAAAAACATCACGGGGTGGTGCGCATTGTATGGGTGTGTGTTACATTACATTCACTAGTAGGAGTGAGAAAAACATCACGGTGTGGTTCGCATTGTATGTGTGTGTTACATTACATTCACTAGTAGGAGTGAGAAAAACATCACGGGGTGGTGCACATTGTATGGGTGTGTGTTACATTACATTCACTAGTAGGAGTGAGAAAAACACCACGGGGTGGTGCGCATTGTATGGGTGTGTGTTACATTACATTCACTAGTAGGAGTGAGAAAAACATCACGGGGTGGTGCGCATTGTATGGGTGTGTGTTACATTACATTCACTAGTAGGAGTGAGAAAAACATCACGGGGTGGTGCGCATTGTATGGGTGTGTGTTACATTACATTCACTAGTAGGAGTGAAAAAACATCACGGGGTGGTGCGCATTGTATGGGTGTGTGTTACATTACATTCACTAATAGGAGTGAGAAAAACATCACAGGGTGGTGCGCATTGTATGGGTGTGTGTTACATTACATTCACTAGTAGGAGTGAGAAAAACATCACGGGGTGGTGCGCATTGTATGGGTGTGTGTTACATTACATTCACTAGTAGGAGTGAGAAAAACATCACGGGGTGGTGCGCATTGTATGGGTGCGTGTTACTTTACATTCACTAGTAGGAGTGAGAAAAACATCACGGGGTGGTGCGCATTGTATGGGTGCGTGTTACATTACATTCACTAGTAGGAGTGAGAAAAACATCACGGGGTGGTGCGCATTGTATGGGTGCGTGTTACATTACATTCACTAGTAGGAGTGAGAAAAACATCACGGGGTGGTGCGCATTTTATGGGTGCGTGTTACATTACATTCACTAGTAGGAGTGAGAAAAACATCACGGGGTGGTGCGCATTGTATGGGTGCGTGTTACATTACATTCACTAGTAGGAGTGAGAAAAACATCACGGGGTGGTGCGCATTGTATGGGTGTGTTACATTACATTCACTAGTAGGAGTGAGAAAATCATCACGGGGTGGTGCGCATTGTATCGGTGTGTGTTACATTACATTCACTAATAGGAGTGAGAAAAACATCACGGGGTGGTGCGCATTGTATGGGTGTGTGTTACATTACATTCACCAGTAGGAGTGAGAAAAACATCACAGGGTGGTGTGAATCAGAGGGTCTGAATTAGGATAGGCAGTGAGTGGCAATGTAGGATGGAGAAAAGCACCGCGGGGTGGTCAGCATGGGGAGGTCAGGGAACATGCAGTGGCAATGTAGGATAGGTTTCTGAAAAACATCTCGGGGTGGTGCGCATTGTATGGGTGTGTGTTACATTAGATTCACTAGTAGGAGTGAGAAAAACATCACCGGGTGGTGCGCATTGTATGGGTGTGTGTTACATTAGATTCACTAATAGGAGTGAGAAAAACATCACGGGGTGGTGCGCATTGTATGGGTGTGTGTTACATTACATTCACTAGTAGGAGTGAGAAAAACACCACGGGGTGGTGCGCATTGTATGGGTGTGTGTTACATTACATTCACTAGTAGGAGTGAGAAAAACATGACGGTGTGGTGCGCATTGTATGTGTGTGTTACATTACATTCACTAGTAGGAGTGAGAAAAACATCACGGGGTGGTGCACATTGTATGGTTGTGTGTTACATTACATTCACTAGTAGGAGTGAGAAAAACACCACGGGGTGGTGCGCATTGTATGGGTGTGTGTTACATTACATTCACTAGTAGGAGTGAGAAAAACATCACGGGGTGGTGCGCATTGTATGGGTGTGTGTTACATTACATTCACTAGTAGGAGTGAGAAAAACATCACGGGGTGGTGCGCATTGTATGGGTGTGTGTTACATTACATTCACTAGTAGGAGTGAGAAAAACATCACGGGGTGGTGCGCATTGTATGGGTGTGTGTTACATTACATTCACTAGTAGGAGTGAAAAAAACATCACGGGGTGGTGCGCATTGTATGGGTGTGTGTTACATTACATTCACTAATAGGAGTGAGAAAAACATCACGGGGTGGTGCGCATTGTATGGGTGTGTGTTACATTACATTCACTAGTAGGAGTGAGAAAAACATCACGGGGTGGTGCGCATTGTATGGGTGTGTGTTACATTACATTCACTAGTAGGAGTGAGAAAAACATCACGGGGTGGTGCGCATTGTATGGGTGCGTGTTACTTTACATTCACTAGGAGGAGTGAGAAAAACATCACGGGGTGGTGCGCATTGTATGGGTGCGTGTTACATTACATTCACTAGTAGGAGTGAGAAAAACATCATGGGGTGGTGCGTATTGTATGGGTGTGTGTTACATTACATTCACCAGTAGGAGTGAGAAAAACATCACGGGGTGGTGCGCATTGTATGGGTGTGTTTTACATTACATTCACTAGTAGGAGTGAGAAAAACATCACGGGGTGGTGCGCATTGTATGGGTGTGTGTTACATTACATTCACTAGTAGGAGTGAGAAAAACATCACGGGGTGGTGTGAATCGGAGGGTCTGAATTAGGATAGGCAGTGAGTGGCAATGTAGGATGGAGAAAAGCACCGCGGGGTGGTCAGCATGGGGAGGTCAGGGAACATGCAGTAGCAATGTAGGATAGGTTTCTGAAAAACATCGCGGGGTGGTGCGCATTTTATGGGTGTGTGTTACATTAGATTCACTAGTAGGAGTGAGAAAAACATCACGGGGTGTTGTGCGCATTGTATGGGTTTGTGTTACATTACATTCACTAGTAGGAGTGAGAAAAACATCACGCGGTGGTGCGCATTGTATGGGTGTGTGTTACATTACATTCACTAGTAGGAGTGAGAAAAACATCACGGGGTGGTGCGCATTGTATGGGTGTGTGTTACATTAGATTCACTAGTAGGAGTGAGAAAAACATCACGGGGTGGTGTGCATTGTATGGGTGTGTTGTACATTAGATTCACTAATAGGAGTGAGAAAAACATCACGGGGTGGTGCGCATTGTATGGGTGTGTGTTACATTAGATTCACTAGTAGGAGTGAGAAAAACATCACGGGGTGGTGCACATTGTATGGGTGTGTGTTACATTACATTCAATACTAGGAGTGAGAAAAACATCACGGGGTGGTGTGAATCGGAGGGTCTGAATTAGGATAGGCAGTGAGTGGCAATGTAGGATGGAGAAAAGCACCGCGGGGTGGTCAGCATGGGGAGGTCAGGGAACATGCAGTATCAATGTAGGATAGGTTTCTGAAAAACATCGCGGGATGGTGCGCATTGTATGGGTGTGTGTCACATTACATTCACTAGTAGGAGTGAGAAAAACATCACGGGATGGTGTGCATTGTATGGGTGTGTGTTACATTACATTCACTAGTAGGAGTGAGAAAAACATCACGGGGTGGTGCGCATTGTATGGGTGTGTGTTACATTACCTTCACTAGTAGGAGTGAGAAAAACATCACGGGGTGGTGTGAATCGGAGGGTCTGAATTAGGATAGGCAGTGAGTGGCAATGTAGGATGGAGAAAAGCACCGCGGGGTGGTCAGCATGGGAGGTCAGGGATCATGCAGTATCAATGTAAGATAGGTTTCTGAAAAACATCGCGGGGTGGTGCGCATTGTATGGGTGTGTGTTACATTACGTTCACTAGTAGGAGTGAGAAAAACATCACGGGGTGGTGTGAATCGGAGGGTCTGAATTAGGATAGGCAGTGAGTGGCAATGTAGGATGGAGAAAAGCACCGCGGGGTGGTCAGCATGGGGAGGTCAGGGAACATGCAGTGGCAATGTAGGAAATGTTTCTGAAAAACATCACGGGGTGGTGCGCATTGTATGGGTGTGTGTTACATTACGTTCACTAGTAGGAGTGAGAAAAACATCACGGGGTGGTTCGCATTGTATGGGTGTGTGTTACATTACATTCACTAGTAGGAGTGAGAAAAACATCACGGGGTGGTGCGCATTGTATGGGTGTGTGTTACATTACATTCACTAGTAGGAGTGAGAAAAACATCACGGGGTGGTGGGCATTGTATGGGTGTGTGTTACATTACATTCACTAGTAGGAGTGAGAAAAACATCACGGGGTGGTGCGCATTGTATGGGTGTGTTACATTACATTCACTAGTAGGAGTGAGAAAAACATCACGGGGTGGTGCGCATTGTATGGGTGTGTGTTACATTACATTCACTAGTAGGAGTGAGAAAAACATCACGGGGTGGTGTGAATCAGAGGGTCTGAATTAGGATAGGCAGTGAGTGGCAATGTAGGATGGAGAAAAGCACCGCGGGGTGGTCAGCATGGGGAGGTCAGGGAACATGCAGTGGCAATGTAGGATAGGTTTCTGAAAAACATCGCGGGGTGGTGAGCATTGTATGGGTGTGTGTTACATTAGATTCACTAGTAGGAGTGAGAAAAACATCACGGGGTGGTGCGCATTGTATGGGTGTGTGTTACATTACATTCACTAGTAGGAGTGAGAAAAACATCACGGTGTGGTGCGCATTGTATGGGTGTGTGTTACATTACATTCACTAGTAGGAGTGAGAAAAACATCACGGGGTGGTGCGCAATGTATGGGTGTGTGTTACATTACATTGACTAGTAGGAGTGAGAAAAACATCACGGTGTGGTGTGAATCGGAGGGTCTGAATTAGGATAGGCAGTGAGTGGCAATGTTGGATGGAGAAAAGCACCGCGGGGTGGTCAGCATGCGGAGGTCAGGGAACATGCAGTGGCAATGTAGGATAGGTTTCTGAAAAACAACGCGGGGTGGTGCGCATTGTATGGGTGTGTGTTACATTAGATTCACTAGTAGGAGTGAGAAAAACATCACGGGGTGGTGCGCATTGTATGGGTGTGTGTTACATTACATTCACTAGTAGGAGTGAGAAAAACATCACGGGGTGGTGCGCATTGTATGGGTGTGTGTTACATTACATTCACTAGTAGGAGTGAGAAAAACATCACGGGGTTGTGTGAATTGGAGGGTCTGAATTAGGATAGGCAGTGAGTGGCAATGTAGGATGGAGAAAAGCACCGCGGGGTGGTCAGCATGGGGAGGTCAGGGAACATGCAGTGGCAATGTAGGATAGGTTTCTGAAAAACATCGCGGGGTGGTGCGCATTGTATGGGTGTGTGTTACATTACATTCACTAGTAGGAGTGAGAAAAACATCACGGGGTGGTGCGCATTGTATGGGTGTGTGTTACATTACATTCACTAGTAGGAGTGAGAAAATCATCACGTGGTGGTGCGCATTGTATTGGTGTGTGTTACATTACATTCACTAGTAGGAGTGAGAAAAACATCACGGGGAGGTGTGAATCGGAGGGTCTGAATTAGGATAGGCAGTGAGAGGCAATGTAGGATGGAGAAAAGCACCGCGGGGTGGTCAGCATGGGGAGGTCAGGGAACATGCAGTGGCAATGTAGGATAGGTTTCTGAAAAACATCGCGGGGTGGTGCGCATTGTATGGGTGTGTGTTACATTAGATTCACTAGTAGGAGTGAGAAAAACATCACGGGGTGGTGCGCATTGTATGGGTGTGTGTTACATTACATTCACTAGTAGGAGTGAGAAAAACATCATGCGGTGGTGCGCATTGTATGGGTGTGTGTTACATTACATTCACTAGTAGGAGTGAGAAAAACATCACGGGGTGGTGCGCATTGTATGGGTGTGTGTTACATTACATTCACTAGTAGGAGTGAGAAAAACATCACGGGGTGGTGCGCATTGTATGGGTGTGTGTTACATTACATTCACTAGTAGGAGTGAGAAAAACATCACGGGGTTGTGTGAATTGGAGGGTCTGAATTAGGATAGGCAGTGAGTGGCAATGTAGGATGGAGAAAAGCACCGCGGGGTGGTCAGCATGGGGAGGTCAGGGAACATGCAGTGGCAATGTAGGATAGGTTTCTGAAAAACATCGCGGGGTGGTGCGCATTGTATGGGTGTGTGTTACATTACATTCACTAGTAGGAGTGAGAAAAACATCACGGGGTGGTGCGCATTGTATGGGTGTGTGTTACATTACATTCACTAGTAGGAGTGAGAAAATCATCACGCGGTGGTGCGCATTGTATTGGTGTGTGTTACATTACATTCACTAGTAGGAGTGAGAAAAACATCACGGGGAGGTGTGAATCGGAGGGTCTGAATTAGGATAGGCAGTGAGAGGCAATGTAGGATGGAGAAAAGCACCGCGGGGTGGTCAGCATGGGGAGGTCAGGGAACATGCAGTGGCAATGTAGGATAGGTTTCTGAAAAACATCGCGGGGTGGTGCGCATTGTATGGGTGTGTGTTACATTAGATTCACTAGTAGGAGTGAGAAAAACATCACGGGGTGGTGCGCATTGTATGGGTGTGTGTTACATTACATTCACTAGTAGGAGTGAGAAAAACATCATGCGGTGGTGCGCATTGTATGGGTGTGTGTTACATTACATTCACTAGTAGGAGTGAGAAAAACATCACGGGGTGGTGCGCATTGTATGGGTGTGTGTTACATTACATTCACTAGTAGGAGTGAGAAAAACATCACGGGGTGGTGCGCATTGTATGGGTGTGTGTTACATTACATTCACTAGTAGGAGTGAGAAAAACATCACGGGGTGGTGCGCATTGTATGGGTGTGTGTTACATTACATTCACTAGTAGGAGTGAGAAAAATATCACGGGGTGGTGCGCATTGTATGGGTGTGTGTTACATTACATTCAGCAGTAGGAGTGAGAAAAACATCACAGGGTGGTGTGAATCGGAGGGTCTGAATTAGGATAGGCAGTGAGTGGCAATGTAGGATGGAGAAAAGCACCGCGGGGTGGTCAGCATGGGGAGGTCAGGGAACATGCAGTGGCAATGTAGGATAGGTTTCTGAAAAACATCTCGGGGTGGTGCGCATTGTATGGGTGTGTGTTACATTAGATTCACTAGTAGGAGTGAGAAAAACATCACGGGGTGGTGCGCATTGTATGGGTGTGTGTTACATTAGATTCACTAATAGGAGTGAGAAAAACATCACGGGGTGGTGCGCATTGTATGGGTGTGTGTTACATTACATTCACTAGTAGGAGTGAGAAAAACACCACGGGGTTGTGCGCATTGTATGGGTGTGTGTTACATTACATTCACTAGTAGGAGTGAGAAAAACATCACGGGGTGGTGCGCATTGTATGTGTGTGTTACATTACATTCACTAGTAGGAGTGAGAAAAACATCACGGGGTGGTGCGCATTGTATGTGTGTGTTACATTACATTCACTAGTAGGAGTGAGAAAAACATCACGGGGTGGTGCACATTGTATGGGTGTGTGTTACATTACATTCACTAGTAGGAGTGAGAAAAACACCACGGGGTGGTGCGCATTGTATGGGTGTGTGTTACATTACATTCACTAGTAGGAGTGAGAAAAACATCACGGGGTGGTGCGCATTGTATGGGTGTGTGTTACATTACATTCATTAGTAGGAGTGAGAAAAACATCACGGGGTGGTGCGCATTGTATGGGTGTGTGTTACATTAGATTCACCAGTAGGAGTGAGAAAAACATCACGGGGTGGTGCGCATTGTATGGGTGTGTGTTACATTACATTCACTAGTAGGAGTGAAAAAAACATCACGGGGTGGTGAGCATTGTATGGATGTGTGTTACATTACATTCACTAATAGGAGTGAGAAAAACATCACGGGGTGGTGCGCATTGTATGGGTGTGTGTTACATTACATTCACTAATAGGAGTGAGAAAAACATCACGGGGTGGTGCGCATTGTATGGGTGTGTGTTACATTACACTGACTAGTAGGAGTGAGAAAAACATCACGGTGTGGTGTGAATCGGAGGGTCTTAATTAGGATAGGCAGTGAGTGGCAATGTAGGATGGAGAAAAGCACCGCGGGGTGGTCAGCATGCGGAGGTCAGGGAACATTCAGTGGCAATGTAGGATAGGTTTCTGAAAAACAACGCGGGGTGGTGCGCATTGTATGGGTGTGTGTTACATTAGATTCACTAGTAGGAGTGAGAAAAACATCACGGGGTGGTGCGCATTGTATGGGTGTGTGTTACATTACATTCACTAGTAGGAGTGAGAAAAACATCACGGGGTGGTGCGCATTGTATGGGTGTGTGTTACATTACATTCACTAGTAGGAGTGAGAAAAACATCACGGGGTTGTGTGAATCGGAGGGTCTGAATTAGGATAGGCAGTGAGTGGCAATGTAGGATCGAGAAAAGCACCGCGGGGTGGTCAGCATGGGGAGGTCAGGGAACATGCAGTGGCAATGTAGGATAGGTTTCTGAAAAACATCGCGGGGTGGTGCGCATTGTATGGGTGTGTGTTACATTACATTCACTAGTAGGAGTGAGAAAAACATCACGGGGTGGTGCGCATTGTATGGGTGTGTGTTACATTACATTCACTAGTAGGAGTGAGAAAATCATCACGCGGTGGTGCGCATTGTATCGGTGTGTGTTACATTACATTCACTAATAGGAGTGAGAAAAACATCATGGGGTGGTGCGAATTTTATGGGTGTGTGTTACATTACATTCACCAGTAGGAGTGAGAAAAACATCACGGAGTGGTGCGCATTGTATGGGTGTGTGTTACATTACATTCACTACTAGGAGTGAGAAAAACATCACGGGGTGGTGCGCATTGTATGCGTGTGTGTTACATTACATTCACTAGTAGGAGTGAGAAAAACATCACGGGGAGGTGTGAATCGGAGGGTCTGAATTAGGATAGGCAGTGAGTGGCAATGTAGGATGGAGAAAAGCACCGCGGGGTGGTCAGCATGGGGAGGTCAGGGAACATGCAGTGGCAATGTAGGATAGGTTTCTGAAAAACATCTCGGGGTGGTGCGCATTGTATGGGTGTGTGTTACATTAGATTCACTAGTAGGAGTGAGAAAAACATCACGGGGTGGTGCGCATTGTATGGGTGTGTGTTACATTAGATTCACTAATAGGAGTGAGAAAAACATCACGGGGTGGTGCGCATTGTATGGGTGTGTGTTACATTACATTCACTAGTAGGAGTGAGAAAAACACCACGGGGTGGTGCGCATTGTATGGGTGTGTGTTACATTACATTCACTAGTAGGAGTGAGAAAAACACCAAGGGGTGGTGCGCATTGTATGGGTGTGTGTTACATTACATTCACTAGTAGGAGTGAGAAAAACATCACGGGGTGGTGTGAATCGGAGGGTCTGAATTAGGATAGGCAGTGAGTGGCAATGTAGGATGGAGAAAAGCACCGCGGGGTGGTCAGCATGGGGAGGTCAGGGAACATGCAGTGGCAATGTAGGATAGGTTTCTGAAAAACATCGCGGGGTGGTGCGCATTGTATGGGTGTGTGTTACATTAGATTCACTAGTAGGAGTGAGAAAAACATCACGGGGTGGTGCGCATTGTATGGGTGTGTGTTACATTACATTCACTAGTAGGAGTGAGAAAAACATCACGGGGTGGTGCGCATTGTATGGGTGTGTTACATTACATTAACTAGTAAAAGTGAGAAAATCATCACGGGGTGGTGCGCATTGTATCGGTGTGTTTTACATTACATTCACTAATAGGAGTGAGAAAAACATCACGGGGTGGTGCGCATTGGATGGGTGTGTGTTACATTACATTCACCAGTAGGAGTGAGAAAAACATCACGGGGTGGTGCGCATTGTATGGGTGTGTGTTACATTACATTCACTAGTAGGAGTGAGAAAAACATCACGGGGTGGTGCGCATTGTATGGGTGTGTGTTACATTACATTCACTAGTAGGAGTGAGAAAAACATCACGGGGTGGTGTGAATCGGAGGGTCTGAATTAAGATAGGCATTGAGTGGCAATGTAGGATGGAGAAAAGCACCGCCTGGTGGTCAGCATGGGGAGGTCAGGGAACATGCTGTGGCAATGTTGGATAGGTTTCTGAAAAACATCGCGGGGTGGTGCGCATTGTATGGGTGTGTGTTACATTAGATTCACTAGTAGGAGTGAGAAAAACATCACGGGGTGGTGCGCATTGTATGGGTGTGTGTTACATTACATTCAGCAGTAGGAGTGAGAAAAACATCACAGGGTGGTGTGAATCGGAGGGTCTGAATTAGGATAGGCAGTGAGTGGCAATGTAGGATGGAGAAAAGCACCGCGGGGTGGTCAGCATGGGGAGGTCAGGGAACATGCAGTAGCAATGTAGGATAGGTTTCTGAAAAACATCTCGGGGTGGTGTGCATTGTATGGGTGTGTGTTACATTAGATTCACTAGTAGGAGTGAGAAAAACATCACTGGGTGGTGCGCATTGTATGGGTGTGTGTTACATTAGATTCACTAATAGGAGTGAGAAAAACATCACGGGGTGGTGCGCATTGTATGGGTGTGTGTTACATTACATTCACTAGTAGGAGTGAGAAAAACACCACGGGGTTGTGCGCATTGTATGGGTGTGTGTTACATTACATTCACTAGTAGGAGTGAGAAAAACATCACGGTGTGGTGCGCATTGTATGTGTGTGTTACATTACATTCACTAGTAGGAGTGAGAAAAACATCACGGGGTGGTGCACATTGTATGGGTGTGTTTTACATTACATTCACTAGTAGGAGTGAGAAAAACACCACGGGGTGGTGCGCATTGTATGGGTGTGTGTTACATTACATTCACTAGTAGGAGTGAGAAAAACATCACGGGGTGGTGCGCATTGTATGGGTGTGTGTTACATTACATTCACTAGTAGGAGTGAGAAAAACATCACGGGGTGGTGCGCATTGTATGGGTGTTTGTTACATTACATTCACTAGTAGGAGTGAGAAAAACATCACGGGGTGGTGCGCATTGTATGGGTGTGTGTTACATTACATTCACTAGTAGGAGTGAGAAAATCATCACGGGGTGGTGCGCATTGTATGGGTGTGTGTTACATTACATTCACTAGTAGGAGTGAGAAAAACCTCACGGTGTGGTGCGCATTGTATGTGTGTGTTACATTACATTCACTAGTAGGAGTGAGAAAAACATCACGGGGTGGTGCACATTGTATGGGTGTGTGTTACATTACATTCACTAGTAGGAGTGAGAAAAACACCACGGGGTGGTGCGCATTGTATGGGTGTGTGTTACATTACATTCACTAGTAGGAGTGAGAAAAACATCACGGGGTGGTGCGCATTGTATGGGTGTGTGTTACATTACATTCACTAGTAGGAGTGAGAAAAACATCACGGGGTGGTGCGCATTGTATGGGTGTGTGTTACATTACATTCACTAGTAGGAGTGAGAAAAACATCACGGGGTGGTGCGCATTGTATGGGTGTGTGTTACATTACATTCACTAGTAGGAGTGAAAAAAACATCACGGGGTGGTGCGCATTGTATGGGTGTGTGTTACATTACATTCACTAATAGGAGTGAGAAAAACATCAAGGGGTGGTGCGCATTGTATGGGTGTGTGTTACATTACATTCACTAATAGGAGTGAGAAAAACATCACGGGGTGGTGCGCATTGTATGGGTGTGTGTTACATTACATTCACTAGTAGGAGTGAGAAAAACATCACGGGGTGGTGTGCATTGTATGGGTGTGTGTTACATTACATTCACTAGTAGGAGTGAGAAAAACATCACGGGGTGGTGTGAATCGGAGGGTCTGAATTAGGATAGGCAGTGAGTGGCAATGTAGGATGGAGAAAAGCACCGCGGGGTGGTCAGCATGGGGAGGTCAGGGAACATGCAGTGGCAATGTAGGATAGGTTTCTGAAAAATATCGCGGGGTGGTGCGCATTGTATGGGTGTGTGCTACATTAGATTCACTAGTAGGAGTGAGAAAAACATCACGGGGTGGTGCGCATTTTATGGGTGTGTGTTACATTACATTCACTAGTAGGAGTGAGAAAAACATCACGGGGTGGTGTGAATCGGAGGGTCTGAATTAGGATAGGCAGTGAGTGGCAATGTAGGATCGAGAAAAGCACCGCGGGGTGGTCAGCATGGGGAGGTCAGGGAACATGCAGTGGCAATGTAGGATAGGTTTCTGAAAAACATCGCGGGGTGGTGCGCATTGTATGGGTGTGTGTTACATTACATTCACTAGTAGGAGTGAGAAAAACATCACGGGGTGGTGCGCATTGTATGGGTGTGTGTTACATTACATTCACTAGTAGGAGTGAGAAAATCATCACGCGGTGGTGCGCATTGTATCGGTGTGTGTTACATTACATTCACTAATAGGAGTGAGAAAAACATCATGGGGTGGTGCGCATTTTATGGGTGTGTGTTACATTACATTCACCAGTAGGAGTGAGAAAAACATCACGGAGTGGTGCGCATTGTATGGGTGTGTGTTACATTACATTCACTACTAGGAGTGAGAAAAAAATCACGGGGTGGTGCGCATTGTATGCGTGTGTGTTACATTGCATTCACTAGTAGGAGTGAGAAAAACATCACGGGGAGGTGTGAATCGGAGGGTCTGAATTAGGATAGGCAGTGAGTGGCAATGTAGGATGGAGAAAAGCACCGCGGGGTGGTCAGCATGGGGAGGTCAGGGAACATGCAGTGGCAATGTAGGATAGGTTTCTGAAAAACATCGCGGGGTGGTGCGCATTGTATGGTTGTGTGTTACATTACATTCACTAGTAGGAGTGAGAAAAACATCACGCGGTGGTGGGCATTGTATGGGTGTGTGTTACATTACATTCACTAGTAGGAGTGAGAAAAACATCACGGGGTGGTGCGCATTGTATGGGTGTGTGTTACATTACATTCACTAGTAGGAGTGAGAAAAACATCACGGGGTGGTGCGCATTGTATGGGTGTGTGTTACATTACATTCACCAATAGGAGTGAGAAAAACATCACGGGGTGGTGCGCATTGTATGGGTGTGTGTTACATTACATTCACTAGTAGGAGTGAGAAAAATATCACGGGGTGGTGCGCATTGTATGGGTGTGTGTTACATTACATTCAGCAGTAGGAGTGAGAAAAACATCACAGGGTGGTGTGAATCGGAGGGTCTGAATTAGGATAGGCAGTGAGTGGCAATGTAGGATGGAGAAAAGCACCGCGGGGTGGTCAGCATGGGGAGGTCAGGGAACATGCAGTAGCAATGTAGGATAGGTTTCTGAAAAACATCTCGGGGTGGTGTGCATTGTATGGGTGTGTGTTACATTAGATTCACTAGTAGGAGTGAGAAAAACATCACTGGGTGGTGCGCATTGTATGGGTGTGTGTTACATTAGATTCACTAATAGGAGTGAGAAAAACATCACGGGGTGGTGCGCATTGTATGGGTGTGTGTTACATTACATTCACTAGTAGGAGTGAGAAAAACACCACGGGGTTGTGCGCATTGTATGGGTGTGTGTTACATTACATTCACTAGTAGGAGTGAGAAAAACATCACGGTGTGGTGCGCATTGTATGTGTGTGTTACATTACATTCACTAGTAGGAGTGAGAAAAACATCACGGGGTGGTGCACATTGTATGGGTGTGTTTTACATTACATTCACTAGTAGGAGTGAGAAAAACATCACGGGGTGGTGCGCATTGTATGGGTGTGTGTTACATTACATTCACTAGTAGGAGTGAGAAAAACATCACGGGGTGGTGCGCATTGTATGGGTGTGTGTTACATTACATTCACTAGTAGGAGTGAGAAAAACATCACGGGGTGGTGCGCATTGTATGGGTGTTTGTTACATTACATTCACTAGTAGGAGTGAGAAAAACATCACGGGGTGGTGCGCATTGTATGGGTGTGTGTTACATTACATTCACTAGTAGGAGTGAGAAAAACATCACGGGGTGGTGCGCATTGTATGGGTGTGTGTTACATTACATTCACTAGTAGGAGTGAGAAAAACATCACGGGGTGGTGCGCATTGTATGGGTGTGTGTTACATTACATTCACTAGTAGGAGTGAGAAAAACATCACGGGGTGGTGCGCATTGTATGGGTGTGTGTTACATTACATTCACTAGTAGGAGTGAAAAAAACATCACGGGGTGGTGCGCATTGTATGGGTGTGTGTTACATTACATTCACTAATAGGAGTGAGAAAAACATCACGGGGTGGTGCGCATTGTATGGGTGTGTGTTACATTACATTCACTAATAGGAGTGAGAAAAACATCACGGGGTGGTGCGCATTGTATGGGTGTGTGTTACATTACATTCACTAGTAGGAGTGAGAAAAACATCACGGGGTGGTGCGCATTGTATGGGTGTGTGTTACATTACATTCACTAGTAGGAGTGAGAAAAACATCACGGGGTGGTGTGAATCGGAGGGTCTGAATTAGGATAGGCAGTGAGTGGCAATGTAGGATGGAGAAAAGCACCGCGGGGTGGTCAGCATGGGGAGGTCAGGGAACATGCAGTGGCAATGTAGGATAGGTTTCTGAAAAATATCGCGGGGTGGTGCGCATTGTATGGGTGTGTGCTACATTAGATTCACTAGTAGGAGTGAGAAAAACATCACGGGGTGGTGCGCATTTTATGGGTGTGTGTTACATTACATTCACTAGTAGGAGTGAGAAAAACATCACGGGGTGGTGTGAATCGGAGGGTCTGAATTAGGATAGGCAGTGAGTGGCAATGTAGGATCGAGAAAAGCACCGCGGGGTGGTCAGCATGGGGAGGTCAGGGAACATGCAGTGGCAATGTAGGATAGGTTTCTGAAAAACATCGCGGGGTGGTGCGCATTGTATGGGTGTGTGTTACATTACATTCACTAGTAGGAGTGAGAAAAACATCACGGGGTGGTGCGCATTGTATGGGTGTGTGTTACATTACATTCACTAGTAGGAGTGAGAAAATCATCACGCGGTGGTGCGCATTGTATCGGTGTGTGTTACATTACATTCACTAATAGGAGTGAGAAAAACATCATGGGGTGGTGCGCATTTTATGGGTGTGTGTTACATTACATTCACCAGTAGGAGTGAGAAAAACATCACGGAGTGGTGCGCATTGTATGGGTGTGTGTTACATTACATTCACTACTAGGAGTGAGAAAAAAATCACGGGGTGGTGCGCATTGTATGCGTGTGTGTTACATTACATTCACTAGTAGGAGTGAGAAAAACATCACGGGGAGGTGTGAATCGGAGGGTCTGAATTAGGATAGGCAGTGAGTGGCAATGTAGGATGGAGAAAAGCACCGCGGGGTGGTCAGCATGGGGAGGTCAGGGAACATGCAGTGGCAATGTAGGATAGGTTTCTGAAAAACATCGCGGGGTGGTGCGCATTGTATGGTTGTGTGTTACATTACATTCACTAGTAGGAGTGAGAAAAACATCACGCGGTGGTGGGCATTGTATGGGTGTGTGTTACATTACATTCACTAGTAGGAGTGAGAAAAACATCACGGGGTGGTGCGCATTGTATGGGTGTGTGTTACATTACATTCACTAGTAGGAGTGAGAAAAACATCACGGGGTGGTGCGCATTGTATGGGTGTGTGTTACATTACATTCACCAATAGGAGTGAGAAAAACATCACGGGGTGGTGCGCATTGTATGGGTGTGTGTTACATTACATTCACTAGTAGGAGTGAGAAAAATATCACGGGGTGGTGCGCATTGTATGGGTGTGTGTTACATTACATTCAGCAGTAGGAGTGAGAAAAACATCACAGGGTGGTGTGAATCGGAGGGTCTGAATTAGGATAGGCAGTGAGTGGCAATGTAGGATGGAGAAAAGCACCGCGGGGTGGTCAGCATGGGGAGGTCAGGGAACATGCAGTAGCAATGTAGGATAGGTTTCTGAAAAACATCTCGGGGTGGTGTGCATTGTATGGGTGTGTGTTACATTAGATTCACTAGTAGGAGTGAGAAAAACATCACTGGGTGGTGCGCATTGTATGGGTGTGTGTTACATTAGATTCACTAATAGGAGTGAGAAAAACATCACGGGGTGGTGCGCATTGTATGGGTGTGTGTTACATTACATTCACTAGTAGGAGTGAGAAAAACACCACGGGGTTGTGCGCATTGTATGGGTGTGTGTTACATTACATTCACTAGTAGGAGTGAGAAAAACATCACGGTGTGGTGCGCATTGTATGTGTGTGTTACATTACATTCACTAGTAGGAGTGAGAAAAACATCACGGGGTGGTGCACATTGTATGGGTGTGTTTTACATTACATTCACTAGTAGGAGTGAGAAAAACATCACGGGGTGGTGCGCATTGTATGGGTGTGTGTTACATTACATTCACTAGTAGGAGTGAGAAAAACATCACGGGGTGGTGCGCATTGTATGGGTGTGTGTTACATTACATTCACTAGTAGGAGTGAGAAAAACATCACGGGGTGGTGCGCATTGTATGGGTGTTTGTTACATTACATTCACTAGTAGGAGTGAGAAAAACATCACGGGGTGGTGCGCATTGTATGGGTGTGTGTTACATTACATTCACTAGTAGGAGTGAGAAAAACATCACGGGGTGGTGCGCATTGTATGGGTGTGTGTTACATTACATTCACTAGTAGGAGTGAGAAAAACATCACGGGGTGGTGCGCATTGTATGGGTGTGTGTTACATTACATTCACTAGTAGGAGTGAGAAAAACATCACGGGGTGGTGCGCATTGTATGGGTGTGTGTTACATTACATTCACTAGTAGGAGTGAAAAAAACATCACGGGGTGGTGCGCATTGTATGGGTGTGTGTTACATTACATTCACTAATAGGAGTGAGAAAAACATCACGGGGTGGTGCGCATTGTATGGGTGTGTGTTACATTACATTCACTAATAGGAGTGACAAAAACATCACGGGGTGGTGCGCATTGTATGGGTGTGTGTTACATTACATTCACTAGTAGGAGTGAGAAAAACATCACGGGGTGGTGCGCATTGTATGGGTGTGTGTTACATTACATTCACTAGTAGGAGTGAGAAAAACATCACGGGGTGGTGTGAATCGGAGGGTCTGAATTAGGATAGGCAGTGAGTGGCAATGTAGGATGGAGAAAAGCACCGCGGGGTGGTCAGCATGGGGAGGTCAGGGAACATGCAGTGGCAATGTAGGATAGGTTTCTGAAAAATATCGCGGGGTGGTGCGCATTGTATGGGTGTGTGCTACATTAGATTCACTAGTAGGAGTGAGAAAAACATCACGGGGTGGTGCGCATTGTATGGGTGTGTGTTACATTACATTCACTAGTAGGAGTGAGAAAAACATCACGGGGTGGTGCGCATTGTATGGGTGTGTGTTACATTACATTCACTAGTTGGAGTGAGAAAAACATCACGGGGTGGTGTGAATCGGAGGGTCTGAATTAGGATAGGCAGTGAGTGGCAATGTAGGATGGAGAAAAGCACCGCGGGGTGGTCAGCATGGGGAGGTCAGGGAACATGCAGTGGCAATGTAGGATAGGTTTCTGAAAAACATCGCGGGGTGGTGCGCATTGTATGGGTGTGTGTTACATTAGATTCACTAGTAGGAGTGAGAAAAACATCACGGGGTGGTGCGCATTGTATGGGTGTGTGTTACATTACATTCACTAGTAGGAGTGAGAAAAACATCACGGGGTGGTGCGCATTGTATGGGTGTGTGTTACATTACATTCACTAGTAGGAGTGAGAAAAACATCACGGGGTGGTGCGCATTGTATGGGTGTGTGTTACATTACATTCACTAGTAGGAGTGAGAAAAATATCACGGGGTGGTGCGCATTGTATGGGTGTGTGTTACATTACATTCAGCAGTAGGAGTGAGAAAAACATCACAGGGTGGTGTGAATCGGAGGGTCTGAATTAGGATAGGCAGTGAGTGGCAATGTAGGATGGAGAAAAACACCGCGGGGTGGTCAGCATGGGGAGGTCAGGGAACATGCAGTAGCAATGTAGGATAGGTTTCTGAAAAACATCTCGGGGTGGTGTGCATTGTATGGGTGTGTGTTACATTAGATTCACTAGTAGGAGTGAGAAAAACATCACTGGGTGGTGCGCATTGTATGGGTGTGTGTTACATTAGATTCACTAATAGGAGTGAGAAAAACATCACGGGGTGGTGCGCATTGTATGGGTGTGTGTTACATTACATTCACTAGTAGGAGTGAGAAAAACACCACGGGGTTGTGCGCATTGTATGGGTGTGTGTTACATTACATTCACTAGTAGGAGTGAGAAAAACATCACGGTGTGGTGCGCATTGTATGTGTGTGTTACATTACATTCACTAGTAGGAGTGAGAAAAACATCACGGGGTGGTGCACATTGTATGGGTGTGTTTTACATTACATTCACTAGTAGGAGTGAGAAAAACACCACGGGGTGGTGCGCATTGTATGGGTGTGTGTTACATTACATTCACTAGTAGGAGTGAGAAAAACATCACGGGGTGGTGCGCATTGTATGGGTGTGTGTTACATTACATTCACTAGTAGGAGTGAGAAAAACATCACGGGGTGGTGCGCATTGTATGGGTGTTTGTTACATTACATTCACTAGTAGGAGTGAGAAAAACATCACGGGGTGGTGCGCATTGTATGGGTGTGTGTTACATTACATTCACTAGTAGGAGTGAGAAAATCATCACGGGGTGGTGCGCATTGTATGGGTGTGTGTTACATTACATTCACTAGTAGGAGTGAGAAAAACCTCACGGTGTGGTGCGCATTGTATGTGTGTGTTACATTACATTCACTAGTAGGAGTGAGAAAAACATCACGGGGTGGTGCACATTGTATGGGTGTGTGTTACATTACATTCACTAGTAGGAGTGAGAAAAACACCACGGGGTGGTGCGCATTGTATGGGTGTGTGTTACATTACATTCACTAATAGGAGTGAGAAAAACATCACGGGGTGGTGCGCATTGTATGGGTGTGTGTTACATTACATTCACTAGTAGGAGTGAGAAAAACATCACGGGGTGGTGCGCATTGTATGGGTGTGTGTTACATTACATTCACTAGTAGGAGTGAGAAAAACATCACGGGGTGGTGCGCATTGTATGGGTGTGTGTTACATTACATTCACTAGTAGGAGTGAAAAAAACATCACGGGGTGGTGCGCATTGTATGGGTGTGTGTTACATTACATTCACTAATAGGAGTGAGAAAAACATCACGGGGTGGTGCGCATTGTATGGGTGTGTGTTACATTACATTCACTAATAGGAGTGAGAAAAACATCACGGGGTGGTGCGCATTGTATGGGTGTGTGTTACATTACATTCACTAGTAGGAGTGAGAAAAACATCACGGGGTGGTGCGCATTGTATGGGTGTGTGTTACATTACATTCACTAGTAGGAGTGAGAAAAACATCACGGGGTGGTGTGAATCGGAGGGTCTGAATTAGGATAGGCAGTGAGTGGCAATGTAGGATGGAGAAAAGCACCGCGGGGTGGTCAGCATGGGGAGGTCAGGGAACATGCAGTGGCAATGTAGGATAAGTTTCTGAAAAATATCGCGGGGTGGTGCGCATTGTATGGGTGTGTGCTACATTAGATTCACTAGTAGGAGTGAGAAAAACATCACGGGGTGGTGCGCATTGTATGGGTGTGTGTTACATTACATTCACTAGTAGGAGTGAGAAAAACATCACGGGGTGGTGCGCATTGTATGGGTGTGTGTTACATTACATTCACTAGTTGGAGTGAGAAAAACATCACGGGGTGGTGTGAATCGGAGGGTCTGAATTAGGATAGGCAGTGAGTGGCAATGTAGGATGGAGAAAAGCACCGCGGGGTGGTCAGCATGGGGAGGTCAGGGAACATGCAGTGGCAATGTAGGATAGGTTTCTGAAAAACATCGCGGGGTGGTGCGCATTGTATGGGTGTGTGTTACATTAGATTCACTAGTAGGAGTGAGAAAAACATCACGGGGTGGTGCGCATTGTATGGGTGTGTGTTACATTACATTCACTAGTAGGAGTGAGAAAAACATCACGGGGTGGTGCGCATTGTATGGGTGTGTGTTACATTACATTCACTAGTAGGAGTGAGAAAAACATCACGGGGTGGTGCGCATTGTATGGGTGTTTGTTACATTACATTCACTAGTAGGAGTGAGAAAAACATCACGGGGTGGTGTGAATCAGAGGGTCTGAATTAGGATAGGCAGTGAGTGGCAATATAGGATGGAGAAAAGCACCGCGGGGTGGTCAGCATGGGGAGGTCAGGGAACATGCAGTGGCAATGTAGGATAGGTTTCTGAAAAACATCGCGGGGTGGTGCGCATTGTATGGGTGTGTGTTACATTACATTCACTAGTAGGAGTGAGAAAAACATCACGGGGTGGTGCGCATTGTATGGGTGTGTGTTACATTACATTCACTAGTAGGAGTGAGAAAAACATCACGGTGTGGTGCGCATTGTATGGGTGTGTGTTACATTACATTCACTAGTAGGAGTGAGAAAAACATCACGGGGTTGTGCGCATTGTATGGGTGTGTGTTACATTACATTCACTAGTAGGAGTGAGAAAAACATCACGGTGTGGTGTGAATCGGAGGGTCTGAATTAGGATAGGCAGTGAGTGGCAATGTAGGATGGAGAAAAGCACCGCGGGGTTGTCAGCATGGGGAGGTCAGGGAACATGCAGTAGCAATGTAGGATAGGTTTCTGAAAAACATCGCGGGGTGGTGCGCATTGCATGGGTGTGTGTTACATTAGATTCACTAGTAGGAGTGAGAAAAACATCACGGGGTGGTGCGCATTGTATGGGTGTGTGTTACATTACATTCACTAGTAGGAGTGAGAAAATCATCACGCGGTGGTGCGCATTGTATCGGTGTGTGTTACATTACATTCACTAATAGGAGTGAGAAAAACATCATGGGGTGGTGCGCATTGTATGGGTGTGTGTTACATTACATTCACCAGTAGGAGTGAGAAAAACATCACGGGGTGGTGCGCATTGTATGGGTGTGTGTTACATTACATTCACTAGTAGGAGTGAGAAAAACATCACGCGGTGGTGCGCATTGTATGGGTGTGTGTTACATTACATTCACTAGTAGGAGTGAGAAAAACATCACGGGGTGGTGCGCATTGTATGGGTGTGTGTTACATTAGATTCACTAATAGGAGTGAGAAAAACATCACGGGGTGGTGCGCATTGTATGGGTGTGTGTTACATTACATTCACTAGTAGGAGTGAGAAAAACACCACGGGGTTGTGCGCATTGTATGGGTGTGTGTTACATTACATTCACTAGTAGGAGTGAGAAAAACATCACGGGGTGGTGCGCATTGTATGTGTGTGTTACATTACATTCACTAGTAGGAGTGAGAAAAACATCACGGGGTGGTGCGCATTGTATGTGTGTGTTACATTACATTCACTAGTAGGAGTGAGAAAAACATCACGGGGTGGTGCACATTGTATGGGTGTGTGTTACATTACATTCACTAGTAGGAGTGAGAAAAACATCACGGGGTGGTGCGCATTACATTCACTAGTAGGAGTGAGAAAAACATCACGGGGTGGTGTGCATTGTATGGGTGTATGTTACATTACATTCACTAGTAGGAGTGAGAAAAACATCACGGGGTGGTGCGCATTGTATGCGTGTGTGTTACATTACATTCACTAGTAGGAGTGAGAAAAACATCACGGGGAGGTGTGAATCGGAGTGTCTGAATTAGGATAGGCAGTGAGTGGCAATGTAGGATGGAGAAAAGCACCGCGGGGTGGTCAGCATGGGGAGGTCAGGGAACATGCAGTGGCAATGTAGGATAGGTTTCTGAAAAACATCTCGGGGTGGTGCGCATTGTATGGGTGTGTGTTACATTAGATTCACTAGTAGGAGTGAGAAAAACATCACGGGGTGGTGCGCATTGTATGGGTGTGTGTTACATTAGATTCACTAATAGGAGTGAGAAAAACATCACGGGGTGGTGCGCATTGTATGGGTGTGTGTTACATTACATTCACTAGTAGGAGTGAGAAAAACACCACGGGGTTGTGCGCATTGTATGGGTGTGTGTTACATTACATTCACTAGTAGGAGTGAGAAAAACCCCACGGTGTGGTGCGCATTGTATGTGTGTGTTACATTACATTCACTAGTAGGAGTGAGAAAAACATCACGGGGTGGTGCACATTTTATGGGTGTGTGTTACAATACATTCACTAGTAGGAGTGAGAAAAACACCACGGGGTGGTGCGCATTGTATGGGTGTGTGTTACATTACATTCACTAGTAGGAGTGAGAAAAACATCACGGGGTGGTGCGCATTGTATGGGTGTGTGTTACATTACATTCACTAGTAGGAGTGAGAAAAACATCACGGGGTGGTGTGCATTTTATGGGTGTATGTTACATTACATTCACTAGTAGGAGTGAGAAAAACATCACGGGGTGGTGCGCATTGTATGGGTGTGTGTTACATTACATTCACTAGTAGGAGTGAGAAAAACATCACGGGGAGGTGTGAATCGGAGGGTCTGAATTAGGATAGGCAGTGAGTGGCAATGTAGGATGGAGAAAAGCACCGCGGGGTGGTCAGCATGGGGAGGTCAGGGAACATGCAGTGGCAATGTAGGATAGGTTTCTGAAAAACATCGCGGGTGGTGCGCATTGTATGGGTGTGTGTTACATTAGATTCACTAGTAGGAGTGAGAAAAACATCACGGGGTGGTGCGCATTGTATGGTTGTGTGTTACATTACATTCACTAGTAGGAGTGAGAAAAACATCACGCGGTGGTGCGCATTGTATGGGTGTGTGTTACATTACATTCACTAGTAGGAGTGAGAAAAACATCACGGGGTGGTGCGCATTGTATGGGTGTGTGTTACATTACATTCACTAGTAGGAGTGAGAAAAACATCACGGGGTGGTGCGCATTGTATGGGTGTGTGTTACATTACATTCACTAGTAGGAGTGAGAAAAACATCACGGGGTGGTGCGCATTGTATGGGTGTGTGTTACATTACATTCACTAGTAGGAGTGAGAAAAATATCACGGGGTGGTGCGCATTGTATGGGTGTGTGTTACATTACATTCAGCAGTAGGAGTGAGAAAAACATCACAGGGTGGTGTGAATCGGAGGGTCTGAATTAGGATAGGCAGTGAGTGGCAATGTAGGATGGAGAAAAGCACCGCGGGGTGGTCAGCATGGGGAGGTCAGGGAACATGCAGTGGCAATGTAGGATAGGTTTCTGAAAAACATCTCGGGGTGGTGTGCATTGTATGGGTGTGTGTTACATTAGATTCACTAGTAGGAGTGAGAAAAACATCACGGGGTGGTGCGCATTGTATGGGTGTGTGTTACATTACATTCACTAATAGGAGTGAGAAAAACATCATGGGGTGGTGCGCATTGTATGGGTGTGTGTTACATTACATTCACTAGTAGGAGTGAGAAAAACACCACGGGGTTGTGCGCATTGTATGGGTGTGTGTTACATTACATTCACTAGTAGGAGTGAGAAAAACATCACGGTGTGGTGCGCATTGTATGTGTGTGTTACATTACATTCACTAGTAGGAGTGAGAAAAACATCACGGGGTGGTGCACATTGTATGGGTGTGTTTTACATTACATTCACTAGTAGGAGTGAGAAAAACACCACGGGGTGGTGCGCATTGTATGGGTGTGTGTTACATTACATTCACTAGTAGGAGTGAGAAAAACATCACGGGGTGGTGCGCATTGTATGGGTGTGTGTTACATTACATTCACTAGTAGGAGTGAGAAAAACATCACGGGGTGGTGCGCATTGTATGGGTGTTTGTTACATTACATTCACTAGTAGGAGTGAGAAAAACATCACGGGGTGGTGCGCATTGTATGGGTGTGTGTTACATTACATTCACTAGTAGGAGTGAGAAAAACATCACGGGGTGGTGCGCATTGTATGGGTGTGTTACATTACATTCACTAGTAGGAGTGAGAAAAACATCACGGTGTGGTGCGCATTGTATGTGTGTGTTACATTACATTCACTAGTAGGAGTGAGAAAAACATCACGGGGTGGTGCACATTGTATGGGTGTGTGTTACATTACATTAACTAGTAGGAGTGAGAAAAACACCACGGGGTGATGAGCATTGTATGGGTGTGTGTTACATTACATTCACTAGTAGGAGTGAGAAAAACATCACGGGGTGGTGCGCATTGTATGGGTGTGTGTTACATTACATTCACTAGTAGGAGTGAGAAAAACATCACGGGGTGCTGCGCATTGTATGGGTGTGTGTTACATTACATTCACTAGTAGGAGTGAGAAAAACATCACGGGGTGGTGCGCAATGTATGGGTGTGTGTTACATTACATTCACTAGTAGGAGTGAGAAAAACATCACGGTGTGGTGTGAATCGGAGGGTCTGAATTAGGATAGGCAGTGAGTGGCAATGTAGGATGGAGAAAAGCACCGCGGGGTGGTCAGCATGGGGAGGTCAGGGAACATGCAGTGGCAATGTAGGATAGGTTTCTGAAAAACATCGCGGGGTGGTGCGCATTGTATGGGTGTGTGTTACATTAGATTCACTAGTAGGAGTGAGAAAAACATCACGGGGTGGTGCGCATTGTATGTGTGTGTTACATTACATTCACTAGTAGGAGTGAGAAAAACATCACGGGGTGGTGCGCATTGTATGTGTGTGTTACATTACATTCACTAGTAGGAGTGAGAAAAACATCACGGGGTGGTGCACATTGTATGGGTGTGTGTTACATTACATTCACTAGTAGGAGTGAGAAAAACATCACGGGGTGGTGCGCATTACATTCACTAGTAGGAGTGAGAAAAACATCACGGGGTGGTGTGCATTGTATGGGTGTATGTTACATTACATTCACTAGTAGGAGTGAGAAAAACATCACGGGGTGGTGCGCATTGTATGCGTGTGTGTTGCATTACATTCACTAGTAGGAGTGAGAAAAACATCACGGGGAGGTGTGAATCGGAGTGTCTGAATTAGGATAGGCAGTGAGTGGCAATGTAGGATGGAGAAAAGCACCGCGGGGTGGTCAGCATGGGGAGGTCAGGGAACATGCAGTGGCAATGTAGGATAGGTTTCTGAAAAACATCTCGGGGTGGTGCGCATTGTATGGGTGTGTGTTACATTAGATTCACTAGTAGGAGTGAGAAAAACATCACGGGGTGGTGCGCATTGTATGGGTGTGTGTTACATTAGATTCACTAATAGGAGTGAGAAAAACATCACGGGGTGGTGCGCATTGTATGGGTGTGTGTTACATTACATTCACTAGTAGGAGTGAGAAAAACACCACGGGGTTGTGCGCATTGTATGGGTGTGTGTTACATTACATTCACTAGTAGGAGTGAGAAAAACCCCACGGTGTGGTGCGCATTGTATGTGTGTGTTACATTACATTCACTAGTAGGAGTGAGAAAAACATCACGGGGTGGTGCACATTTTATGGGTGTGTGTTACAATACATTCACTAGTAGGAGTGAGAAAAACACCACGGGGTGGTGCGCATTGTATGGGTGTGTGTTACATTACATTCACTAGTAGGAGTGAGAAAAACATCACGGGGTGGTGCGCATTGTATGGGTGTGTGTTACATTACATTCACTAGTAGGAGTGAGAAAAACATCACGGGGTGGTGTGCATTTTATGGGTGTATGTTACATTACATTCACTAGTAGGAGTGAGAAAAACATCACGGGGTGGTGCGCATTGTATGGGTGTGTGTTACATTACATTCACTAGTAGGAGTGAGAAAAACATCACGGGGAGGTGTGAATCGGAGGGTCTGAATTAGGATAGGCAGTGAGTGGCAATGTAGGATGGAGAAAAGCACCGCGGGGTGGTCAGCATGGGGAGGTCAGGGAACATGCAGTGGCAATGTAGGATAGGTTTCTGAAAAACATCGCGGGTGGTGCGCATTGTATGGGTGTGTGTTACATTAGATTCACTAGTAGGAGTGAGAAAAACATCACGGGGTGGTGCGCATTGTATGGTTGTGTGTTACATTACATTCACTAGTAGGAGTGAGAAAAACATCACGCGGTGGTGCGCATTGTATGGGTGTGTGTTACATTACATTCACTAGTAGGAGTGAGAAAAACATCACGGGGTGGTGCGCATTGTATGGGTGTGTGTTACATTACATTCACTAGTAGGAGTGAGAAAAACATCACGGGGTGGTGCGCATTGTATGGGTGTGTGTTACATTACATTCACTAGTAGGAGTGAGAAAAACATCACGGGGTGGTGCGCATTGTATGGGTGTGTGTTACATTACATTCACTAGTAGGAGTGAGAAAAATATCACGGGGTGGTGCGCATTGTATGGGTGTGTGTTACATTACATTCAGCAGTAGGAGTGAGAAAAACATCACAGGGTGGTGTGAATCGGAGGGTCTGAATTAGGATAGGCAGTGAGTGGCAATGTAGGATGGAGAAAAGCACCGCGGGGTGGTCAGCATGGGGAGGTCAGGGAACATGCAGTGGCAATGTAGGATAGGTTTCTGAAAAACATCTCGGGGTGGTGTGCATTGTATGGGTGTGTGTTACATTAGATTCACTAGTAGGAGTGAGAAAAACATCACGGGGTGGTGCGCATTGTATGGGTGTGTGTTACATTAGATTCACTAATAGGAGTGAGAAAAACATCACGGGGTGGTGCGCATTGTATGGGTGTGTGTTACATTACATTCACTAGTAGGAGTGAGAAAAACACCACGGGGTTGTGCGCATTGTATGGGTGTGTGTTACATTACATTCACTAGTAGGAGTGAGAAAAACATCACGGTGTGGTGCGCATTGTATGTGTGTGTTACATTACATTCACTAGTAGGAGTGAGAAAAACATCACGGGGTGGTGCACATTGTATGGGTGTGTTTTACATTACATTCACTAGTAGGAGTGAGAAAAACACCACGGGGTGGTGCGCATTGTATGGGTGTGTGTTACATTACATTCACTAGTAGGAGTGAGAAAAACATCACGGGGTGGTGCGCATTGTATGGGTGTGTGTTACATTACATTCACTAGTAGGAGTGAGAAAAACATCACGGGGTGGTGCGCATTGTATGGGTGTTTGTTACATTACATTCACTAGTAGGAGTGAGAAAAACATCACGGGGTGGTGCGCATTGTATGGGTGTGTGTTACATTACATTCACTAGTAGGAGTGAGAAAAACATCACGGGGTGGTGCGCATTGTATGGGTGTGTTACATTACATTCACTAGTAGGAGTGAGAAAAACATCACGGTGTGGTGCGCATTGTATGTGTGTGTTACATTACATTCACTAGTAGGAGTGAGAAAAACATCACGGGGTGGTGCACATTGTATGGGTGTGTGTTACATTACATTAACTAGTAGGAGTGAGAAAAACACCACGGGGTGATGAGCATTGTATGGGTGTGTGTTACATTACATTCACTAGTAGGAGTGAGAAAAACATCACGGGGTGGTGCGCATTGTATGGGTGTGTGTTACATTACATTCACTAGTAGGAGTGAGAAAAACATCACGGGGTGCTGCGCATTGTATGGGTGTGTGTTACATTACATTCACTAGTAGGAGTGAGAAAAACATCACGGGGTGGTGCGCAATGTATGGGTGTGTGTTACATTACATTCACTAGTAGGAGTGAGAAAAACATCACGGTGTGGTGTGAATCGGAGGGTCTGAATTAGGATAGGCAGTGAGTGGCAATGTAGGATGGAGAAAAGCACCGCGGGGTGGTCAGCATGGGGAGGTCAGGGAACATGCAGTGGCAATGTAGGATAGGTTTCTGAAAAACATCGCGGGGTGGTGCGCATTGTATGGGTGTGTGTTACATTAGATTCACTAGTAGGAGTGAGAAAAACATCACGGGGTGGTGCGCATTGTATGGGTGTGTGTTACATTACATTCACTAGTAGGAGTGAGAAAAACATCACGGGGTGGTGCGCATTGTATGGGTGTGTGTTACATTACATTCACTAGTAGGAGTGAGAAAAACATCACGGGGTGGTGTGAATCGGAGGGTCGGAATTAGGATAGGCAGTGAGTGGCAATGTAGGATGGAGAAAAGCACCGCGGGGTTGTCAGCATGGGGAGGTCAGGGAACATGCAGTGGCAATGTAGGATAGGTTTCTGAAAAACATCGCGGGGTGGTGCGCATTGTATGGGTGTGTGTTACATTAGATTCACTAGTAGGAGTGAGAAAAACATCACGGGGTGGTGCGCATTGTATGGGTGTGTGTTACATTACATTCACTAGTAGGAGTGAGAAAATCATCACGCGGTGGTGCGCATTGTATCGGTGTGTGTTACATTACATTCACTAATAGGAGTGAGAAAAACATCATGGGGTGGTGCGCATTGTATGGGTGTGTGTTACATTACATTCACCAGTAGGAGTGAGAAAAACATCACGGGGTGGTGCGCATTGTATGGGTGTGTGTTACATTACATTCACTAGTAGGAGTGAGAAAATCATCACGCGGTGGTGCGCATTGTATGGGTGTGTGTTACATTACATTCACTAGTAGGAGTGAGAAAAACATCACGGGGTGGTGCGCATTGTATGGGTGTGTGTTACATTACATTCACTAGTAGGAGTGAGAAAAACATCACGGGGTGGTGCGCATTGTATGGGTGTGTGTTACATTACATTCACTAGTAGGAGTGAGAAAAACATCACGGGGTGGTGCGCATTGTATGGGTGTGTGTTACTTTACATTCACTAGTAGGAGTGAGAAAAACATCACGGGGTGGTGCGCATTGTATGGGTGTGTATTACATTACATTCACCAGTAGGAGTGAGAAAAACATCACAGGGTGGTGTGAATCGGAGGTTCTGAATTAGGATAGGCAGTGAGTGGCAATGTAGGATGGAGAAAAGCACCGCGGGGTGGTCAGCATGGGGAGGTCAGGGAACATGCAGTGGCAATGTAGGATAGGTTTCTGAAAAACATCTCGGGGTGGTGCGCATTGTATGGGTGTGTGTTACATTAGATTCACTAGTAGGAGTGAGAAAAACATCACGGGGTGGTGCGCATTGTATGGGTGTGTGTTACATTAGATTCATTAATAGGAGTGAGAAAAACATCACGGGGTGGTGCGCATTGTATGGGTGTGTGTTACATTACATTCACTAGTAGGAGTGAGAAAAACACCACGAGGTTGTGCGCATTGAATGGGTGTGTGTTACATTACATTCACTAGTAGGAGTGAGAAAAACCCCACGGTGTGGTGCGCATTGTATGTGTGTGTTACATTACATTCACTAGTAGGAGTGAGAAAAACATCACGGGGTGGTGCACATTGTATGGGTGTGTGTTACATTACATTCACTATTAGGAGTGAGAAAAACACCACGGGGTGGTGCGCATTGTATGGGTGTGTGTTACATTACATTCACTAGTAGGAGTGAGAAAAACATCACGGGGTGGTGCACATTGTATGGGTGGGTGTTACATTACATTCACTAGTAGGAGTGAGAAAAACATCACGGGGTGGTGTGCATTGTATGGGTGTAAGTTACACTACATTCACTAGTAGGAGTGAGAAAAACATCACGGTGTGGTGCGCATTGTATGGGTGTGTGTTACATTACATTCACTAGTAGGAGTGAGAAAAACATCACGGGGTGGTGCGCATTGTATGGGTGTGTGTTACATTACATTCACTAGTAGGAGTGAGAAAACATCACGGTGTGGTGCGCATTGTATGTGTTTGTTACATTACATTCACTAGTAGGAGTGAGAAAAACATCACGGGGTGGTGCACATTGTATGGGTGTGTGTTACATTACATTCACTAGTAGGAGTGAGAAAAACACCACGGGGTGGTGCGCATTGTATGGGTGTGTGTTACATTACATTCACTAGTAGGAGTGAGAAAAACATCACGGGGTGGTGCGCATTGTATGGGTGTGTGTTACATTACATTCACTAGTAGGAATGAGAAAAACATCACGGGGTGGTGCGCATTGTATGGGTGTGTGTTACATTACATTCACTAGTAGGAGTGAGAAAAACATCACGGGGTGGTGTGAATCGGAGGGTCTGAATTAGGATAGGCAGTGAGTGGCAATGTAGGATGGAGAAAAGCACCGCGGGGTGGTCAGCATGGGGAGGTCAGGGAACATGCAGTGGCAATGTAGGATAGGTTTCTGAAAAACATCGCGGGGTGGTGCGCATTGTATGGGTGTGTGTTACATTAGATTCACTAGTAGGAGTGAGAAAAACATCACGGGGTGGTGCGCATTGTATGGGTGTGTGTTACATTACATTCACTAGTAGGAGTGAGAAAAACATCACGGGGTGGTGCGCATTGTATGGGTGTGTTACATTACATTAACTAGTAAAAGTGAGAAAATCATCACGGGGTGGTGCGCATTGTATCGGTGTATTTTACATTACATTCACTAATAGGAGTGAGAAAAACATCACGGGGTGGTGCGCATTGGATGGGTGTGTGTTACATTACATTCACCAGTAGGAGTGAGAAAAACAACACGGGGTGGTGCGCATTGTATGGGTGTGTGTTACATTACATTCACTAGTAGGAGTGAGAAAAACATCACGGGGTGGAGCGCATTGTATGGGTGTGTGTTACATTACATTCACTAGTAGGAGTGAGAAAAACATCACGGGGTGGTGTGAATCGGAGGGTCTGAATTAAGATAGGCATTGAGTGGCAATGTAGGATGGAGAAAAGCACCGCCTGGTGGTCAGCATGGGGAGGTCAGGGAACATGCTGTGGCAATGTTGGATAGGTTTCTGAAAAACATCGCGGGGTGGTGCGCATTGTATGGGTGTGTGTTACATTAGATTCACTAGTAGGAGTGAGAAAAACATCACGGGGTGGTGCGCATTGTATGGGTGTGTGTTACATTACATTCACTAGTAGGAGTGAGAAAAACATCACGGGGTGGTGCGCATTGTATGGGTGTGTGTTACATTACATTCACTAGTAGGAGTGAGAAAAACATCACGGGGTGGTGCGCATTGTATGGGTGTGTGTTACATTACATTCACTAATAGGAGTGAGAAAAACATCACAGGGTGGTGCGCCTTGTATGGGTGTGTGTTACATTACATTCACCAGTAGGAGTGAGAAAAACATCACAGGGTGGTGTGAATCGGAGGGTCTGAATTAGGATAGGCAGTGAGTGGCAATGTAGGATGGAGAGAAGCACCGCGGGGTGGTCAGCATGGGGAGGTCAGGGAACATGCAGTGGCAATGTAGGATAGGTTTCTGAAAAACATCGCGGGGTGGTGCGCATTGTATGGGTGTGTGCTACATTAGATTCACTAGTAGGAGTGAGAAAAACATCACGGGGTGGTGCGCATTGTATGGGTGTGTGTTACATTAGATTCACTAGTAGGAGTGAGAAACACATCACGGGGTGGTGTGAATCGGAGGGTCTGAATTAGGATAGGCAGTGAGTGGCAATGTAGGATGGAGAAAAGCACCGCGGGGTGGTCAGCATGGGGAGGTCAGGGAACATGCAGTGGCAATGTAGGATAGGTTTCTGAAAAACATCGCGGGGTGGTGCGCATTGTATGGGTGTGTGTTACATTAGATTCACTAGTAGGAGTGAGAAAAACATCACGGGGTGGTGCGCATTGTATGGGTGTGTGTTACATTACATTCACTAGTAGGAGTGAGAAAAACATCACGGGGTGGTGCGCATTGTATGGGTGTGTTACATTACATTAACTAGTAAAAGTGAGAAAATCATCACGGGGTGGTGCGCATTGTATCGGTGTATTTTACATTACATTCACTAATAGGAGTGAGAAAAACATCACGGGGTGGTGCGCATTGGATGGGTGTGTGTTACATTACATTCACCAGTAGGAGTGAGAAAAACAACACGGGGTGGTGCGCATTGTATGGGTGTGTGTTACATTACATTCACTAGTAGGAGTGAGAAAAACATCACGGGGTGGAGCGCATTGTATGGGTGTGTGTTACATTACATTCACTAGTAGGAGTGAGAAAAACATCACGGGGTGGTGTGAATCGGAGGGTCTGAATTAAGATAGGCATTGAGTGGCAATGTAGGATGGAGAAAAGCACCGCCTGGTGGTCAGCATGGGGAGGTCAGGGAACATGCTGTGGCAATGTTGGATAGGTTTCTGAAAAACATCGCGGGGTGGTGCGCATTGTATGGGTGTGTGTTACATTAGATTCACTAGTAGGAGTGAGAAAAACATCACGGGGTGGTGCGCATTGTATGGGTGTGTGTTACATTACATTCACTAGTAGGAGTGAGAAAAACATCACGGGGTGGTGCGCATTGTATGGGTGTGTGTTACATTACATTCACTAGTAGGAGTGAGAAAAACATCACGGGGTGGTGCGCATTGTATGGGTGTGTGTTACATTACATTCACTAATAGGAGTGAGAAAAACATCACAGGGTGGTGCGCCTTGTATGGGTGTGTGTTACATTACATTCACCAGTAGGAGTGAGAAAAACATCACAGGGTGGTGTGAATCGGAGGGTCTGAATTAGGATAGGCAGTGAGTGGCAATGTAGGATGGAGAGAAGCACCGCGGGGTGGTCAGCATGGGGAGGTCAGGGAACATGCAGTGGCAATGTAGGATAGGTTTCTGAAAAACATCGCGGGGTGGTGCGCATTGTATGGGTGTGTGCTACATTAGATTCACTAGTAGGAGTGAGAAAAACATCACGGGGTGGTGCGCATTGTATGGGTGTGTGTTACATTAGATTCACTAGTAGGAGTGAGAAACACATCACGGGGTGGTGCGCATTGTATGGGTGTGTGTTACATTACATTCACTAGTAGGAGTGAGAAAAACATCACGGGGTGGTGCGCATTGTATGGGTGTGTGTTACATTACATTCACTAATAGGAGTGAGAAAAACATCACAGGGTGGTGCGCATTGTATGGGTGTGTGTTACATTACATTCACCAGTAGGAGTGAGAAAAACATCACAGGGTGGTGTGAATCGGAGGGTCTGAATTAGGATAGGCAGTGAGTGGCAATGTAGGATATAGAGAAGCACCGCGGGGTGGTCAGCATGGGGAGGTCAGGGAACATGCAGTGGCAATGTAGGATAGGTTTCTGAAAAACATCTCGGGGTGGTGCCATTGTATGGGTGTGTGTTACATTAGATTCACTAGTAGGAGTGAGAAAAACATCACGGGGTGGTGCGCATTGTATGGGTGTGTGTTACATTACATTCACTAATAGGAGTGAGAAAAACATCATGGGGTGGTGCGCATTGTATGGGTGTGTGTTACATTACATTCACTAGTAGGAGTGAGAAAAACACCACGGGGTGGTGCGCATTGTATGGGTGTGTGTTACATTACATTCACTAGTAGGAGTGAGAAAAACATCACGGTGTGGTGCGCATTGTATGGGTGTGTGTTACATTACATTCACTATTAGGAGTGAGAAAAACATCACGGGGTGGTGCACATTGTATGGGTGTGTGTTACATTACATTCACTAGTAGGAGTGAGAAAAACATCACGGGGTGGTGTGAATCGGAGGGTCTGAATTAGGATAGGCAGTGAGTGGCAATGTAGGATGGAGAAAAGCACCGCGGGGTGGTCAGCATGGGGAGGTCAGGGAACATTCAGTGGCAATGTAGGATAGGTTTCTGAAAAACATCGCGGGGTGGTGCGCATTGTATGGGTGTGTGTTACATTAGATTCACTAGTAGGAGTGAGAAAAACATCACGGGGTGGTGCGCATTGTATGGGTGTGTGTTACATTACATTCACTAGTAGGAGTGAGAAAAACATCACGGGGTGGTGCGCATTGTATGGGTGTGTTACATTACATTCACTAGTTGGAGTGAGAAAATCATCACGGGGTGGTGCGCATTGTATCGGTGTGTGTTACATTACATTCACTAATAGGAGTGAGAAAAACATCACGGGGTGGTGCGCATTGTATGGGTGTGTGTTACATTACATTCACCAGTAGGAGTGAGAAAAACATCACGGGGTGGTGCGCATTGTATGGGTGTGTGTTACATTACATTCACTAGTAGGAGTGAGAAAAACATCACGGCGTGGTGCGCATTGTATGGGTGTGTGTTACATTACATTCACTAGTAGGAGTGAGAAAAACATCACGGGGTGGTGTGAATCGGAGGGTCTGAATTAGGATAGGCAGTGAGTGGCAATGTAGGATGGAGAAAAGCACCGCGGGGTGGTCAGCATGGGGAGGTCAGGGAACATGCAGTGGCAATGTAGGATAGGTTTCTGAAAAACATCGCGGGGTGGTGCGCATTGTATGGGTGTGTGGTACATTAGATTCACTAGTAGGAGTGAGAAAAACATCACGGGGTGGTGCGCATTGTATGGGTGTGTGTTACATTACATTCACTAAGAGGAGTGAGAAAAACATCACGGGGTGGTGCGCATTGTATGGGTGTGTGTTACATTAGATTCACTAGTAGGAGTGAGAAAAACACCACGGGGTGGTGCGCATTGTATTGGTGTGTGTTACATTAGATTCACTAGTAGGAGTGAGAAAAACATCACGGGGTGGTGCGCATTGTATGGGTGTGTGTTACATTACATTCACTAGTAGGAGTGAGAAAAACATCACGGGGTGGTGCGCATTGTATGGGTGTGTGTTACATTACATTCACTAGTAGGAGTGAGAAAAACATCACGGGGTGGTGCGCATTGTATGGGTGTTTGTTACATTACATTCACTAGTAGGAGTGAGAAAAACATCACGGGGTGGTGTGAATCAGAGGGTCTGAATTAGGATAGGCAGTGAGTGGCAATATAGGATGGAGAAAAGCACCGCGGGGTGGTCAGCATGGGGAGGTCAGGGAACATGCAGTGGCAATGTAGGATAGGTTTCTGAAAAACATCGCGGGGTGGTGCGCATTGTATGGGTGTGTGTTACATTAGATTCACTAGTAGGAGTGAGAAAAACATCACGGGGTGGTGCGCATTGTATGGGTGTGTGTTACATTACATTCACTAGTAGGAGTGAGAAAAACATCACGGGGTTGTGCGCATTGTATGGGTGTGTGTTACATTACATTCACTAGTAGGAGTGAGAAAAACATCACGGTGTGGTGTGAATCGGAGGGTCTGAATTAGGATAGGCAGTAAGTGGCAATGTAGGATGGAGAAAAGCACCGCGGGGTGGTCAACATGGGGAGGTCAGGGAACATGCAGTGGCAATGTAGGATAGGTTTCTGAAAAACAACGCGGGGTGGTGCGCATTGTATGGGTGTGTGTTACATTAGATTCACTAGTAGGAGTGAGAAAAACATCACGGGGTGGTGCGCATTGTATGGGTGTGTGTTACATTACATTCACTAGTAGGAGTGAGAAAAACATCACGGGGTGGTGCGCATTGTATGGGTGTGTGTTACATTACATTCACTAGTAGGAGTGAGAAAAACATCACGGGGTGGTGTGAATCGGAGGGTCGGAATTAGGATAGGCAGTGAGTGGCAATGTAGGATGGAGAAAAGCACCGCGGGGTTGTCAGCATGGGGAGGTCAGGGAACATGCAGTGGCAATGTAGGATAGGTTTCTGAAAAACATCGCGGGGTGGTGCGCATTGTATGGGTGTGTGTTACATTAGATTCACTAGTAGGAGTGAGAAAAACATCACGGGGTGGTGCGCATTGTATGGGTGTGTGTTACATTACATTCACTAGTAGGAGTGAGAAAATCATCACGCGGTGGTGCGCATTGTATCGGTGTGTGTTACATTACATTCACTAATAGGAGTGAGAAAAACATCATGGGGTGGTGCGCATTGTATGGGTGTGTGTTACATTACATTCACCAGTAGGAGTGAGAAAAACATCACGGGGTGGTGCGCATTGTATGGGTGTGTGTTACATTACATTCACTAGTAGGAGTGAGAAAAACATCACGCGGTGGTGCGCATTGTATGGGTGTGTGTTACATTACATTCACAAGTAGGAGTGAGAAAAACATCACGGGGTGGTGCGCATTGTATGGGTGTGTGTTACATTACATTCACTAGTAGGAGTGAGAAAAACATCACGGGGTGGTGCGCATTGTATGGGTGTGTGTTACATTACATTCACTAGTAGGAGTGAGAAAAACATCACGGGGTGGTGCGCACTGTATGGGTGTGTGTTACTTTACATTCACTAGTAGGAGTGAGAAAAACATCACGGGGTGGTGCGCATTGTATGGGTGTGTGTTACATTACATTCACCAGTAGGAGTGAGAAAAACATCGCAGGGTGGTGTGAATCGGAGGGTCTGAATTAGGATAGGCAGTGAGTGGCAATGTAGGATGGAGAAAAGCACCGCGGGGTGGTCAGCATGGGGAGGTCAGGGAACATGCAGTGGCAATGTAGGATAGGTTTCTGAAAAACATCTCGGGGTGGTGCGCATTGTATGGGTGTGTGTTACATTAGATTCACTAGTAGGAGTGAGAAAAACATCACGGTGTGGTGCGCATTGTATGGGTGTGTGTTACATTAGATTCACTAATAGGAGTGAGAAAAACATGACGGGGTGGTGCGCATTGTATGGGTGTGTGTTACATTACATTCACTAGTAGGAGTGAGAAAAACACCACGGGGTTGTGCGCATTGTATGGGTGTGTGTTACATTACATTCACTAGTAGGAGTGAGAAAAACCCCACGGTGTGGTGCGCATTGTATGTGTGTGTTACATTACATTCACTAGTAGGAGTGAGAAAAACATCACGGGGTGGTGCACATTGTATGGGTGTGTGTTACATTACATTCACTAGTAGGAGTGAGAAAAACACCACGGGGTGGTGCGCATTGTATGGGTGTGTGTTACATTACATTCACTAGTAGGAGTGAGAAAAACACCAAGGGGTGGTGCGCATTGTATGGGTGTGTGTTACATTACATTCACTAGTAGGAGTGAGAAAAACATCACGGGGTGGTGTGAATCGGAGGGTCTGAATTAGGATAGGCAGTGAGTGGCAATGTAGGATGGAGAAAAGCACCGCGGGGTGGTCAGCATGGGGAGGTCAGAGAACATGCAGTGGCAATGTAGGATAGGTTTCTGAAAAACATCGCGGGGTGGTGCGCATTGTATGGGTGTGTGTTACATTAGATTCACTAGTAGGAGTGAGAAAAACATCACGGGGTGGTGCGCATTGTATGGGTGTGTGTTACATTACATTCACTAGTAGGAGTGAGAAAAACATCACGGGGTGGTGCGCATTGTATGGGTGTGTTACATTACATTAACTAGTAAAAGTGAGAAAATCATCACGGGGTGGTGCGCATTGTATCGGTGTGTTTTACATTACATTCACTAATAGGAGTGAGAAAAACATCACGGGGTGGTGCGCATTGGATGGGTGTGTGTTACATTACATTCACCAGTAGGAGTGAGAAAAACATCACGGGGTGGTGCGCATTGTATGGGTGTGTGTTACATTACATTCACTAGTAGGAGTGAGAAAAACATCACGGGGTGGTGCGCATTGTATGGGTGTGTGTTACATTACATTCACTAGTAGGAGTGAGAAAAACATCACGGGGTGGTGTGAATCGGAGGGTCTGAATTAAGATAGGCATTGAGTGGCAATGTAGGATGGAGAAAAGCACCGCCTGGTGGTCAGCATGGGGAGGTCAGGGAACATGCTGTGGCAATGTTGGATAGGTTTCTGAAAAACATCGCGGGGTGGTGCGCATTGTATGGGTGTGTGTTACATTAGATTCACTAGTAGGAGTGAGAAAAACATCACGGGGTGGTGCGCATTGTATGGGTGTGTGTTACATTACATTCACTAGTAGGAGTGAGAAAAACATCACGGGGTGGTGCGCATTGTATGGGTGTGTGTTACATTACATTCACTAGTAGGAGTGAGAAAAACATCACGGGGTGGTGCGCATTGTATGGGTGTGTGTTACATTACATTCACTAATAGGAGTGAGAAAAACATCACAGGGTGGTGCGCCTTGTATGGGTGTGTGTTACATTACATTCACCAGTAGGAGTGAGAAAAACATCACAGGGTGGTGTGAATCGGAGGGTCTGAATTAGGATAGGCAGTGAGTGGCAATGTAGGATGGAGAGAAGCACCGCGGGGTGGTCAGCATGGGGAGGTCAGGGAACATGCAGTGGCAATGTAGGATAGGTTTCTGAAAAACATCGCGGGGTGGTGCGCATTGTATGGGTGTGTGCTACATTAGATTCACTAGTAGGAGTGAGAAAAACATCACGGGGTGGTGCGCATTGTATGGGTGTGTGTTACATTAGATTCACTAGTAGGAGTGAGAAACACATCACGGGGTGGTGCGCATTGTATGGGTGTGTGTTACATTACATTCACTAGTAGGAGTGAGAAAAACATCACGGGGTGGTGCGCATTGTATGGGTGTGTGTTACATTACATTCACTAATAGGAGTGAGAAAAACATCACAGGGTGGTGCGCATTGTATGGGTGTGTGTTACATTACATTCACCAGTAGGAGTGAGAAAAACATCACAGGGTGGTGTGAATCGGAGGGTCTGAATTAGGATAGGCAGTGAGTGGCAATGTAGGATATAGAGAAGCACCGCGGGGTGGTCAGCATGGGGAGGTCAGGGAACATGCAGTGGCAATGTAGGATAGGTTTCTGAAAAACATCTCGGGGTGGTGCCATTGTATGGGTGTGTGTTACATTAGATTCACTAGTAGGAGTGAGAAAAACATCACGGGGTGGTGCGCATTGTATGGGTGTGTGTTACATTACATTCACTAATAGGAGTGAGAAAAACATCATGGGGTGGTGCGCATTGTATGGGTGTGTGTTACATTACATTCACTAGTAGGAGTGAGAAAAACACCACGGGGTGGTGCGCATTGTATGGGTGTGTGTTACATTACATTCACTAGTAGGAGTGAGAAAAACATCACGGTGTGGTGCGCATTGTATGGGTGTGTGTTACATTACATTCACTATTAGGAGTGAGAAAAACATCACGGGGTGGTGCACATTGTATGGGTGTGTGTTACATTACATTCACTAGTAGGAGTGAGAAAAACATCACGGGGTGGTGTGAATCGGAGGGTCTGAATTAGGATAGGCAGTGAGTGGCAATGTAGGATGGAGAAAAGCACCGCGGGGTGGTCAGCATGGGGAGGTCAGGGAACATTCAGTGGCAATGTAGGATAGGTTTCTGAAAAACATCGCGGGGTGGTGCGCATTGTATGGGTGTGTGTTACATTAGATTCACTAGTAGGAGTGAGAAAAACATCACGGGGTGGTGCGCATTGTATGGGTGTGTGTTACATTACATTCACTAGTAGGAGTGAGAAAAACATCACGGGGTGGTGCGCATTGTATGGGTGTGTTACATTACATTCACTAGTTGGAGTGAGAAAATCATCACGGGGTGGTGCGCATTGTATCGGTGTGTGTTACATTACATTCACTAATAGGAGTGAGAAAAACATCACGGGGTGGTGCGCATTGTATGGGTGTGTGTTACATTACATTCACCAGTAGGAGTGAGAAAAACATCACGGGGTGGTGCGCATTGTATGGGTGTGTGTTACATTACATTCACTAGTAGGAGTGAGAAAAACATCACGGCGTGGTGCGCATTGTATGGGTGTGTGTTACATTACATTCACTAGTAGGAGTGAGAAAAACATCACGGGGTGGTGTGAATCGGAGGGTCTGAATTAGGATAGGCAGTGAGTGGCAATGTAGGATGGAGAAAAGCACCGCGGGGTGGTCAGCATGGGGAGGTCAGGGAACATGCAGTGGCAATGTAGGATAGGTTTCTGAAAAACATCGCGGGGTGGTGCGCATTGTATGGGTGTGTGGTACATTAGATTCACTAGTAGGAGTGAGAAAAACATCACGGGGTGGTGCGCATTGTATGGGTGTGTGTTACATTACATTCACTAGTAGGAGTGAGAAAAACATCACGCGGTGGTGCGCATTGTATGGGTGTGTGTTACATTACATTCACCAGTAGGAGTGAGAAAAACATCACAGGGTGGTGTGAATCGGAGGGTCTGAATTAGGATAGGCAGTGAGTGGCAATGTAGGATGGAGAAAAGCACCGCGGGGTGGTCAACATGGGGAGGTCAGGGAACATGCAGTGGCAATGTAGGATAGGTTTCTGAAAAACATCTCGGGGTGGTGCGCATTGTATGGGTGTGTGTTACATTAGATTCACTAGTAGGAGTGAGAAAAACATCACGGGGTGGTGCGCATTGTATGGGTGTGTGTTACATTACATTCACTAAGAGGAGTGAGAAAAACATCACGGGGTGGTGCGCATTGTATGGGTGTGTGTTACATTAGATTCACTAGTAGGAGTGAGAAAAACACCACGGGGTGGTGCGCATTGTATTGGTGTGTGTTACATTAGATTCACTAGTAGGAGTGAGAAAAACATCACGGGGTGGTGCGCATTGTATGGGTGTGTGTTACATTACATTCACTAGTAGGAGTGAGAAAAACATCACGGGGTGGTGCGCATTGTATGGGTGTGTGTTACATTACATTCACTAGTAGGAGTGAGAAAAACATCACGGGGTGGTGCGCATTGTATGGGTGTTTGTTACATTACATTCACTAGTAGGAGTGAGAAAAACATCACGGGGTGGTGTGAATCAGAGGGTCTGAATTAGGATAGGCAGTGAGTGGCAATATAGGATGGAGAAAAGCACCGCGGGGTGGTCAGCATGGGGAGGTCAGGGAACATGCAGTGGCAATGTAGGATAGGTTTCTGAAAAACGTCGCGGGGTGGTGCGCATTGTATGGGTGTGTGTTACATTAGATTCACTAGTAGGAGTGAGAAAAACATCACGGGGTGGTGCGCATTGTATGGGTGTGTGTTACATTACATTCACTAGTAGGAGTGAGAAAAACATCACGGTGTGGTGCGCATTGTATGGGTGTGTGTTACATTACATTCACTAGTAGGAGTGAGAAAAACATCACGGGGTGGTGCGCATTGTATGGGTGTGTGTTACATTACATTCACTAGTAGGAGTGAGAAAAACATCACGGTGTGGTGTGAATCGGAGGGTCTGAATTAGGATAGGCAGTGAGTGGCAATGTAGGATGGAGAAAAGCACCGCGGGGTGGTCAACATGGGGAGGTCAGGGAACATGCAGTGGCAATGTAGGATAGGTTTCTGAAAAACAACGCGGGGTGGTGCGCATTGTATGGGTGTGTGTTACATTAGATTCACTAGTAGGAGTGAGAAAAACATCACGGGGTGGTGCGCATTGTATGGGTGTGTGTTACATTACATTCACTAGTAGGAGTGAGAAAAACATCACGGGGTGGTGCGCATTGTATGGGTGTGTGTTACATTACATTCACTAGTAGGAGTGAGAAAAACATCACGGGGTGGTGTGAATCGGAGGGTCGGAATTAGGATAGGCAGTGAGTGGCAATGTAGGATGGAGAAAAGCACCGCGGGGTTGTCAGCATGGGGAGGTCAGGGAACATGCAGTGGCAATGTAGGATAGGTTTCTGAAAAACATCGCGGGGTGGTGCGCATTGTATGGGTGTGTGTTACATTAGATTCACTAGTAGGAGTGAGAAAAACATCACGGGGTGGTGCGCATTGTATGGGTGTGTGTTACATTACATTCACTAGTAGGAGTGAGAAAATCATCACGCGGTGGTGCGCATTGTATCGGTGTGTGTTACATTACATTCACTAATAGGAGTGAGAAAAACATCATGGGGTGGTGCGCATTGTATGGGTGTGTGTTACATTACATTCACCAGTAGGAGTGAGAAAAACATCACGGGGTGGTGCGCATTGTATGGGTGTGTGTTACATTACATTCACTAGTAGGAGTGAGAAAAACATCACGCGGTGGTGCGCATTGTATGGGTGTGTGTTACATTACATTCACAAGTAGGAGTGAGAAAAACATCACGGGGTGGTGCGCATTGTATGGGTGTGTGTTACATTACATTCACTAGTAGGAGTGAGAAAAACATCACGGGGTGGTGCGCATTGTATGGGTGTGTGTTACATTACATTCACTAGTAGGAGTGAGAAAAACATCACGGGGTGGTGCGCATTGTATGGGTGTGTGTTACTTTACATTCACTAGTAGGAGTGAGAAAAACATCACGGGGTGGTGCGCATTGTATGGGTGTGTGTTACATTACATTCACCAGTAGGAGTGAGAAAAACATCGCAGGGTGGTGTGAATCGGAGGGTCTGAATTAGGATAGGCAGTGAGTGGCAATGTAGGATGGAGAAAAGCACCGCGGGGTGGTCAGCATGGGGAGGTCAGGGAACATGCAGTGGCAATGTAGGATAGGTTTCTGAAAAACATCTCGGGGTGGTGCGCATTGTATGGGTGTGTGTTACATTAGATTCACTAGTAGGAGTGAGAAAAACATCACGGTGTGGTGCGCATTGTATGGGTGTGTGTTACATTAGATTCACTAATAGGAGTGAGAAAAACATGACGGGGTGGTGCGCATTGTATGGGTGTGTGTTACATTACATTCACTAGTAGGAGTGAGAAAAACACCACGGGGTTGTGCGCATTGTATGGGTGTGTGTTACATTACATTCACTAGTAGGAGTGAGAAAAACCCCACGGTGTGGTGCGCATTGTATGTGTGTGTTACATTACATTCACTAGTAGGAGTGAGAAAAACATCACGGGGTGGTGCACATTGTATGGGTGTGTGTTACATTACATTCACTAGTAGGAGTGAGAAAAACACCACGGGGTGGTGCGCATTGTATGGGTGTGTGTTACATTACATTCACTAGTAGGAGTGAGAAAAACACCAAGGGGTGGTGCGCATTGTATGGGTGTGTTTTACATTACATTCACTAGTAGGAGTGAGAAAAACATCACGGGGTGTTGCGCATTGTATGGGTGTATGTTACATTACATTCACTAGTAGGAGTGAGAAAAACATCACGGGGTGGTGCGCATTGTATGGGTGTGTGTTACATTACATTCACTAGTAGGAGTGAGAAAAACATCACGGGGTGGTGCGCATTGTATGGGTGTGTGTTACATTACATTCACTAGTAGGAGTGAGAAAACATCACGGTGTGGTGCGCTTTGTATGTGTTTGTTACATTACATTCACTAGTAGGAGTGAGAAAAACATCACGGGGTGGTGCACATTGTATGGGTGTGTGTTACATTACATTCACTAGTAGGAGTGAGAAAAACACCACGGGGTGGTGCGCATTGTATGGGTGTGTGTTACATTACATTCACTAGTAGGAGTGAGAAACACATCACGGGGTGGTGCGCATTGTATGGGTGTGTGTTACATTACATTCACTAGTAGGAGTGAGAAAAACATCACGGGGTGGTGCGCATTGTATGGGTGTGTGTTACATTACATTCACTAGTAGGAGTGAGAAAAACATCACGGGGTGGTGCGCATTGTATGGGTGTGTGTTACATTACATTCACTAGTAGGAGTGAGAAAAACATCACGGGGTGGTGCGCATTGTATGGGTGTGTGTTACATTACATTCACTAGTAGGAGTGAAAAAAACATCACGGGGTGGTGCGCATTGTATGGGTGTGTGTTACATTACATTCGCTAATAGGAGTGAGAAAAACATCACGGTGTGGTGCGCGTTGTATGGGTGTGTGTTACATTACATTCACTAATAGGAGTGAGAAAAACATCACGGGGTGGTGCGCATTGGATGGGTGTGTGTTACATTACATTCACTAGTAGGAGTGAGAAAAACATCACGGGGTGGTGTGAATCGGAGGGTCTGAATTAGGATAGGCAGTGAGTGGCAATGTAGGATGGAGAAAAGCACCGCGGGGTGGTCAGCATGGGGAGGTCAGGGAACATGCAGTGGCAATGTAGGATAGGTTTCTGAAAAACATCGCGGGGTGGTGCGCATTGTATGGGTGTGTGTTACATTAGATTCACTAGTAGGAGTGAGCAAAACATCACGGGGTGGTGCGCATTGTATGGGTGTGTGTTACATTACATTCACTAGTAGGAGTGAGAAAAACATCACGGGGTGGTGCGCATTGTATGGGTGTGTGTTACATTACATTCACTAGTAGGAGTGAGAAATACATCACGGGGTGGTGTGAATCGGAGGGTCTGAATTAGGATAGGCAGTGAGTGGCAATGTAGGATGGAGAAAAGCACCGCGGGGTGGTCAGCATGGGGAGGTCAGGGAACATGCAGTGGCAATGTAGGATAGGTTTCTGAAAAACATCGTGGGGTGGTGCGCATTGTATGGGTGTGTGTTACATTAGATTCACTAGTAGGAGTGAGCAAAACATCACGGGGTGGTGCGCATTGTATGGGTGTGTGTTACATTACATTCGCTAATAGGAGTGAGAAAAACATCACGGTGTGGTGCGCATTGTATGGGTGTGTGTTACATTACATTCACTAGTAGGAGTGAGAAAAACATCACGGGGTGGTGCGCATTGTATGGGTGTGTGTTACATTACATTCACTAGTAGGAGTGAGAAAAACATCACGGGGTGGTGTGAATCGGAGGGTCTCATTAGGATAGGCAGTGAGTGGCAATGTAGGATGGAGAAAAGCACCGCGGGCTGGTCAGCATGGGGAGGTCAGGGAACATGCAGTGGCAATGTAGGATAGGTTTCTGAAAAACATCGCGGGGTGGTGCGCATTGTATGGGTGTGTGTTACATTAGATTCACTAGTAGGAGTGAGCAAAACATCACGGGGTGGTGCGCATTGTATGGGTGTGTGTTACATTAGATTCACTAGTAGGAGTGAGAAAAACATCACGGGGTGGTGCGCATTGTATGGGTGTGTGTTACATTACATTCACTAGTAGGAGTGAGAAAAACATCACGGGGTGGTGCGCATTGTATGGGTGTGTTACATTACATTAACTAGTAAAAGTGAGAAAATCATCACGGGGTGGTGCGCATTGTATCGGTGTGTTTTACATTACATTCACTAATAGGAGTGAGAAAAACATCACGGGGTGGTGCGCATTGGATGGGTGTGTGTTACATTACATTCACCAGTAGGAGTGAGAAAAACATCACGGGGTGGTGCGCATTGTATGGGTGTGTGTTACATTACATTCACTAGTAGGAGTGAGAAAAACATCACGGGGTGGTGCGCATTGTATGGGTGTGTGTTACATTACATTCACTAGTAGGAGTGAGAAAAACATCACGGGGTGGTGTGAATCGGAGGGTCTGAATTAAGATAGGCATTGAGTGGCAATGTAGGATGGAGAAAAGCACCGCGGGGTGGTCAGCATGGGGAGGTCAGGGAACATGCTGTGGCAATGTTGGATAGGTTTCTGAAAAACATCGCGGGGTGGTGCGCATTGTATGGGTGTGTGTTACATTAGATTCACTAGTAGGAGTGAGAAAAACATCACGGGGTGGTGCGCATTGTATGGGTGTGTGTTACATTACATTCACTAGTAGGAGTGAGAAAAACATCACGGGGTGGTGCGCATTGTATGGGTGTGTGTTACATTACATTCACTAGTAGGAGTGAGAAAAACATCACGGGGTGGTGCGCATTGTATGGGTGTGTGTTACATTACATTCACTAATAGGAGTGAGAAAAACATCACAGGGTGGTGCGCCTTGTTTGGGTGTGTGTTACATTACATTCACCAGTAGGAGTGAGAAAAACATCACAGGGTGGTGTGAATCGGAGGGTCTGAATTAGGATAGGCAGTGAGTGGCAATGTAGGATGGAGAGAAGCACCGCGGGGTGGTCAGCATGGGGAGGTCAGGGAACATGCAGTGGCAATGTAGGATAGGTTTCTGAAAAACATCGCGGGGTGGTGCGCATTGTATGGGTGTGTGCTACATTAGATTCACTAGTAGGAGTGAGAAAAACATCACGGGGTGGTGCGCATTGTATGGGTGTGTGTTACATTAGATTCACTAGTAGGAGTGAGAAAAACATCACGGGGTGGTGCGCATTGTATGGGTGTGTGTTACATTACATTCACTAGTAGGAGTGAGAAAAACATCACGGGATGGTGCGCATTGTATGGGTGTGTGTTACATTACATTCACTAATAGGAGTGAGAAAAACATCACAGGGTGGTGCGCATTGTATGGGTGTGTGTTACATTACATTCACCAGTAGGAGTGAGAAAAACATCACAGGGTGGTGTGAATCGGAGGGTCTGAATTAGGATAGGCAGTGAGTGGCAATGTAGGATGGAGAGAAGCACCGCGGGGTGGTCAGCATGGGGAGGTCAGGGAACATGCAGTGGCAATGTAGGATAGGTTTCTGAAAAACATCTCGGGGTGGTGCCATTGTATGGGTGTGTGTTACATTAGATTCACTAGTAGGAGTGAGAAAAACATCACGGGGTGGTGCGCATTGTATGGGTGTGTGTTACATTACATTCACTAATAGGAGTGAGAAAAACATCATGGGGTGGTGCGCATTGTATGGGTGTGTGTTACATTACATTCACTAGTAGGAGTGAGAAAAACACCACAGGGTGGTGCGCATTGTATGGGTGTGTGTTACATTACATTCACTAGTAGGAGTGAGAAAAACATCACGGTGTGGTGCGCATTGTATGGGTGTGTGTTACATTACATTCACTATTAGGAGTGAGAAAAACATCACGGGGTGGTGCACATTGTATGGGTGTGTGTTACATTACATTCACTAGTAGGAGTGAGAAAAACATCACGGGGTGGTGTGAATCGGAGGGTCTGAATTAGGATAGGCAGTGAGTGGCAATGTAGGATGGAGAAAAGCACCGCGGGGTGGTCAGCATGGGGAGGTCAGGGAACATTCAGTGGCAATGTAGGATAGGTTTCTGAAAAACATCGCGGGGTGGTGCGCATTGTATGGGTGTGTATTACATTAGATTCACTAGTAGGAGTGAGAAAAACATCACGGGGTGGTGCGCATTGTATGGGTGTGTGTTACATTACATTCACTAGTAGGAGTGAGAAAAACATCACGCGGTGGTGCGCATTGTATGGGTGTGTGTTACATTACATTCACCAGTAGGAGTGAGAAAAACATCACAGGGTGGTGTGAATTGGAGGGTCTGAATTAGGATAGGCAGTGAGTGGCAATGTAGGATGGAGAAAAGCACCGCGGGGTGGTCAGCATGGGGAGGTCAGGGAACATGCAGTGGCAATGTAGGATAGGTTTCTGAAAAACATCTCGGGGTGGTGCGCATTGTATGGGTGTGTGTTACATTAGATTCACTAGTAGGAGTGAGAAAAACATCACGGGGTGGTGCGCATTGTATGGGTGTGTGTTACATTACATTCACTAAGAGGAGTGAGAAAAACATCACGGGGTGGTGCACATTGTATGGGTGTGTGTTACATTAGATTCACTAGTAGGAGTGAGAAAAACACCACGGGGTGGTGCGCATTGTATTGGTGTGTGTTACATTAGATTCACTAGTAGGAGTGAGAAAAACATCACGGTGTGGTGTGCATTGTATGGGTGTGTGTTACATTACATTCACTAGTAGGAGTGAGAAAAACATCACGGGGTGGTGCGCATTGTATGGGGGTGTGTTACATTACATTCACTAGTAGGAGTGAGAAAAACATCACGGGGTGGTGTGAATCGGAGGGTCTGAATTAGGATAGGCAGTGAGTGGCAATGTAGGATGGAGAAAAGCACCGCGGGGTGGTCAGCATGGGGAGGTCAGGGAACATGCAGTGGCAATGTAGGATAGGTTTCTGAAAAACATCTCGGGGTGGTGCGCATTGTATGGGTGTGTGTTACATTAGATTCACGAGTAGGAGTGAGAAAAACATCACGGGGTGGTGCGCATTGTATGGTTGTGTGTTACATTACATTCACTAGTAGGAGTGAGAAAAACATCACGCGGTGGTGCGCATTGTATGGGTGTGTGTTACATTACATTCACTAGTAGGAGTGAGAAAAACATCACGGGGTGGTGCGCATTGTATGGGTGTGTGTTACATTACATTCACTAGTAGGAGTGAGAAAAACATCACGGGGTGGTGTGAATCGGAGGGTCTGAATTAGGATAGGCAGTGAGTGGCAATGTAGGATGGAGAAAAGCACCGCGGGGTGGTCAGCATGGGGAGGTCAGGGAACATGCAGTGGCAATGTAGGATAGGTTTCTGAAAAACATCGCGGGGTGGTGCGCATTGTATGGGTGTGTGTTACATTAGATTCACTAGTAGGAGTGAGAAAAACATCACGGGGTGGTGCGCATTGTATGGGTGTGTGTTACATTACATTCACTAGTAGGAGTGAGAAAAACATCACGGGGTGGTGCGCATTGTATGGGTGTGTGTTACATTACATTCACTAGTAGGAGTGAGAAAAACATCACGGTGTGGTGCGCATTGTATGGGTGTGTGTTACATTACATTCACTAGTAGGAGTGAGAAAAACATCACGGGGTGGTGCGAATTGTATGGGTGTGTGTTACATTACATTCACTAATAGGAGTGAGAAAAACATCACGGGGTGGTGCGCATTGTATGGGTGTGTGTTACATTACATTCACCAGTAGGAGTGAGAAAAATATCACAGGGTGGTGTGAATCGGAGGGTCTGAATTAGGATAGGCAGTGAGTGGCAATATAGGATGGAGAAAAGCACCGCGGGGTGGTCAGCATGGGGAGGTCAGGGAACATGCAGTGGCAATGTAGGATAGGTTTCTGAAAAACATCGCGGCGTGGTGCGCATTGTATGGGTGTGTGTTACATTAGATTCACTAGTAGGAGTGAGAAAAACATCATGGGGTGGTGCGCTTTGTATGGGTGTGTGTTACATTACATTCACTAGTAGGAGTGAGAAAAACATCACGGTGTGGTGCGCATTGTATGGGTGTGTGTTACATTACATTCACTAGTAGGAGTGAGAAAAACATCACGGGGTGGTGCGCATTGTATGGGTGTGTGTTACATTACATTCACTAGTAGGAGTGAGAAACACATCACGGTGTGGTGTGAATCGGAGGGTCTGAATTAGGATAGGCAGTGAGTGGCAATGTAGGATGGAGAAAAGCACCGCGGGGTGGTCAGCATGGGGAGGTCAGGGAACATGCAGTGGCAATGTAGGATAGGTTTCTGAAAAACAACGCGGGGTGGTGCGCATTGTATGGGTGTGTGTTACATTAGATTCACTAGTAGGAGTGAGAAAAACATCACGGGGTGGTGCGCATTGTATGGGTGTGTGTTACATTACATTCACTAGTAGGAGTGAGAAAAACATCACGGGGTGGTGCGCATTGTATGGGTGTGTGTTACATTACATTCACTAGTAGGAGTGAGAAAAACATCACGGGGTGGTGTGAATCGGAGGGTCGGAATTAGGATAGGCAGTGAGTGGCAATGTAGGATGGAGAAAAGCACCGCGGGGTTGTCAGCATGGGGAGGTCAGGGAACATGCAGTGGCAATGTAGGATAGGTTTCTGAAAAACATCGCGGGGTGGTGCGCATTGTATGGGTGTGTGTTACATTAGATTCACTAGTAGGAGTGAGAAAAACATCACGGGGTGGTGCGCATTGTATGGGTGTGTGTTACATTACATTCACTAGTAGGAGTGAGAAAATCATCACGCGGTGGTGCGCATTGTATCGGTGTGTGTTACATTACATTCACTAATAGGAGTGAGAAAAACATCATGGGATGGTGCGCATTGTATGGGTGTGTGTTACATTACATTCACCAGTAGGAGTGAGAAAAACATCACGGGGTGGTGCGCATTGTATGGGTGTGTGTTACATTACATTCACTAGTAGGAGTGAGAAAAACATCACGCGGTGGTGCGCATTGTATGGGTGTGTGTTACATTACATTCACTAGTAGGAGTGAGAAAAACATCACGGGGTGGTGCGCATTGTATGGGTGTGTGTTACATTACATTCACTAGTAGGAGTGAGAAAAACATCACGGGGTGGTGCGCATTGTATGGGTGTGTGTTACATTACATTCACTAGTAGGAGTGAGAAAAACATCACGGGGTGGTGCGCATTGTATGGGTGTGTGTTACTTTACATTCACTAGTAGGAGTGAGAAAAACATCATGGGGTGGTGCGCATTGTATGGGTGTGTGTTACATTACATTCACCAGTAGGAGTGAGAAATACATCACAGGGTGGTGTGAATCGGAGGGTCTGAATTAGGATAGGCAGTGAGTGGCAATGTAGGATGGAGAAAAGCACCGCGGGGTGGTCAGCATGGGGAGGTCAGGGAACATGCAGTGGCAATGTAGGATAGGTTTCTGAAAAACATCTCGGGGTGGTGCGCATTGTATGGGTGTGTGTTACATTAGATTCACTAGTAGGAGTGAGAAAAACATCACGGGGTGGTGCGCATTGTATGGGTGTGTGTTACATTAGATTCATTAATAGGAGTGAGAAAAACATCACGGGGTGGTGCGCATTGTATGGGTGTGTGTTACATTACATTCACTAGTAGGAGTGAGAAAAACACCACGGGGTTGTGCGCATTGTATGGGTGTGTGTTACATTACATTCACTAGTAGGAGTGAGAAAAACCCCACGGTGTGGTGCGCATTGTATGTGTGTGTTACATTACATTCACTAGTAGGAGTGAGAAAAACATCACGGGGTGGTGCACATTGTATGGGTGTGTGTTACATTACATTCACTATTAGGAGTGAGAAAAACACCACGGGGTGGTGCGCATTGTATGGGTGTGTGTTACATTACATTCACTAGTAGGAGTGAGAAAAACATCACGGGGTGGTGCACATTGTATGGGTGGGTGTTACATTACATTCACTAGTAGGAGTGAGAAAAACATCACGGGGTGGTGTGCATTGTATGGGTGTATGTTACACTACATTCACTAGTAGGAGTGAGAAAAACATCACGGTGTGGTGCGCATTGTATGGGTGTGTGTTACATTACATTCACTAGTAGGAGTGAGAAAAACATCACGGGGTGGTGCGCATTGTATGGGTGTGTGTTACATTACATTCACTAGTAGGAGTGAGAAAACATCACGGGGTGGTGCGCATTGTATGGGTGTGTGTTACATTACATTCACTAGTAGGAGTGAGAAAAACATCACGGGGTGGTGCGCATTGTATGGGTGTGTGTTACATTACATTCACTAGTAGGAGTGAGAAAAACACCACGGGGTGGTGCGCATTGTATGGGTGTGTGTTACATTACATTCACTAGTAGGAGTGAGAAAAACATCATGGGGTGGTGCGCATTGTATGGGTGTGTGTTACATTACATTCACTAGTAGGAGTGAGAAAAACATCACGATGTGGTGCGCATTGTATGGGTGTGTGTTACATTACATTCACTAGTAGGAGTGAGAAAAACATCATGGGGTGGTGCGCATTGTATGGGTGTGTGTTACATTACATTCACTAGTAGGAGTGAGAAAAACATCACGGGGTGGTGCGCATTGTATGGGTGTGTGTTACATTACATTCACTAGTAGGAGTGAGAAAAACATCACGGGGTGGTGCGCATTGTATGGGTGTGTGTTACATTACATTCACCAGTAGGAGTGAGAAAAACATCACAGGGTGGTGTGAATCGGAGGGTCTGAATTAGGATAGGCAGTGAGTGGCAATGTAGGATGGAGAGAAGCACCGCGGGGTGGTCAGCATGGGGAGGTCAGGGAACATGCAGTGGCAATGTAGGATAGGTTTCTGAAAAACATCGCGGGGTGGTGCGCATTGTATGGGTGTGTGCTACATTAGATTCACTAGTAGGAGTGAGAAAAACATCACGGGGTGGTGCGCATTGTATGGGTGTGTGTTACATTAGATTCACTAGTAGGAGTGAGAAAAACATCACGGGGTGGTGCGCATTGTATGGGTGTGTGTTACATTACATTCACTAGTAGGAGTGAGAAAAACATCACGGGATGGTGCGCATTGTATGGGTGTGTGTTACATTACATTCACTAATAGGAGTGAGAAAAACATCACAGGGTGGTGCGCATTGTATGGGTGTGTGTTACATTACATTCACCAGTAGGAGTGAGAAAAACATCACAGGGTGGTGTGAATCGGAGGGTCTGAATTAGGATAGGCAGTGAGTGGCAATGTAGGATGGAGAGAAACACCGCGGGGTGGTCAGCATGGGGAGGTCAGGGAACATGCAGTGGCAATGTAGGATAGGTTTCTGAAAAACATCTCGGGGTGGTGCCATTGTATGGGTGTGTGTTACATTAGATTCACTAGTAGGAGTGAGAAAAACATCACGGGGTGGTGCGCATTGTATGGGTGTGTGTTACATTACATTCACTAATAGGAGTGAGAAAAACATCATGGGGTGGTGCGCATTGTATGGGTGTGTGTTACATTACATTCACTAGTAGGAGTGAGAAAAACACCACGGGGTGGTGCGCATTGTATGGGTGTGTGTTACATTACATTCACTAGTAGGAGTGAGAAAAACATCACGGTGTGGTGCGCATTGTATGGGTGTGTGTTACATTACATTCACTATTAGGAGTGAGAAAAACATCACGGGGTGGTGCACATTGTATGGGTGTGTGTTACATTACATTCACTAGTAGGAGTGAGAAAAACATCACGGGGTGGTGTGAATCGGAGGGTCTGAATTAGGATAGGCAGTGAGTGGCAATGTAGGATGGAGAAAAGCACCGCGGGGTGGTCAGCATGGGGAGGTCAGGGAACATTCAGTGGCAATGTAGGATAGGTTTCTGAAAAACATCGCGGGGTGGTGCGCATTGTATGGGTGTGTGTTACATTAGATTCACTAGTAGGAGTGAGAAAAACATCACGCGGTGGTGCGCATTGTATGGGTGTGTGTTACATTACATTCACCAGTAGGAGTGAGAAAAACATCACAGGGTGGTGTGAATTGGAGGGTCTGAATTAGGATAGGCAGTGAGTGGCAATGTAGGATGGAGAAAAGCACCGCGGGGTGGTCAGCATGGGGAGGTCAGGGAACATGCAGTGGCAATGTAGGATAGGTTTCTGAAAAACATCTCGGGGTGGTGCGCATTGTATGGGTGTGTGTTACATTAGATTCACTAGTAGGAGTGAGAAAAACATCACGGGGTGGTGCGCATTGTATGGGTGTGTGTTACATTACATTCACTAAGAGGAGTGAGAAAAACATCACGGGGTGGTGCACATTGTATGGGTGTGTGTTACATTAGATTCACTAGTAGGAGTGAGAAAAACACCACGGGGTGGTGCGCATTGTATTGGTGTGTGTTACATTAGATTCACTAGTAGGAGTGAGAAAAACATCACGGTGTGGTGTGCATTGTATGGGTGTGTGTTACATTACATTCACTAGTAGGAGTGAGAAAAACATCACGGGGTGGTGCGCATTGTATGGGGGTGTGTTACATTACATTCACTAGTAGGAGTGAGAAAAACATCACGGGGTGGTGTGAATCGGAGGGTCTGAATTAGGATAGGCAGTGAGTGGCAATGTAGGATGGAGAAAAGCACCGCGGGGTGGTCAGCATGGGGAGGTCAGGGAACATGCAGTGGCAATGTAGGATAGGTTTCTGAAAAACATCTCGGGGTGGTGCGCATTGTATGGGTGTGTGTTACATTAGATTCACTAGTAGGAGTGAGAAAAACATCACGGGGTGGTGCGCATTGTATGGTTGTGTGTTACATTACATTCACTAGTAGGAGTGAGAAAAACATCACGCGGTGGTGCGCATTGTATGGGTGTGTGTTACATTACATTCACCAGTAGGAGTGAGAAAAACATCACGGGGTGGTGCGCATTGTATGGGTGTGTGTTACATTACATTCACTAGTAGGAGTGAGAAAAACATCACGGGGTGGTGTGAATCGGAGTGTCTGAATTAGGATAGGCAGTGAGTGGCAATGTAGGATGGAGAAAAGCACCGCGGGGTGGTCAGCATGGGGAGGTCAGGGAACATGCAGTGGCAATGTAGGATAGGTTTCTGAAAAACATCGCGGGGTGGTGCGCATTGTATGGGTGTGTGTTACATTAGATTCACTAGTAGGAGTGAGAAAAACATCACGGGGTGGTGCGCATTGTATGGGTGTGTGTTACATTACATTCACTAGTAGGAGTGAGAAAAACATCACGGGGTGGTGCGCATTGTATGGGTGTGTGTTACATTACATTCACTAGTAGGAGTGAGAAAAACATCACGGTGTGGTGCGCATTGTATGGGTGTGTGTTACATTACATTCACTAGTAGGAGTGAGAAAAACATCACGGGGTGGTGCGAATTGTATGGGTGTGTGTTACATTACATTCACTAATAGGAGTGAGAAAAACATCACGGGGTGGTGCGCATTGTATGGGTGTGTGTTACATTACATTCACCAGTAGGAGTGAGAAAAATATCACAGGGTGGTGTGAATCGGAGGGTCTGAATTAGGATAGGCAGTGAGTGGCAATATAGGATGGAGAAAAGCACCGCGGGGTGGTCAGCATGGGGAGGTCAGGGAACATGCAGTGGCAATGTAGGATAGGTTTCTGAAAAACATCGCGGGGTGGTGCGCATTGTATGGGTGTGTGTTACATTAGATTCACTAGTAGGAGTGAGAAAAACATCACGGGGTGGTGCGCTTTGTATGGGTGTGTGTTACATTACATTCACTAGTAGGAGTGAGAAAAACATCACGGTGTGGTGCGCATTGTATGGGTGTGTGTTACATTACATTCACTAGTAGGAGTGAGAAAAACATCACGGGGTGGTGCGCATTGTATGGGTGTGTGTTACATTACATTCACTAGTAGGAGTGAGAAAAACATCACGGTGTGGTGTGAATCGGAGGGTCTGAATTAGGATAGGCAGTGAGTGGCAATGTAGGATGGAGAAAAGCACCGCGGGGTGGTCAGCATGGGGAGGTCAGGGAACATGCAGTGGCAATGTAGGATAGGTTTCTGAAAAACAACGCGGGGTGGTGCGCATTGTATGGGTGTGTGTTACATTAGATTCACTAGTAGGAGTGAGAAAAACATCACCGGGTGGTGCGCATTGTATGGGTGTGTGTTACATTACATTCACTAGTAGGAGTGAGAAAAACATCACGGGGTGGTGCGCATTGTATGGGTGTGTGTTACATTACATTCACTAGTAGGAGTGAGAAAAACATCACGGGGTGGTGTGAATCGGAGGGTCGGAATTAGGATAGGCAGTGAGTGGCAATGTAGGATGGAGAAAAGCACCGCGGGGTTGTCAGCATGGGGAGGTCAGGGAACATGCAGTGGCAATGTAGGATAGGTTTCTGAAAAACATCGCGGGGTGGTGCGCATTGTATGGGTGTGTGTTACATTAGATTCACTAGTAGGAGTGAGAAAAACATCACGGGGTGGTGCGCATTGTATGGGTGTGTGTTACATTACATTCACTAGTAGGAGTGAGAAAATCATCACGCGGTGGTGCGCATTGTATCGGTGTGTGTTACATTACATTCACTAATAGGAGTGAGAAAAACATCATGGGGTGGTGCGCATTGTATGGGTGTGTGTTACATTACATTCACCAGTAGGAGTGAGAAAAACATCACGGGGTGGTGCGCATTGTATGGGTGTGTGTTACATTACATTCACTAGTAGGAGTGAGAAAAACATCACGCGGTGGTGCGCATTGTATGGGTGTGTGTTACATTACATTCACTAGTAGGAGTGAGAAAAACATCACGGGGTGGTGCGCATTGTATGGGTGTGTGTTACATTACATTCACTAGTAGGAGTGAGAAAAACATCACGGGGTGGTGCGCATTGTATGGGTGTGTGTTACATTACATTCACTAGTAGGAGTGAGAAAAACATCACGGGGTGGTGCGCATTGTATGGGTGTGTGTTACTTTACATTCACTAGTAGGAGTGAGAAACACATCACGGGGTGGTGCGCATTGTATGGGTGTGTGTTACATTACATTCACCAGTAGGAGTGAGAAAAACATCACAGGGTGGTGTGAATCGGAGGGTCTGAATTAGGATAGGCAGTGAGTGGCAATGTAGGATGGAGAAAAGCACCGCGGGGTGGTCAGCATGGGGAGGTCAGGGAACATGCAGTGGCAATGTAGGATAGGTTTCTGAAAAACATCTCGGGGTGGTGCGCATTGTATGGGTGTGTGTTACATTAGATTCACTAGTAGGAGTGAGAAAAACATCACGGGGTGGTGCGCATTGTATGGGTGTGTGTTACATTAGATTCATTAATAGGAGTGAGAAAAACATCACGGGGTGGTGCGCATTGTATGGGTGTGTGTTACATTACATTCACTAGTAGGAGTGAGAAAAACACCACGGGGTTGTGCGCATTGTATGGGTGTGTGTTACATTACATTCACTAGTAGGAGTGAGAAAAACCCCACGGTGTGGTGCGCATTGTATGTGTGTGTTACATTAGATTCACTAGTAGGAGTGAGAAAAACATCACGGGGTGGTGCACATTGTATGGGTGTGTGTTACATTACATTCACTATTAGGAGTGAGAAAAAAACCACGGGGTGGTGCGCATTGTATGGGTGTGTGTTACATTACATTCACTAGTAGGAGTGAGAAAAACATCACGGGGTGGTGCACATTGTATGGGTGGGTGTTACATTACATTCACTAGTAGGAGTGAGAAAAACATCACGGGGTGGTGTGCATTGTATGGGTGTATGTTACACTACATTCACTAGTAGGAGTGAGAAAAACATCACGGTGTGGTGCGCATTGTATGGGTGTGTGTTACATTACATTCACTAGTAGGAGTGAGAAAAACATCACGGGGTGGTGCGCATTGTATGGGTGTGTGTTACATTACATTCACTAGTAGGAGTGAGAAAACATCACGGTGTGGTGCGCATTGTATGTGTTTGTTACATTACATTCACTAGTAGGAGTGAGAAAAACATCACGGGGTGGTGCACATTGTATGGGTGTGTGTTACATTACATTCACTAGTAGGAGTGAGAAAAACACCACGGGGTGGTGCGCATTGTATGGGTGTGTGTTACATTACATTCACTAGTAGGAGTGAGAAAAACATCACGGGGTGGTGCGCATTGTATGGGTGTGTGTTACATTACATTCACTAGTAGGAGTGAGAAAAACATCACGATGTGGTGCGCATTGTATGGGTGTGTGTTACATTACATTCACTAGTAGGAGTGAGAAAAACATCATGGGGTGGTGCGCATTGTATGGGTGTGTGTTACATTACATTCACTAGTAGGAGTGAAAAAAACATCACGGGGTGGTGCGCATTGTATGGGTGTGTGTTACATTACATTCACTAATAGGAGTGAGAAAAACATCACGGGGTGGTGCGCATTGTATGGGTGTGTGTTACATTACATTCACTAATAGGAGTGAGAAAAACATCACGGGGTGGTGCGCATTGTATGGGTGTGTGTTACATTACATTCACTAGTAGGAGTGAGAAAAACATCACGGGGTGGTGCGCATTGTATGGGTGTGTGTTACATTACATTCACTAGTAGGAGTGAGAAAAACATCACGGGGTGGTGTGAATCGGAGGGTCTCATTAGGATAGGCAGTGAGTGGCAATGTAGGATGGAGAAAAGCACCGCGGGGTGGTCAGCATGGGGAGGTCAGGGAACATGCAGTGGCAATGTAGGATAGGTTTCTGAAAAACATCGCGGGGTGGTGCGCATTGTATGGGTGTGTGTTACATTAGATTCACTAGTAGGAGTGAGAAAAACATCACGGGGTGGTGCGCATTGTATGGGTGTGTGTTACATTACATTCACTAGTAGGAGTGAGAAAAACATCACGGGGTGGTGCGCATTGTATGGGTGTGTGTTACATTACATTCACTAGTAGGAGTGAGAAAAACATCACGGGGTGGTGTGAATCGGAGGGTCTGAATTAGGATAGGCAGTGAGTGGCAATGTAGGATGGAGAAAAGCACCGCGGGGTGGTCAGCATGGGGAGGTCAGGGAACATGCAGTGGCAATGTAGGATAGGTTTCTGAAAAACATCGCGGGGTGGTGCGCATTGTATGGGTGTGTGTTACATTAGATTCACTAGTAGGAGTGAGAAAAACATCACGGGGTGGTGCGCATTGTATGGGTGTGTGTTACATTACATTCACTAGTAGGAGTGAGAAAAACATCACGGGGTGGTGCGCATTGTATGGGTGTGTGTTACATTACATTCACTAGTAGGAGTGAGAAAAACATCACGGGGTGGTGCGCATTGTATGGGTGTGTGTTACATTACATTCACTAATAGGAGTGAGAAAAACATCACAGGGTGGTGCGCCTTGTATGGGTGTGTGTTACATTACATTCACCAGTAGGAGTGAGAAAAACATCACAGGGTGGTGTGAATCGGAGGGTCTGAATTAGGATAGGCAGTGAGTGGCAATGTAGGATGGAGAGAAGCACCGCGGGGTGGTCAGCATGGGGAGGTCAGGGAACATGCAGTGGCAATGTAGGATAGGTTTCTGAAAAACATCGCGGGGTGGTGCGCATTGTATGGGTGTGTGCTACATTAGATTCACTAGTAGGAGTGAGAAAAACATCACGGGGTGGTGCGCATTGTATGGGTGTGTGTTACATTACATTCACTAGTAGGAGTGAGAAAAACATCACGGTGTGGTGCGCATTGTATGGGTGTGTGTTACATTACATTCACTAGTAGGAGTGAGAAAAACATCACGGGGTGGTGCGCATTGTATGGGTGTGTGTTACATTACATTCACTAGTAGGAGTGAGAAAAACATCACGGTGTGGTGTGAATCGGAGGGTCTGAATTAGGATAGGCAGTGAGTGGCAATGTAGGATGGAGAAAAGCACCGCGGGGTGGTCAGCATGGGGAGGTCAGGGAACATGCAGTGGCAATGTAGGATAGGTTTCTGAAAAACATCGCGGGATGGTGCGCATTGTATGGGTGTGTGTTACATTAGATTCACTAGTAGGAGTGAGAAAAACATCACGGGGTGGTGCGCATTGTATGGGTGTGTGTTACATTACATTCACTAGTAGGAGTGAGAAAAACATCACGGGGTGGTGCGCATTGTATGGGTGTGTGTTACATTACATTCACTAGTAGGAGTGAGAAAAACATCACGGGGTGGTGTGAATCGGAGGGTCTGAATTAGGATAGGCAGTGAGTGGCAATGTAGGATGGAGAAAAGCACCGCGGGGTGGTCAGCATGGGGAGGTCAGGGAACATGCAGTGGCAATGTAGGATAGGTTTCTGAAAAACATCGCGGGGTGGTGCGCATTGTATGGGTGTGTGTTACATTAGATTCACTAGTAGGAGTGAGAAAAACATCACGGGGTGGTGCGCATTGTATGGGTGTGTGTTACATTACATTCACTAGTAGGAGTGAGAAAAACATCACGGGGTGGTGCGCATTGTATGGGTGTGTGTTACATTACATTCACTAGTAGGAGTGAGAAAAACATCACGGGGTGGTGCGCATTGTATGGGTGTGTGTTACATTAGATTCACTAGTAGGAGTGAGAAAAACATCACGGGGTGGTGCGCATTGTATGGGTGTGTGTTACATTAGATTCATTAATAGGAGTGAGAAAAACATCACGGGGTGGTGCGCATTGTATGGGTGTGTGTTACATTACATTCACTAGTAGGAGTGAGAAAAACACCACGGGGTTGTGCGCATTGTATGGGTGTGTGTTACATTACATTCACTAGTAGGAGTGAGAAAAACCCCACGGTGTGGTGCGCATTGTATGTGTGTGTTACATTAGATTCACTAGTAGGAGTGAGAAAAACATCACGGGGTGGTGCACATTGTATGGGTGTGTGTTACATTACATTCACTATTAGGAGTGAGAAAAACACCACGGGGTGGTGCGCATTGTATGGGTGTGTGTTACATTACATTCACTAGTAGGAGTGAGAAAAACATCACGGGGTGGTGCACATTGTATGGGTGGGTGTTACATTACATTCACTAGTAGGAGTGAGAAAAACATCACGGGGTGGTGTGCATTGTATGGGTGTATGTTACACTACATTCACTAGTAGGAGTGAGAAATACATCACGGTGTGGTGCGCATTGTATGGGTGTGTGTTACATTACATTCACTAGTAGGAGTGAGAAAAACATCACGGGGTGGTGCGCATTGTATGGGTGTGTGTTACATTACATTCACTAGTAGGAGTGAGAAAACATCACGGTGTGGTGCGCATTGTATGTGTTTGTTACATTACATTCACTAGTAGGAGTGAGAAAAACATCACGGGGTGGTGCACATTGTATGGGTGTGTGTTACATTACATTCACTAGTAGGAGTGAGAAAAACACCACGGGGTGGTGCGCATTGTATGGGTGTGTGTTACATTACATTCACTAGTAGGAGTGAGAAAAACATCACGGGGTGGTGCGCATTGTATGGGTGTGTGTTACATTACATTCACTAGTAGGAGTGAGAAAAACATCACGATGTGGTGCGCATTGTATGGGTGTGTGTTACATTACATTCACTAGTAGGAGTGAGAAAAACATCATGGGGTGGTGCGCATTGTATGGGTGTGTGTTACATTACTTTCACTAGTAGGAGTGAAAAAAACATCACGGGGTGGTGCGCATTGTATGGGTGTGTGTTACATTACATTCACTAATAGGAGTGAGAAAAACATCACGGGGTGGTGCGCATTGTATGGGTGTGTGTTACATTACATTCACTAATAGGAGTGAGAAAAACATCACGGGGTGGTGCGCATTGTATGGGTGTGTGTTACATTACATTCACTAGTAGGAGTGAGAAAAACATCACGGGGTGGTGCGCATTGTATGGGTGTGTGTTACATTACATTCACTAGTAGGAGTGAGAAAAACATCACGGGGTGGTGTGAATCGGAGGGTCTCATTAGGATAGGCAGTGAGTGGCAATGTAGGATGGAGAAAAGCACCGCGGGGTGGTCAGCATGGGGAGGTCAGGGAACATGCAGTGGCAATGTAGGATAGGTTTCTGAAAAACATCGCGGGGTGGTGCGCATTGTATGGGTGTGTGTTACATTAGATTCACTAGTAGGAGTGAGAAAAACATCACGGGGTGGTGCGCATTGTATGGGTGTGTGTTACATTACATTCACTAGTAGGAGTGAGAAAAACATCACGGGGTGGTGCGCATTGTATGGGTGTGTGTTACATTACATTCACTAGTAGGAGTGAGAAAAACATCACGGGGTGGTGTGAATCGGAGGGTCTGAATTAGGATAGGCAGTGAGTGGCAATGTAGGATGGAGAAAAGCACCGCGGGGTGGTCAGCATGGGGAGGTCAGGGAACATGCAGTGGCAATGTAGGATAGGTTTCTGAAAAACATCGCGGGGTGGTGCGCATTGTATGGGTGTGTGTTACATTAGATTCACTAGTAGGAGTGAGAAAAACATCACGGGGTGGTGCGCATTGTATGGGTGTGTGTTACATTACATTCACTAGTAGGAGTGAGAAAAACATCACGGGGTGGTGCGCATTGTATGGGTGTGTGTTACATTACATTCACTAGTAGGAGTGAGAAAAACATCACGGGGTGGTGCGCATTGTATGGGTGTGTGTTACATTACATTCACTAATAGGAGTGAGAAAAACATCACAGGGTGGTGCGCCTTGTATGGGTGTGTGTTACATTACATTCACCAGTAGGAGTGAGAAAATCATCACAGGGTGGTGTGAATCGGAGGGTCTGAATTAGGATAGGCACTGAGTGGCAATGTAGGATGGAGAGAAGCACCGCGGGGTGGTCAGCATGGGGAGGTCAGGGAACATGCAGTGGCAATGTAGGATAGGTTTCTGAAAAACATCGCGGGGTGGTGCGCATTGTATGGGTGTGTGCTACATTAGATTCACTAGTAGGAGTGAGAAAAACATCACGGGGTGGTGCGCATTGTATGGGTGTGTGTTACATTACATTCACTAGTAGGAGTGAGAAAAACATCACGGTGTGGTGCGCATTGTATGGGTGTGTGTTACATTACATTCACTAGTAGGAGTGAGAAAAACATCACGGGGTGGTGCGCATTGTATGGGTGTGTGTTACATTACATTCACTAGTAGGAGTGAGAAAAACATCACGGTGTGGTGTGAATCGGAGGGTCTGAATTAGGATAGGCAGTGAGTGGCAATGTAGGATGGAGAAAAGCACCGCGGGGTGGTCAGCATGGGGAGGTCAGGGAACATGCAGTGGCAATGTAGGATAGGTTTCTGAAAAACATCGCGGGGTGGTGCGCATTGTATGGGTGTGTGTTACATTAGATTCACTAGTAGGAGTGAGAAAAACATCACGGGGTGGTGCGCATTGTATGGGTGTGTGTTACATTACATTCACTAGTAGGAGTGAGAAAAACATCACGGGGTGGTGCGCATTGTATGGGTGTGTGTTACATTACATTCACTAGTAGGAGTGAGAAAAACATCACGGGGTGGTGTGAATCGGAGGGTCTGAATTAGGATAGGCAGTGAGTGGCAATGTAGGATGGAGAAAAGCACCGCGGGGTGGTCAGCATGGGGAGGTCAGGGAACATGCAGTGGCAATGTAGGATAGGTTTCTGAAAAACATCGCGGGGTGGTGCGCATTGTATGGGTGTGTGTTACATTAGATTCACTAGTAGGAGTGAGAAAAACATCACGGGGTGGTGCGCATTGTATGGGTGTGTGTTACATTACATTCACTAGTAGGAGTGAGAAAAACATCACGGGGTGGTGCGCATTGTATGGGTGTGTGTTACATTACATTCACTAGTAGGAGTGAGAAAAACATCACGGGGTAGTGCGCATTGTATGGGTGTGTGTTACATTACATTCACTAATAGGAGTGAGAAAAACATCACAGGGTGGTGCGCCTTGTATGGGTGTGTGTTACATTACATTCACCAGTAGGAGTGAGAAAAACATCACAGGGTGGTGTGAATCGGAGGGTCTGAATTAGGATAGGCAGTGAGTGGCAATGTAGGATGGAGAGAAGCACCGCGGGGTGGTCAGCATGGGGAGGTCAGGGAACATGCAGTGGCAATGTAGGATAGGTTTCTGAAAAACATCGCGGGGTGGTGCGCATTGTATGGGTGTGTGCTACATTAGATTCACTAGTAGGAGTGAGAAAAACATCACGGGGTGGTGCGAATTGTATGGGTGTGTGTTACATTAGATTCACTAGTAGGAGTGAGAAAAACATCACGGGGTGGTGCGCATTGTATGGGTGTGTGTTACATTACATTCACTAGTAGGAGTGAGAAAAACATCACGGGGTGGTGCGCATTGTATGGGTGTGTGTTACATTACATTCACTAGTAGGAGTGAGAAAAACATCACGGGGTGGTGTGAATCGGAGGGTCGGAATTAGGATAGGCAGTGAGTGGCAATGTAGGATGGAGAAAAGCACCGCGGGGTTGTCAGCATGGGGAGGTCAGGGAACATGCAGTGGCAATGTAGGATAGGTTTCTGAAAAACATCGCGGGGTGGTGCGCATTGTATGGGTGTGTGTTACATTAGATTCACTAGTAGGAGTGAGAAAAACATCACGGGGTGGTGCGCATTGTATGGGTGTGTGTTACATTACATTCACTAGTAGGAGTGAGAAAATCATCACGCGGTGGTGCGCATTGTATCGGTGTGTGTTACATTACATTCACTAATAGGAGTGAGAAAAACATCATGGGGTGGTGCGCATTGTATGGGTGTGTGTTACATTACATTCACCAGTAGGAGTGAGAAAAACATCACGGGGTGGTGCGCATTGTATGGGTGTGTGTTACATTACATTCACCAGTAGGAGTGAGAAAAACACCACGGGGTGGTGCGCATTGTATGGGTGTGTGTTACATTACATTCACTAGTAGGAGTGAGAAAAACATCACGGGGTGGTGCGCATTGTATGGGTGTATGTTACATTACATTCACTAGTAGGAGTGAGAAAAACATCACGGGGTGGTGCGCATTGTATGGGTGTGTGTTACATTACATTCACTAGTAGGAGTGAGAAAAACATCACGGGGTGGTGCGCATTGTATGGGTGTGTGTTACATTACATTCACTAGTAGGAGTGAGAAATCATCACGGTGTGGTGCGCTTTGTATGTGTTTGTTACATTACATTCACTAGTAGGAGTGAGAAAAACATCACGGGGTGGTGCACATTGTATGGGTGTGTGTTACATTACATTCACTAGTAGGAGTGAGAAAAACACCACGGGGTGGTGCGCATTGTATGGGTGTGTGTTACATTACATTCACTAGTAGGAGTGAGAAAAACATCACGGGGTGGTGCGCATTGTATGGGTGTGTGTTACATTACATTCACTAGTAGGAGTGAGAAAAACATCACGGGGTGGTGCGCATTGTATGGGTGTGTGTTACATTACATTCACTAGTAGGAGTGAGAAAAACATCACGGGGTGGTGCGCATTGTATGGGTGTGTGTTACATTACATTCACTAGTAGGAGTGAAAAAAACATCACGGGGTGGTGCGCATTGTATGGGTGTGTGTTACATTACATTCGCTAATAGGAGTGAGAAAAACATCACGGTGTGGTGCGCATTGTATGGGTGTGTGTTACATTACATTCACTAATAGGAGTGAGAAAAACATCACGGGGTGGTGCGCATTGTATGGGTGTGTGTTACATTACATTCACTAGTAGGAGTGAGAAAAACATCACGGGGTGGTGTGAATCGGAGGGTCTCATTAGGATAGGCAGTGAGTGGCAATGTAGGATGGAGAAAAGCACCGCGGGGTGGTCAGCATGGGGAGGTCAGGGAACATGCAGTGGCAATGTAGGATAGGTTTCTGAAAAACATCGCGGGGTGGTGCGCATTGTATGGGTGTGTGTTACATTAGATTCACTAGTAGGAGTGAGCAAAACATCACGGGGTGGTGCGCATTGTATGGGTGTGTGTTACATTACATTCACTAGTAGGAGTGAGAAAAACATCACGGGGTGGTGCGCATTGTATGGGTTTGTGTTACATTACATTCACTAGTAGGAGTGAGAAAAACATCACGGGGTGGTGTGAATCGGAGGGTCTGAATTAGGATAGGCAGTGAGTGGCAATGTAGGATGGAGAAAAGCACCGCGGGGTGGTCAGCATGGGGAGGTCAGGGAACATGCAGTGGCAATGTAGGATAGGTTTCTGAAAAACATCTCGGGGTGGTGCGCATTGTATGGGTGTGTGTTACATTAGATTCACTAGTAGGAGTGAGAAAAACATCACGGGGTGGTGCGCATTGTATGGGTGTGTGTTACATTACATTCACTAGTAGGAGTGAGAAAAACATCACGGGGTGGTGCGCATTGTATGGGTGTGTTACATTACATTAACTAGTAAAAGTGAGAAAATCATCACGGGGTGGTGCGCATTGTATCGGTGTGTTTTACATTACATTCACTAATAGGAGTGAGAAAAACATCACGGGGTGGTGCGCATTGGATGGGTGTGTGTTACATTACATTCACCAGTAGGAGTGAGAAAAACATCACGGGGTGGTGCGCATTGTATGGGTGTGTGTTACATTACATTCACTAGTAGGAGTGAGAAAAACATCACGGGGTGGTGCGCATTGTATGGGTGTGTGTTACATTACATTCACTAGTAGGAGTGAGAAAAACATCACGGGGTGGTGTGAATCGGAGGGTCTGAATTAAGATAGGCATTGAGTGGCAATGTAGGATGGAGAAAAGCACCGCGGGGTGGTCAGCATGGGGAGGTCAGGGAACATGCTGTGGCAATGTTGGATAGGTTTCTGAAAAACATCGCGGGGTGGTGCGCATTGTATGGGTGTGTGTTACATTAGATTCACTAGTAGGAGTGAGAAAAACATCACGGGGTGGTGCGCATTGTATGGGTGTGTGTTACATTAGATTCACTAGTAGGAGTGAGAAAAACATCACGGGGTGGTGCGCATTGTATGGGTGTGTGTTACATTACATTCACTAGTAGGAGTGAGAAAAACATCACGGGGTGGTGCGCATTGTATGGGTGTGTGTTACATTACATTCACTAGTAGGAGTGAGAAAAACATCACGGGGTAGTGCGCATTGTATGGGTGTGTGTTACATTACATTCACTAATAGGAGTGAGAAAAACATCACAGGGTGGTGCGCCTTGTATGGGTGTGTGTTACATTACATTCACCAGTAGGAGTGAGAAAAACATCACAGGGTGGTGTGAATCGGAGGGTCTGAATTAGGATAGGCAGTGAGTGGCAATGTAGGATGGAGAGAAGCACCGCGGGGTGGTCAGCATGGGGAGGTCAGGGAACATGCAGTGGCAATGTAGGATAGGTTTCTGAAAAACATCGCGGGGTGGTGCGCATTGTATGGGTGTGTGCTACATTAGATTCACTAGTAGGAGTGAGAAAAACATCACGGGGTGGTGCGAATTGTATGGGTGTGTGTTACATTAGATTCACTAGTAGGAGTGAGAAAAACATCACGGGGTGGTGCGCATTGTATGGGTGTGTGTTACATTACATTCACTAGTAGGAGTGAGAAAAACATCACGGGGTGGTGCGCATTGTATGGGTGTGTGTTACATTACATTCACTAGTAGGAGTGAGAAAAACATCACGGGGTGGTGTGAATCGGAGGGTCGGAATTAGGATAGGCAGTGAGTGGCAATGTAGGATGGAGAAAAGCACCGCGGGGTTGTCAGCATGGGGAGGTCAGGGAACATGCAGTGGCAATGTAGGATAGGTTTCTGAAAAACATCGCGGGGTGGTGCGCATTGTATGGGTGTGTGTTACATTAGATTCACTAGTAGGAGTGAGAAAAACATCACGGGGTGGTGCGCATTGTATGGGTGTGTGTTACATTACATTCACTAGTAGGAGTGAGAAAATCATCACGCGGTGGTGCGCATTGTATCGGTGTGTGTTACATTACATTCACTAATAGGAGTGAGAAAAACATCATGGGGTGGTGCGCATTGTATGGGTGTGTGTTACATTACATTCACCAGTAGGAGTGAGAAAAACATCACGGGGTGGTGCGCATTGTATGGGTGTGTGTTACATTACATTCACCAGTAGGAGTGAGAAAAACACCACGGGGTGGTGCGCATTGTATGGGTGTGTGTTACATTACATTCACTAGTAGGAGTGAGAAAAACATCACGGGGTGGTGCGCATTGTATGGGTGTATGTTACATTACATTCACTAGTAGGAGTGAGAAAAACATCACGGGGTGGTGCGCATTGTATGGGTGTGTGTTACATTACATTCACTAGTAGGAGTGAGAAAAACATCACGGGGTGGTGCGCATTGTATGGGTGTGTGTTACATTACATTCACTAGTAGGAGTGAGAAATCATCACGGTGTGGTGCGCTTTGTATGTGTTTGTTACATTACATTCACTAGTAGGAGTGAGAAAAACATCACGGGGTGGTGCACATTGTATGGGTGTGTGTTACATTACATTCACTAGTAGGAGTGAGAAAAACACCACGGGGTGGTGCGCATTGTATGGGTGTGTGTTACATTACATTCACTAGTAGGAGTGAGAAAAACATCACGGGGTGGTGCGCATTGTATGGGTGTGTGTTACATTACATTCACTAGTAGGAGTGAGAAAAACATCACGGGGTGGTGCGCATTGTATGGGTGTGTGTTACATTACATTCACTAGTAGGAGTGAGAAAAACATCACGGGGTGGTGCGCATTGTATGGGTGTGTGTTACATTACATTCACTAGTAGGAGTGAAAAAAACATCACGGGGTGGTGCGCATTGTATGGGTGTGTGTTACATTACATTCGCTAATAGGAGTGAGAAAAACATCACGGTGTGGTGCGCATTGTATGGGTGTGTGTTACATTACATTCACTAATAGGAGTGAGAAAAACATCACGGGGTGGTGCGCATTGTATGGGTGTGTGTTACATTACATTCACTAGTAGGAGTGAGAAAAACATCACGGGGTGGTGTGAATCGGAGGGTCTCATTAGGATAGGCAGTGAGTGGCAATGTAGGATGGAGAAAAGCACCGCGGGGTGGTCAGCATGGGGAGGTCAGGGAACATGCAGTGGCAATGTAGGATAGGTTTCTGAAAAACATCGCGGGGTGGTGCGCATTGTATGGGTGTGTGTTACATTAGATTCACTAGTAGGAGTGAGCAAAACATCACGGGGTGGTGCGCATTGTATGGGTGTGTGTTACATTACATTCACTAGTAGGAGTGAGAAAAACATCACGGGGTGGTGCGCATTGTATGGGTTTGTGTTACATTACATTCACTAGTAGGAGTGAGAAAAACATCACGGGGTGGTGTGAATCGGAGGGTCTGAATTAGGATAGGCAGTGAGTGGCAATGTAGGATGGAGAAAAGCACCGCGGGGTGGTCAGCATGGGGAGGTCAGGGAACATGCAGTGGCAATGTAGGATAGGTTTCTGAAAAACATCTCGGGGTGGTGCGCATTGTATGGGTGTGTGTTACATTAGATTCACTAGTAGGAGTGAGAAAAACATCACGGGGTGGTGCGCATTGTATGGGTGTGTGTTACATTACATTCACTAGTAGGAGTGAGAAAAACATCACGGGGTGGTGCGCATTGTATGGGTGTGTTACATTACATTAACTAGTAAAAGTGAGAAAATCATCACGGGGTGGTGCGCATTGTATCGGTGTGTTTTACATTACATTCACTAATAGGAGTGAGAAAAACATCACGGGGTGGTGCGCATTGGATGGGTGTGTGTTACATTACATTCACCAGTAGGAGTGAGAAAAACATCACGGGGTGGTGCGCATTGTATGGGTGTGTGTTACATTACATTCACTAGTAGGAGTGAGAAAAACATCACGGGGTGGTGCGCATTGTATGGGTGTGTGTTACATTACATTCACTAGTAGGAGTGAGAAAAACATCACGGGGTGGTGTGAATCGGAGGGTCTGAATTAAGATAGGCATTGAGTGGCAATGTAGGATGGAGAAAAGCACCGCGGGGTGGTCAGCATGGGGAGGTCAGGGAACATGCTGTGGCAATGTTGGATAGGTTTCTGAAAAACATCGCGGGGTGGTGCGCATTGTATGGGTGTGTGTTACATTAGATTCACTAGTAGGAGTGAGAAAAACATCACGGGGTGGTGCGCATTGTATGGGTGTGTGTTACATTACATTCACTAGTAGGAGTGAGAAAAACATCACGGGGTGGTGCGCATTGTATGGGTGTGTGTTACATTACATTCACTAGTAGGAGTGAGATAAACATCACGGGGTGGTGCGCATTGTATGGGTGTGTGTTACATTACATTCACTAATAGGAGTGAGAAAAACATCACAGGGTGGTGCGCCTTGTTTGGGTGTGTGTTACATTACATTCACCAGTAGGAGTGAGAAAAACATCACAGGGTGGTGTGAATCGGAGGGTCTGAATTAGGATAGGCAGTGAGTGGCAATGTAGGATGGAGAGAAGCACCGCGGGGTGGTCAGCATGGGGAGGTCAGGGAACATGCAGTGGCATTGTAGGATAGGTTTCTGAAAAACATCGCGGGGTGGTGCGCATTGTATGGGTGTGTGCTACATTAGATTCACTAGTAGGAGTGAGAAAAACATCACGGGGTGGTGCGCATTGTATGGGTGTGTGTTACATTAGATTCACTAGTAGGAGTGAGAAAAACATCACGGGGTGGTGCGCATTGTATGGGTGTGTGTTACATTACATTCACTAGTAGGAGTGAGAAAAACATCACGGGGTGGTGCGCATTGTATGGGTGTGTGTTACATTACATTCACTAATAGGAGTGAGAAAAACATCACAGGGTGGTGCGCATTGTATGGGTGTGTGTTACATTACATTCACCAGTAGGAGTGAGAAAAACATCACAGGGTGGTGTGAATCGGAGGGTCTGAATTAGGATAGGCAGTGAGTGGCAATGTAGGATGGAGAGAAGCACCGTGGGGTGGTCAGCATGGGGAGGTCAGGGAACATGCAGTGGCAATGTAGGATAGGTTTCTGAAAAACATCTCGGGGTGGTGCCATTGTATGGGTGTGTGTTACATTAGATTCACTAGTAGGAGTGAGAAAAACATCACGGGGTGGTGCGCATTGTATGGGTGTGTGTTACATTAGATTCACTAGTAGGAGTGAGAAAAACATCACGGGGTGGTGCGCATTGTATGGGTGTGTGTTACATTACATTCACTAGTAGGAGTGAGAAAAACATCACGGGGTGGTGCGCATTGTATGGGTGTGTTACATTACATTCACTAGTAGGAGTGAGAAAATCATCACGGGGTGGTGCGCATTGTATCGGTGTGTGTTACATTACATTCACTAATAGGAGTGAGAAAAACATCACGGGGTGGTGCGCATTGTATGGGTGTGTGTTACATTACATTCACCAGTAGGAGTGAGAAAAACATCACGGGGTGGTGCGCATTGTATGGGTGTGTGTTACATTACATTCACTAGTAGGAGTGAGAAAAACATCACGGCGTGGTGCGCATTGTATGGGTGTGTGTTACATTACATTCACTATTAGGAGTGAGAAAAACATCACGGGGTGGTGTGAATCGGAGGGTCTGAATTAGGATAGGCAGTGAGTGGCAATGTAGGATGGAGAAAAGCACTGCGGGGTGGTCAGCATGGGGAGGTCAGGGAACATGCAGTGGCAATGTAGGATAGGTTTCTGAAAAACATCTCGGGGTGGTGCGCATTGTATGGGTGTGTGTTACATTAGATTCACTAGTAGGAGTGAGAAAAACATCACGGGGTGGTGCGCATTGTATGGTTGTGTGTTACATTACATTCACTAGTAGGAGTGAGAAAAACATCACGCGGTGGTGCGCATTGTATGGGTGTGTGTTACATTACATTCACTAGTAGGAGTGAGAAAAACATCACGGGGTGGTGCGCATTGTATGGGTGTGTGTTACATTACATTCACTAGTAGGAGTGAGAAAAACATCACGGGGTGGTGTGAATCAGAGGGTCTGAATTAGGATAGGCAGTGAGTGGCAATGTAGGATGGAGAAAAGCACCGCGGGGTGGTCAGCATGGGGAGGTCAGGGAACATGCAGTGGCAATGTAGGATAGGTTTCTGAAAAACATCGCGGGGTGGTGCGCATTGTATGGGTGTGTGTTACATTAGATTCACTAGTAGGAGTGAGAAAAACATCACGGGGTGGTGCGCATTGTATGGGTGTGTGTTACATTACATTCACTAGTAGGAGTGAGAAAAACATCACGGGGTGGTGCGCATTGTATGGGTGTGTGTTACATTACATTCACTAGTAGGAGTGAGAAAAACATCACGGTGTGGTGCGCATTGTATGGGTGTGTGTTACATTACATTCACTAGTAGGAGTGAGAAAAACATCACGGGGTGGTGCGAATTGTATGGGTGTGTGTTACATTACATTCACTAATAGGAGTGAGAAAAACATCACGGGGTGGTGCGCATTGTATGGGTGTGTGTTACATTACATTCACCAGTAGGAGTGAGAAAAATATCACAGGGTGGTGTGAATCGGAGGGTCTGAATTAGGATAGGCAGTGAGTGGCAATGTAGGATGGAGAAAAGCACCGCGGGTTGGTCAGCATGGGGAGGTCAGGGAACATGCAGTGGCAATGTAGGATAGGTTTCTGAAAAACATCTCGGGGTGGTGCGCATTGTATGGGTGTGTGTTACATTAGATTCACTAGTAGGAGTGAGAAAAACATCACGGGGTGGTGCGCATTGTATGGGTGTGTGTTACATTACATTCAATAGTAGGAGTGAGAAAAACATCACGGGGTGGTGCGCATTGTATGGGTGTGTGTTACATTAGATTCACTAGTAGGAGTGAGAAAAACACCACGGGGTGGTGCGCATTGTATTGGTGTGTGTTACATTAGATTCACTAGTAGGAGTGAGAAAAACATCACGGTGTGGTGCGCATTGTATGGGTGTGTGTTACATTACATTCACTAGTAGGAGTGAGAAAAACATCACGGGGTGGTGCACATTGTATGGGTGTGTGTTACATTACATTCACTAGTAGGAGTGATAAAAACATCACGGGGTGGTGTGAATCGGAGGGTCTGAATTAGGATAGGCAGTGAGTGGCAATGTAGGATGGAGAAAAGCACCGTGGGTGGTCAGCATGGGGAGGTCAGGGAACATTCAGTGGCAATGTAGGATAGGTTTCTGAAAAACATCGCGGGGTGGTGCGCATTCTATGTGTGTGTGTTACATTAGATTCACTAGTAGGAGTGAGAAAAACATCACGGGGTGGTGCGCATTGTATGGGTGTGTGTTACATTACATTCACTAGTAGGAGTGAGAAAAACATCACGGGGTGGTGCGCATTGTATGGGTGTGTGTTACATTCACTAATCGGAGTGAGAAAAACATCACGGGGTGGTGCGCATTGTATGGGTGTGTGTTACATTACATTCACCAGTAGGAGTGAGAAAAACGTCACAGGGTGGTGTGAATTGGAGGGTCTGAATTAGGATAGGCAGTGAGTGGCAATGTAGGATGGAGAAAAGCACCGCGGGGTGGTCAGCATGGGGAGGTCAAGGAACATTCAGTGGCAATGTAGGATAGGTTTCTGAAAAACATCGCGGGGTGGTGCGCATTGTATGGGTGTGTGTTACATTAGATTCACTAGTAGGAGTGAGAAAAACATCACGGGGTTGTGCGCATTGTATGGGTGTGTGTTACATTACATTCACTAGTAGGAGTGAGAAAAACATCACGGGGTGGTGCGCATTGTATGGGTGTGTGTTACATTACATTCACTAGTAGGAGTGAGAAAAACATCACGGGGTGGTGCGCATTGTATGGGTGTGTGTTACATTACATTCACTAGTAGGAGTGAGAAAAACATCACGGGGTGGTGCGCATTGTATGGGTGTGTGTTACATTACATTCACTAGTAGGAGTGAGAAAAACATCACGGAGTGGTGCGCATTGTATGGGTGTGTGTTACATTACATTCACTAGTAGGAGTGAGAAAAACATCACGGGGTGGTGCGCATTGTATGGGTGTGTGTTACATTACATTCACTAGTAGGAGTGAGAAAAACATCACGGGGTGGTGTGAATCGGAGGGTCTGAATTAGGATAGGCAGTGAGTGGCAATGTAGGATGGAGAAAAGCACCGCGGGGTGGTCAGCATGGGGAGGTCAGGGAACATGCAGTGGCAATGTAGGATAGGTTTCTGAAAAACATCGCGGGGTGGTGCGCATTGTATGGGTGTGTGTTACATTAGATTCACTAGTAGGAGTGAGAAAAACATCACGGGGTGGTGCGCATTGTATGGGTGTGTGTTACATTACATTCACTAGTAGGAGTGAGAAAAACATCACGGGGTGGTGCGCATTGTATGGGTGTGTGTTACATTACATTCACTAGTAGGAGTGAGAAAAACATCACGGGGTGGTGCGCATTGTATGGGTGTGTGTTACATTACATTCACTAGTAGGAGTGAGAAAAACATCACGGGGTGGTGTGAATCGGAGGGTCTGAATTAGGATAGGCAGTGAGTGGCAATGTAGGATGGAGAAAAGCACCGCGGGGTGGTCAGCATGGGGAGGTCAGGGAACATGCAGTGGCAATGTAGGATAGGTTTCTGAAAAACATCGCGGGGTGGTGCGCATTGTATGGGTGTGTGTTACATTAGATTCACTAGTAGGAGTGAGAAAAACATCACGGGGTGGTGCGCATTGTATGGGTGTGTGTTACATTACATTCACTAGTAGGAGTGAGAAAAACATCACGGGGTGGTGCGCATTGTATGGGTGTGTTACATTACATTCACTAGTAGGAGTGAGAAAATCATCACGGGGTGGTGCGCATTGTATCGGTGTGTGTTACATTACATTCACTAATAGGAGTGAGAAAAACATCACGGGGTGGTGCGCATTGTATGGGTGTGTGTTACATTACATTCACCAGTAGGAGTGAGAAAAACATCACGGGGTCGTGCGCATTGTATGGGTGTGTGTTACATTACATTCACTAGTAGGAGTGAGAAAAACATCACGGCGTGGTGCGCATTGTATGGGTGTGTGTTACATTACATTCACTAGTAGGAGTGAGAAAAACATCACGGGGTGGTGTGAATCGGAGGGTCTGAATTAGGATAGGCAGTGAGTGGCAATGTAGGATGGAGAAAAGCACCACGGGGTGGTCAGCATGGTGAGGTCAGGGAACATGCAGTGGCAATGTAGGATAGGTTTCTGAAAAACATCGCGGGGTGGTGCGCATTGTATGGGTGTGTGTTACATTAGATTCACTAGTAGGAGTGAGAAAAACATCACGGGGTGGTGCGCATTGTATGGGTGTGTGTTACATTACATTCACTAGTAGGAGTGAGAAAAACATCACGGGGTGGTGCGCATTGTATGGGTGTGTGTTACATTACATTCACTAGTAGGAGTGAGAAAAATATCACGGGGTGGTGTGAATCAGAGGGTCTGAATTAGGATAGGCAGTGAGTGGCAATGTAGGATGGAGAAAAGCACCGCGGGGTGGTCAGCATGGGGAGGTCAGGGAACATGCAGTGGCAATGTAGGATAGGTTTCTGAAAAACATCGCGGCGTGGTGCGCATTGTATGGGTGTGTGTTACATTAGATTCACTAGGAGGAGTGAGAAAAACATCACGGGGTGGTGCGCATTGTATGGGTGTGTGTTACATTAGATTCACTAGTAGGAGTGAGAAAAACATCACGGGGTGGTGCGCATTGTATGGGTGTGTCTTACATTACATTCACTAGTAGGAGTGAGAAAAACATCACGGGGTGGTGCGCATTGTATGGGTGTGTGTTACATTACATTCACTAGTAGGAGTGAGAAAAACATCACGGGGTGGTGCGCATTGTATGGGTGTGTGTTACATTACATTCACTAGTAGGAGTGAGAAAAACATCACGGGGTGGTGCGCATTGTATGGGTGTGTGTTACATTACATTCACTAATAGGAGTGAGAAAAACATCACGGGGTGGTGCGCATTGTATGGGTGTGTGTTACATTACATTCACCAGTAGGAGTGAGAAAAATATCACAGGGTGGTGTGAATCGGAGGGTCTGAATTAGGATAGGCAGTGAGTGGCAATGTAGGATGGAGAAAAGCACCGCGGGTTGGTCAGCATGGGGAGGTCAGGGAACATGCAGTGGCAATGTAGGATAGGTTTCTGAAAAACATCGCGGGGTGGTGCGCATTCTATGGGTGTGTGTTACATTAGATTCACTAGTAGGAGTGAGAAAAACATCACGGGGTGGTGCACATTGTATGGGTGTGTGTTACATTACATTCACTAGTAGGAGTGAGAAAAACATCACGGGGTGGTGCGCATTGTATGGGTGTGTGTTACATTCACTAATCGGAGTGAGAAAAACATCACGGGGTGGTGCGCATTGTATGGGTGTGTGTTACATTACATTCACCAGTAGGAGTGAGAAAAACATCACAGGGTGGTGTGAATTGGAGGGTCTGAATTAGGATAGGCAGTGAGTGGCAATGTAGGATGGAGAAAAGCACCGCGGGGTGGTCACCATGGGGAGGTCAAGGAACATTCAGTGGCAATGTAGGATAGGTTTCTGAAAAACATCGCGGGGTGGTGCGCATTGTATGGGTGTGTGTTACATTAGATTCACTAGTAGGAGTGAGAAAAACATCACGGGGTTGTGCGCATTGTATGGGTGTGTGTTACATTACATTCACTAGTAGGAGTGAGAAAAACATCACGGTGTGGTGCGCATTGTATGGGTGTGTGTTACATTACATTCACTAGTAGGAGTGAGAAAAACATCACGGGGTGGTGCGCATTGTATGGGTGTGTGTTACATTACATTCACTAGTAGGAGTGAGAAAAACATCACGGGGTGGTGCGCATTGGATGGGTGTGTGTTACATTACATTCACTAGTAGGAGTGAGAAAAACATCACGGAGTGGTGCGCATTGTATGGGTGTGTGTTACATTACATTCACTAGTAGGAGTGAGAAAAACATCACGGGGTGGTGCGCATTGTATGGGTGTGTGTTACATTACATTCACTAGTAGGAGTGAGAAAAACATCACGGGGTGGTGTGAATCGGAGGGTCTGAATTAGGATAGGCAGTGAGTGGCAATGTAGGATGGAGAAAAGCACCGCGGGGTGGTCAGCATGGGGAGGTCAGGGAACATGCAGTGGCAATGTAGGATAGGTTTCTGAAAAACATCGCGGGGTGGTGCGCATTGTATGGGTGTGTGTTACATTAGATTCACTAGTAGGAGTGAGAAAAACATCACGGGGTGGTGCGCATTGTATGGGTGTGTGTTACATTACATTCACTAGTAGGAGTGAGAAATACATCACGGTGTGGTGCGCATTGTATGGGTGTGTGTTACATTACATTCACTAGTAGGAGTGAGAAAAACATCACGGGGTGGTGCGCATTGTATGGGTGTGTGTTACATTACATTCACTAGTAGGAGTGAGAAAAACATCACGGGGTGGTGTGAATCGGAGGGTCTGAATTAGGATAGGCAGTGAGTGGCAATGTAGGATGGAGAAAAGCACCGCGGGGTGGTCAGCATGGGGAGGTCAGGGAACATGCAGTGGCAATGTAGGATAGGTTTCTGAAAAACATCGCGGGGTGGTGCGCATTGTATGGGTGTGTGTTACATTAGATTCACTAGTAGGAGTGAGAAAAACATCACGGGGTGGTGCGCATTGTATGGGTGTGTGTTACATTACATTCACTAGTAGGAGTGAGAAAAACATCACGGGGTGGTGCGCATTGTATGGGTGTGTTACATTACATTCACTAGTAGGAGTGAGAAAATCATCACGGGGTGGTGCGCATTGTATCGGTGTGTGTTACATTACATTCACTAATAGGAGTGAGAAAAACATCACGGGGTGGTGCGCATTGTATGGGTGTGTGTTACATTACATTCACCAGTAGGAGTGAGAAAAACATCACGGGGTCGTGCGCATTGTATGGGTGTGTGTTACATTACATTCACTAGTAGGAGTGAGAAAAACATCACGGCGAGGTGCGCATTGTATGGGTGTGTGTTACATTACATTCACTAGTAGGAGTGAGAAAAACATCACGGGGTGGTGTGAATCGGAGGGTCTGAATTAGGATAGGCAGTGAGTGGCAATGTAGGATGGAGAAAAGCACCACGGGGTGGTCAGCATGGGGAGGTCAGGGAACATGCAGTGGCAATGTAGGATAGGTTTCTGAAAAACATCGCGGGGTGGTGCGCATTGTATGGGTGTGTGTTACATTAGATTCACTAGTAGGAGTGAGAAAAACATCACGGGGTGGTGCGCATTGTATGGGTGTGTGTTACATTACATTCACTAGTAGGAGTGAGAAAAACATCACGGGGTGGTGCGCATTGTATGGGTGTGTGTTACATTACATTCACTAGTAGGAGTGAGAAAAACATCACGGGGTGGTGTGAATCAGAGGGTCTGAATTAGGATAGGCAGTGAGTGGCAATGTAGGATGGAGAAAAGCACCGCGGGGTGGTCAGCATGGGGAGGTAAGGGAACATGCAGTGGCAATGTAGGATAGGTTTCTGAAAAACATCGCGGCGTGGTGCGCATTGTATGGGTGTGTGTTACATTAGATTCACTAGGAGGAGTGAGAAAAACATCACGGGGTGGTGCGCATTGTATGGGTGTGTGTTACATTAGATTCACTAGTAGGAGTGAGAAAAACATCACGGGGTGGTGCGCATTGTATGGGTGTGTCTTACATTACATTCACTAGTAGGAGTGAGAAAAACATCACGGGGTGGTGCGCATTGTATGGGTGTGTGTTACATTACATTCACTAGTAGGAGTGAGAAAAACATCACGGGGTGGTGCGCATTGTATGGGTGTGTGTTACATTACATTCACTAGTAGGAGTGAGAAAAACATCACGGGGTGGTGCGCATTGTATGGGTGTGTGTTACATTACATTCACTAATAGGAGTGAGAAAAACATCACGGGGTGGTGCGCATTGTATGGGTGTGTGTTACATTACATTCACCAGTAGGAGTGAGAAAAATATCACAGGGTGGTGTGAATCGGAGGGTCTGAATTAGGATAGGCAGTGAGTGGCAATGTAGGATGGAGAAAAGCACCGCGGGTTGGTCAGCATGGGGAGGTCAGGGAACATGCAGTGGCAATGTAGGATAGGTTTCTGAAAAACATCTCGGGGTGGTGCGAATTGTATGGGTGTGTGTTACATTAGATTCACTAGTAGGAGTGAGAAAAACATCACGGGGTGGTGCGCATTGTATGGGTGTGTGTTACATTACATTCACTAGTAGGAGTGAGAAAAACATCACGGGGTGGTGCGCATTGTATGGGTGTGTGTTACATTACATTCACTAATAGGAGTGAGAAAAACATCACAGGGTGGTGCGCATTGTATGGGTGTGTGTTACATTACATTCACCAGTAGGAGTGAGAAAAACATCACAGGGTGGTGTGAATCGGAGGGTCTGAATTAGGATAGGCAGTGAGTGGCAATGTAGGATGGAGAGAAGCACCGTGGGGTGGTCAGCATGGGGAGGTCAGGGAACATGCAGTGGCAATGTAGGATAGGTTTCTGAAAAACATCTCGGGGTGGTGCCATTGTATGGGTGTGTGTTACATTAGATTCACTAGTAGGAGTGAGAAAAACATCACGGGGTGGTGCGCATTGTATGGGTGTGTGTTACATTACATTCACTAATAGGAGTGAGAAAAACATCATGGGGTGGTGCGCATTGTATGGGTGTGTGTTACATTACATTCACTAGTAGGAGTGAGAAAAACACCACGGGGTGGTGCGCATTGTATGGGTGTGTGTTACATTACATTCACTAGTAGGAGTGAGAAAAACATCACGGTGTGGTGCGCATTGTATGGGTGTGTGTTACATAACATTCACTATTAGGAGTGAGAAAAACATCACGGGGTGGTGCACATTGTATGGGTGTGTGTTACATTACATTCACTAGTAGGAGTGAGAAAAACATCACGGGGTGGTGTGAATCGGAGGGTCTGAATTAGGATAGGCAGTGAGTGGCAATGTAGGATGGAGAAAAGCACCGCGGGGTGGTCAGCATGGGGAGGTCAGGGAACATTCAGTGGCAATGTAGGATAGGTTTCTGAAAAACATCGCGGGGTGGTGCGCATTGTATGGGTGTGTGTTACATTAGATTCACTAGTAGGAGTGAGAAAAACATCACGGGGTGGTGCGCATTGTATGGGTGTGTGTTACATTACATTCACTAGTAGGAGTGAGAAAAACATCACGGGGTGGTGCGCATTGTATGGGTGTGTTACATTACATTCACTAGTAGGAGTGAGAAAATCATCACGGGGTGGTGCGCATTGTATCGGTGTGTGTTACATTACATTCACTAATAGGAGTGAGAAAAACATCACGGGGTGGTGCGCATTGTATGGGTGTGTGTTACATTACATTCACCAGTAGGAGTGAGAAAAACATCACGGGGTGGTGCGCATTGTATGGGTGTGTGTTACATTACATTCACTAGTAGGAGTGAGAAAAACATCACGGCGTGGTGCGCATTGTATGGGTGTGTGTTACATTACATTCACTAGTAGGAGTGAGAAAAACATCACGGGGTGGTGTGAATCGGAGGGTCTGAATTAGGATAGGCAGTGAGTGGCAATGTAGGATGGAGAAAAGCACCGCGGGGTGGTCAGCATGGGGAGGTCAGGGAACATGCAGTGGCAATGTAGGATAGGTTTCTGAAAAACATCTCGGGGTGGTGCGCATTGTATGGGTGTGTGTTACATTAGATTCACTAGTAGGAGTGAGAAAAACATCACGGGGTGGTGCGCATTGTATGGTTGTGTGTTACATTACATTCACTAGTAGGAGTGAGAAAAACATCACGCGGTGGTGCGCATTGTATGGGTGTGTGTTACATTACATTCACTAGTAGGAGTGAGAAAAACATCACGGGGTGGTGCGCATTGTATGGGTGTGTGTTACATTACATTCACTAGTAGGAGTGAGAAAAACATCACGGGGTGGTGTGAATCGGAGGGTCTGAATTAGGATAGGCAGTGAGTGGCAATGTAGGATGGAGAAAAGCACCGCGGGGTGGTCAGCATGGGGAGGTCAGGGAACATGCAGTGGCAATGTAGGATAGGTTTCTGAAAAACATCGCGGGGTGGTGCGCATTGTATGGGTGTGTGTTACATTAGATTCACTAGTAGGAGTGAGAAAAACATCACGGGGTGGTGCGCATTGTATGGGTGTGTGTTACATTACATTCACTAGTAGGAGTGAGAAAAACATCACGGGGTGGTGCGCATTGTATGGGTGTGTGTTACATTACATTCACTAGTAGGAGTGAGAAAAACATCACGGGGTGGTGCGCATTGTATCGGTGTGTGTTACATTACATTCACTAATAGGAGTGAGAAAAACATCACGGGGTGGTGCGCATTGTATGGGTGTGTGTTACATTACATTCACCAGTAGGAGTGAGAAAAACTTCACGGGGTCGTGCGCATTGTATGGGTGTGTGTTACATTACATTCACCAGTAGGAGTGAGAAAAACATCACGGGGTCGTGCGCATTGTATGGGTGTGTGTTACATTACATTCACTAGTAGGAGTGAGAAAAACATCACGGCGAGGTGCGCATTGTATGGGTGTGTGTTACATTACATTCACTAGTAGGAGTGAGAAAAACATCACGGGGTGGTGTGAATCGGAGGGTCTGAATTAGGATAGGCAGTGAGTGGCAATGTAGGATGGAGAAAAGCACCACGGGGTGGTCAGCATGGGGAGGTCAGGGAACATGCAGTGGCAATGTAGGATAGGTTTCTGAAAAACATCGCGGGGTGGTGCGCATTGTATGGGTGTGTGTTACATTAGATTCACTAGTAGGAGTGAGAAAAACATCACGGGGTGGTGCGCATTGTATGGGTGTGTGTTACATTACATTCACTAGTAGGAGTGAGAAAAACATCACGGGGTGGTGCGCATTGTATGGGTGTGTGTTACATTACATTCACTAGTAGGAGTGAGAAAAACATCACGGGGTGGTGTGAATCAGAGGGTCTGAATTAGGATAGGCAGTGAGTGGCAATGTAGGATGGAGAAAAGCACCGCGGGGTGGTCAGCATGGGGAGGTAAGGGAACATGCAGTGGCAATGTAGGATAGGTTTCTGAAAAACATCGCGGCGTGGTGCGCATTGTATGGGTGTGTGTTACATTAGATTCACTAGGAGGAGTGAGAAAAACATCACGGGGTGGTGCGCATTGTATGGGTGTGTGTTACATTAGATTCACTAGTAGGAGTGAGAAAAACATCACGGGGTGGTGCGCATTGTATGGGTGTGTCTTACATTACATTCACTAGTAGGAGTGAGAAAAACATCACGGGGTGGTGCGCATTGTATGGGTGTGTGTTACATTACATTCACTAGTAGGAGTGAGAAAAACATCACGGGGTGGTGCGCATTGTATGGGTGTGTGTTACATTACATTCACTAGTAGGAGTGAGAAAAACATCACGGGGTGGTGCGCATTGTATGGGTGTGTGTTACATTACATTCACTAATAGGAGTGAGAAAAACATCACGGGGTGGTGCGCATTGTATGGGTGTGTGTTACATTACATTCACCAGTAGGAGTGAGAAAAATATCACAGGGTGGTGTGAATCGGAGGGTCTGAATTAGGATAGGCAGTGAGTGGCAATGTAGGATGGAGAAAAGCACCGCGGGTTGGTCAGCATGGGGAGGTCAGGGAACATGCAGTGGCAATGTAGGATAGGTTTCTGAAAAACATCTCGGGGTGGTGCGAATTGTATGGGTGTGTGTTACATTAGATTCACTAGTAGGAGTGAGAAAAACATCACGGGGTGGTGCGCATTGTATGGGTGTGTGTTACATTACATTCACTAGTAGGAGTGAGAAAAACATCACGGGGTGGTGCGCATTGTATGGGTGTGTGTTACATTACATTCACTAATAGGAGTGAGAAAAACATCACAGGGTGGTGCGCATTGTATGGGTGTGTGTTACATTACATTCACCAGTAGGAGTGAGAAAAACATCACAGGGTGGTGTGAATCGGAGGGTCTGAATTAGGATAGGCAGTGAGTGGCAATGTAGGATGGAGAGAAGCACCGTGGGGTGGTCAGCATGGGGAGGTCAGGGAACATGCAGTGGCAATGTAGGATAGGTTTCTGAAAAACATCTCGGGGTGGTGCCATTGTATGGGTGTGTGTTACATTAGATTCACTAGTAGGAGTGAGAAAAACATCACGGGGTGGTGCGCATTGTATGGGTGTGTGTTACATTACATTCACTAATAGGAGTGAGAAAAACATCATGGGGTGGTGCGCATTGTATGGGTGTGTGTTACATTACATTCACTAGTAGGAGTGAGAAAAACACCACGGGGTGGTGCGCATTGTATGGGTGTGTGTTACATTACATTCACTAGTAGGAGTGAGAAAAACATCACGGTGTGGTGCGCATTGTATGGGTGTGTGTTACATTACATTCACTATTAGGAGTGAGAAAAACATCACGGGGTGGTGCACATTGTATGGGTGTGTGTTACATTACATTCACTAGTAGGAGTGAGAAAAACATCACGGGGTGGTGTGAATCGGAGGGTCTGAATTAGGATAGGCAGTGAGTGGCAATGTAGGATGGAGAAAAGCACCGCGGGGTGGTCAGCATGGGGAGGTCAGGGAACATTCAGTGGCAATGTAGGATAGGTTTCTGAAAAACATCGCGGGGTGGTGCGCATTGTATGGGTGTGTGTTACATTAGATTCACTAGTAGGAGTGAGAAAAACATCACGGGGTGGTGCGCATTGTATGGGTGTGTGTTACATTACATTCACTAGTAGGAGTGAGAAAAACATCACGGGGTGGTGCGCATTGTATGGGTGTGTTACATTACATTCACTAGTAGGAGTGAGAAAATCATCACGGGGTGGTGCGCATTGTATCGGTGTGTGTTACATTACATTCACTAATAGGAGTGAGAAAAACATCACGGGGTGGTGCGCATTGTATGGGTGTGTGTTACATTACATTCACCAGTAGGAGTGAGAAAAACATCACGGGGTGGTGCGCATTGTATGGGTGTGTGTTACATTACATTCACTAGTAGGAGTGAGAAAAACATCACGGCGTGGTGCGCATTGTATGGGTGTGTGTTACATTACATTCACTAGTAGGAGTGAGAAAAACATCACGGGGTGGTGTGAATCGGAGGGTCTGAATTAGGATAGGCAGTGAGTGGCAATGTAGGATGGAGAAAAGCACCGCGGGGTGGTCAGCATGGGGAGGTCAGGGAACATGCAGTGGCAATGTAGGATAGGTTTCTGAAAAACATCTCGGGGTGGTGCGCATTGTATGGGTGTGTGTTACATTAGATTCACTAGTAGGAGTGAGAAAAACATCACGGGGTGGTGCGCATTGTATGGTTGTGTGTTACATTACATTCACTAGTAGGAGTGAGAAAAACATCACGCGGTGGTGCGCATTGTATGGGTGTGTGTTACATTACATTCACTAGTAGGAGTGAGAAAAACATCACGGGGTGGTGCGCATTGTATGGGTGTGTGTTACATTACATTCACTAGTAGGAGTGAGAAAAACATCACGGGGTGGTGTGAATCGGAGGGTCTGAATTAGGATAGGCAGTGAGTGGCAATGTAGGATGGAGAAAAGCACCGCGGGGTGGTCAGCATGGGGAGGTCAGGGAACATGCAGTGGCAATGTAGGATAGGTTTCTGAAAAACATCGCGGGGTGGTGCGCATTGTATGTGTGTGTGTTACATTAGATTCACTAGTAGGAGTGAGAAAAACATCACGGGGTGGTGCGCATTGTATGGGTGTGTGTTACATTACATTCACTAGTAGGAGTGAGAAAAACATCACGGGGTGGTGCGCATTGTATGGGTGTGTGTTACATTACATTCACTAGTAGGAGTGAGAAAAACATCACGGTGTGGTGCGCATTGTATGGGTGTGTGTTACATTACATTCACTAGTAGGAGTGAGAAAAACATCACGGGGTGGTGCGAATTGTATGGGTGTGTGTTACATTACATTCACTAATAGGAGTGAGAAAAACATCACGGGGTGGTGCGCATTGTATGGGTGTGTGTTACATTACATTCACCAGTAGGAGTGAGAAAAATATCACAGGGTGGTGTGAATCGGAGGGTCTGAATTAGGATAGGCAGTGAGTGGCAATGTAGGATGGAGAAAAGCACTGCGGGTTGGTCAGCATGGGGAGGTCAGGGAACATGCAGTGGCAATGTAGGATAGGTTTCTGAAAAACATCTCGGGGTGGTGCGCATTGTATGGGTGTGTGTTACATTAGATTCACTAGTAGGAGTGAGAAAAACATCACGGGGTGGTGCGCATTGTATGGGTGTGTGTTACATTACATTCAATAGTAGGAGTGAGAAAAACATCACGGGGTGGTGCGCATTGTATGGGTGTGTGTTACATTAGATTCACTAGTAGGAGTGAGAAAAACACCACGGGGTGGTGCGCATTGTATTGGTGTGTGTTACATTAGATTCACTAGTAGGAGTGAGAAAAACATCACGGTGTGGTGCGCATTGTATGGGTGTGTGTTACATTACATTCACTAGTAGGAGTGAGAAAAACATCACGGGGTGGTGCACATTGTATGGGTGTGTGTTACATTACATTCACTAGTAGGAGTGATAAAAACATCACGGGGTGGTGTGAATCGGAGGGTCTGAATTAGGATAGGCAGTGAGTGGCAATGTAGGATGGAGAAAAGCACCGTGGGTGGTCAGCATGGGGAGGTCAGGGAACATTCAGTGGCAATGTAGGATAGGTTTCTGAAAAACATCGCGGGGTGGTGCGCATTCTATGTGTGTGTGTTACATTAGATTCACTAGTAGGAGTGAGAAAAACATCACGGGGTGGTGCGCATTGTATGGGTGTGTGTTACATTACATTCACTAGTAGGAGTGAGAAAAACATCACGGGGTGGTGCGCATTGTATGGGTGTGTGTTACATTCACTAATCGGAGTGAGAAAAACATCACGGGGTGGTGCGCATTGTATGGGTGTGTGTTACATTACATTCACCAGTAGGAGTGAGAAAAACGTCACAGGGTGGTGTGAATTGGAGGGTCTGAATTAGGATAGGCAGTGAGTGGCAATGTAGGATGGAGAAAAGCACCGCGGGGTGGTCAGCATGGGGAGGTCAAGGAACATTCAGTGGCAATGTAGGATAGGTTTCTGAAAAACATCGCGGGGTGGTGCGCATTGTATGGGTGTGTGTTACATTAGATTCACTAGTAGGAGTGAGAAAAACATCACGGGGTTGTGCGCATTGTATGGGTGTGTGTTACATTACATTCACTAGTAGGAGTGAGAAAAACATCACGGGGTGGTGCGCATTGTATGGGTGTGTGTTACATTACATTCACTAGTAGGAGTGAGAAAAACATCACGGGGTGGTGCGCATTGTATGGGTGTGTGTTACATTACATTCACTAGTAGGAGTGAGAAAAACATCACGGGGTGGTGCGCATTGTATGGGTGTGTGTTACATTACATTCACTAGTAGGAGTGAGAAAAACATCACGGAGTGGTGCGCATTGTATGGGTGTGTGTTACATTACATTCACTAGTAGGAGTGAGAAAAACATCACGGGGTGGTGCGCATTGTATGGGTGTGTGTTACATTACATTCACTAGTAGGAGTGAGAAAAACATCACGGGGTGGTGTGAATCGGAGGGTCTGAATTAGGATAGGCAGTGAGTGGCAATGTAGGATGGAGAAAAGCACCGCGGGGTGGTCAGCATGGGGAGGTCAGGGAACATGCAGTGGCAATGTAGGATAGGTTTCTGAAAAACATCGCGGGGTGGTGCGCATTGTATGGGTGTGTGTTACATTAGATTCACTAGTAGGAGTGAGAAAAACATCACGGGGTGGTGCGCATTGTATGGGTGTGTGTTACATTACATTCACTAGTAGGAGTGAGAAAAACATCACGGGGTGGTGCGCATTGTATGGGTGTGTGTTACATTACATTCACTAGTAGGAGTGAGAAAAACATCACGGGGTGGTGCGCATTGTATGGGTGTGTGTTACATTACATTCACTAGTAGGAGTGAGAAAAACATCACGGGGTGGTGTGAATCGGAGGGTCTGAATTAGGATAGGCAGTGAGTGGCAATGTAGGATGGAGAAAAGCACCGCGGGGTGGTCAGCATGGGGAGGTCAGGGAACATGCAGTGGCAATGTAGGATAGGTTTCTGAAAAACATCGCGGGGTGGTGCGCATTGTATGGGTGTGTGTTACATTAGATTCACTAGTAGGAGTGAGAAAAACATCACGGGGTGGTGCGCATTGTATGGGTGTGTGTTACATTACATTCACTAGTAGGAGTGAGAAAAACATCACGGGGTGGTGCGCATTGTATGGGTGTGTTACATTACATTCACTAGTAGGAGTGAGAAAATCATCACGGGGTGGTGCGCATTGTATCGGTGTGTGTTACATTACATTCACTAATAGGAGTGAGAAAAACATCACGGGGTGGTGCGCATTGTATGGGTGTGTGTTACATTACATTCACCAGTAGGAGTGAGAAAAACATCACGGGGTCGTGCGCATTGTATGGGTGTGTGTTACATTACATTCACTAGTAGGAGTGAGAAAAACATCACGGCGTGGTGCGCATTGTATGGGTGTGTGTTACATTACATTCACTAGTAGGAGTGAGAAAAACATCACGGGGTGGTGTGAATCGGAGGGTCTGAATTAGGATAGGCAGTGAGTGGCAATGTAGGATGGAGAAAAGCACCACGGGGTGGTCAGCATGGTGAGGTCAGGGAACATGCAGTGGCAATGTAGGATAGGTTTCTGAAAAACATCGCGGGGTGGTGCGCATTGTATGGGTGTGTGTTACATTAGATTCACTAGTAGGAGTGAGAAAAACATCACGGGGTGGTGCGCATTGTATGGGTGTGTGTTACATTACATTCACTAGTAGGAGTGAGAAAAACATCACGGGGTGGTGCGCATTGTATGGGTGTGTGTTACATTACATTCACTAGTAGGAGTGAGAAAAATATCACGGGGTGGTGTGAATCAGAGGGTCTGAATTAGGATAGGCAGTGAGTGGCAATGTAGGATGGAGAAAAGCACCGCGGGGTGGTCAGCATGGGGAGGTCAGGGAACATGCAGTGGCAATGTAGGATAGGTTTCTGAAAAACATCGCGGCGTGGTGCGCATTGTATGGGTGTGTGTTACATTAGATTCACTAGGAGGAGTGAGAAAAACATCACGGGGTGGTGCGCATTGTATGGGTGTGTGTTACATTAGATTCACTAGTAGGAGTGAGAAAAACATCACGGGGTGGTGCGCATTGTATGGGTGTGTCTTACATTACATTCACTAGTAGGAGTGAGAAAAACATCACGGGGTGGTGCGCATTGTATGGGTGTGTGTTACATTACATTCACTAGTAGGAGTGAGAAAAACATCACGGGGTGGTGCGCATTGTATGGGTGTGTGTTACATTACATTCACTAGTAGGAGTGAGAAAAACATCACGGGGTGGTGCGCATTGTATGGGTGTGTGTTACATTACATTCACTAATAGGAGTGAGAAAAACATCATGGGGTGGTGCGCATTGTATGGGTGTGTGTTACATTACATTCACTAGTAGGAGTGAGAAAAACACCACGGGGTGGTGCGCATTGTATGGGTGTGTGTTACATTACATTCACTAGTAGGAGTGAGAAAAACATCACGGTGTGGTGCGCATTGTATGGGTGTGTGTTACATTACATTCACTATTAGGAGTGAGAAAAACATCACGGGGTGGTGCACATTGTATGGGTGTGTGTTACATTACATTCACTAGTAGGAGTGAGAAAAACATCACGGGGTGGTGTGAATCGGAGGGTCTGAATTAGGATAGGCAGTGAGTGGCAATGTAGGATGGAGAAAAGCACCGGGGGTGGTCAGCATGGGGAGGTCAGGGAACATTCAGTGGCAATGTAGGATAGGTTTCTGAAAAACATCGCGGGGTGGTGCGCATTGTATGGGTGTGTGTTACATTAGATTCACTAGTAGGAGTGAGAAAAACATCACGGGGTGGTGCGCATTGTATGGGTGTGTGTTACATTACATTCACTAGTAGGAGTGAGAAAAACATCACGGGGTGGTGCGCATTGTATGGGTGTGTTACATTACATTCACTAGTAGGAGTGAGAAAATCATCACGGGGTGGTGCGCATTGTATCGGTGTGTGTTACATTACATTCACTAATAGGAGTGAGAAAAACATCACGGGGTGGTGCGCATTGTATGGGTGTGTGTTACATTACATTCACCAGTAGGAGTGAGAAAAACATCACGGGGTGGTGCGCATTGTATGGGTGTGTGTTACATTACATTCACTAGTAGGAGTGAGAAAAACATCACGGCGTGGTGCGCATTGTATGGGTGTGTGTTACATTACATTCACTAGTAGGAGTGAGAAAAACATCACGGGGTGGTGTGAATCGGAGGGTCTGAATTAGGATAGGCAGTGAGTGGCAATGTAGGATGGAGAAAAGCACCGCGGGGTGGTCAGCATGGGGAGGTCAGGGAACATGCAGTGGCAATGTAGGATAGGTTTCTGAAAAACATCTCGGGGTGGTGCGCATTGTATGGGTGTGTGTTACATTAGATTCACTAGTAGGAGTGAGAAAAACATCACGGGGTGGTGCGCATTGTATGGTTGTGTGTTACATTACATTCACTAGTAGGAGTGAGAAAAACATCACGCGGTGGTGCGCATTGTATGGGTGTGTGTTACATTACATTCACTAGTAGGAGTGAGAAAAACATCACGGGGTGGTGCGCATTGTATGGGTGTGTGTTACATTACATTCACTAGTAGGAGTGAGAAAAACATCACGGGGTGGTGTGAATCGGAGGGTCTGAATTAGGATAGGCAGTGAGTGGCAATGTAGGATGGAGAAAAGCACCGCGGGGTGGTCAGCATGGGGAGGTCAGGGAACATGCAGTGGCAATGTAGGATAGGTTTCTGAAAAACATCGCGGGGTGGTGCGCATTGTATGTGTGTGTGTTACATTAGATTCACTAGTAGGAGTGAGAAAAACATCACGGGGTGGTGCGCATTGTATGGGTGTGTGTTACATTACATTCACTAGTAGGAGTGAGAAAAACATCACGGGGTGGTGCGCATTGTATGGGTGTGTGTTACATTACATTCACTAGTAGGAGTGAGAAAAACATCACGGTGTGGTGCGCATTGTATGGGTGTGTGTTACATTACATTCACTAGTAGGAGTGAGAAAAACATCACGGGGTGGTGCGAATTGTATGGGTGTGTGTTACATTACATTCACTAATAGGAGTGAGAAAAACATCACGGGGTGGTGCGCATTGTATGGGTGTGTGTTACATTACATTCACCAGTAGGAGTGAGAAAAATATCACAGGGTGGTGTGAATCGGAGGGTCTGAATTAGGATAGGCAGTGAGTGGCAATGTAGGATGGAGAAAAGCACCGCGGGTTGGTCAGCATGGGGAGGTCAGGGAACATCCAGTGGCAATGTAGGATAGGTTTCTGAAAAACATCTCGGGGTGGTGCGCATTGTATGGGTGTGTGTTACATTAGATTCACTAGTAGGAGTGAGAAAAACATCACGGGGTGGTGCGCATTGTATGGGTGTGTGTTACATTACATTCAATAGTAGGAGTGAGAAAAACATCACGGGGTGGTGCGCATTGTATGGGTGTGTGTTACATTAGATTCACTAGTAGGAGTGAGAAAAACATCACGGGGTGGTGCACATTGTATGGGTGTGTGTTACATTACATTCACTAGTAGGAGTGATAAAAACATCACGGGGTGGTGTGAATCGGAGGGTCTGAATTAGGATAGGCAGTGAGTGGCAATGTAGGATGGAGAAAAGCACCGTGGGTGGTCAGCATGGGGAGGTCAGGGAACATTCAGTGGCAATGTAGGATAGGTTTCTGAAAAACATCGCGGGGTGGTGCGCATTCTATGTGTGTGTGTTACATTAGATTCACTAGTAGGAGTGAGAAAAACATCACGGGGTGGTGCGCATTGTATGGGTGTGTGTTACATTACATTCACTAGTAGGAGTGAGAAAAACATCACGGGGTGGTGCGCATTGTATGGGTGTGTGTTACATTCACTAATCGGAGTGAGAAAAACATCACGGGGTGGTGCGCATTGTATGGGTGTGTGTTACATTACATTCACCAGTAGGAGTGAGAAAAACGTCACAGGGTGGTGTGAATTGGAGGGTCTGAATTAGGATAGGCAGTGAGTGGCAATGTAGGATGGAGAAAAGCACCGCGGGGTGGTCAGCATGGGGAGGTCAAGGAACATTCAGTGGCAATGTAGGATAGGTTTCTGAAAAACATCGCGGGGTGGTGCGCATTGTATGGGTGTGTGTTACATTAGATTCACTAGTAGGAGTGAGAAAAACATCACGGGGTTGTGCGCATTGTATGGGTGTGTGTTACATTACATTCACTAGTAGGAGTGAGAAAAACATCACGGGGTGGTGCGCATTGTATGGGTGTGTGTTACATTACATTCACTAGTAGGAGTGAGAAAAACATCACGGGGTGGTGCGCATTGTATGGGTGTGTGTTACATTACATTCACTAGTAGGAGTGAGAAAAACATCACGGGGTGGTGCGCATTGTATGGGTGTGTGTTACATTACATTCACTAGTAGGAGTGAGAAAAACATCACGGAGTGGTGCGCATTGTATGGGTGTGTGTTACATTACATTCACTAGTAGGAGTGAGAAAAACATCACGGGGTGGTGCGCATTGTATGGGTGTGTGTTACATTACATTCACTAGTAGGAGTGAGAAAAACATCACGGGGTGGTGTGAATCGGAGGGTCTGAATTAGGATAGGCAGTGAGTGGCAATGTAGGATGGAGAAAAGCACCGCGGGGTGGTCAGCATGGGGAGGTCAGGGAACATGCAGTGGCAATGTAGGATAGGTTTCTGAAAAACATCGCGGGGTGGTGCGCATTGTATGGGTGTGTGTTACATTAGATTCACTAGTAGGAGTGAGAAAAACATCACGGGGTGGTGCGCATTGTATGGGGGTGTGTTACATTACATTCACTAGTAGGAGTGAGAAAAACATCACGGGGTGGTGCGCATTGTATGGGTGTGTGTTACATTACATTCACTAGTAGGAGTGAGAAAAACATCACGGGGTGGTGCGCATTGTATGGGTGTGTGTTACATTACATTCACTAGTAGGAGTGAGAAAAACATCACGGGGTGGTGTGAATCGGAGGGTCTGAATTAGGATAGGCAGTGAGTGGCAATGTAGGATGGAGAAAAGCACCGCGGGGTGGTCAGCATGGGGAGGTCAGGGAACATGCAGTGGCAATGTAGGATAGGTTTCTGAAAAACATCGCGGGGTGGTGCGCATTGTATGGGTGTGTGTTACATTAGATTCACTAGTAGGAGTGAGAAAAACATCACGGGGTGGTGCGCATTGTATGGGTGTGTGTTACATTACATTCACTAGTAGGAGTGAGAAAAACATCACGGGGTGGTGCGCATTGTATGGGTGTGTTACATTACATTCACTAGTAGGAGTGAGAAAATCATCACGGGGTGGTGCGCATTGTATCGGTGTGTGTTACATTACATTCACTAATAGGAGTGAGAAAAACATCACGGGGTGGTGCGCATTGTATGGGTGTGTGTTACATTACATTCACCAGTAGGAGTGAGAAAAACATCACGGGGTCGTGCGCATTGTATGGGTGTGTGTTACATTACATTCACTAGTAGGAGTGAGAAAAACATCACGGCGTGGTGCGCATTGTATGGGTGTGTGTTACATTACATTCACTAGTAGGAGTGAGAAAAACATCACGGGGTGGTGTGAATCGGAGGGTCTGAATTAGGATAGGCAGTGAGTGGCAATGTAGGATGGAGAAAAGCACCACGGGGTGGTCAGCATGGTGAGGTCAGGGAACATGCAGTGGCAATGTAGGATAGGTTTCTGAAAAACATCGCGGGGTGGTGCGCATTGTATGGGTGTGTGTTACATTAGATTCACTAGTAGGAGTGAGAAAAACATCACGGGGTGGTGCGCATTGTATGGGTGTGTGTTACATTACATTCACTAGTAGGAGTGAGAAAAACATCACGGGGTGGTGCGCATTGTATGGGTGTGTGTTACATTACATTCACTAGTAGGAGTGAGAAAAATATCACGGGGTGGTGTGAATCAGAGGGTCTGAATTAGGATAGGCAGTGAGTGGCAATGTAGGATGGAGAAAAGCACCGCGGGGTGGTCAGCATGGGGAGGTCAGGGAACATGCAGTGGCAATGTAGGATAGGTTTCTGAAAAACATCGCGGCGTGGTGCGCATTGTATGGGTGTGTGTTACATTAGATTCACTAGGAGGAGTGAGAAAAACATCACGGGGTGGTGCGCATTGTATGGGTGTGTGTTACATTAGATTCACTAGTAGGAGTGAGAAAAACATCACGGGGTGGTGCGCATTGTATGGGTGTGTCTTACATTACATTCACTAGTAGGAGTGAGAAAAACATCACGGGGTGGTGCGCATTGTATGGGTGTGTGTTACATTACATTCACTAGTAGGAGTGAGAAAAACATCACGGGGTGGTGCGCATTGTATGGGTGTGTGTTACATTACATTCACTAGTAGGAGTGAGAAAAACATCACGGGGTGGTGCGCATTGTATGGGTGTGTGTTACATTACATTCACTAATAGGAGTGAGAAAAACATCACGGGGTGGTGCGCATTGTATGGGTGTGTGTTACATTACATTCACCAGTAGGAGTGAGAAAAATATCACAGGGTGGTGTGAATCGGAGGGTCTGAATTAGGATAGGCAGTGAGTGGCAATGTAGGATGGAGAAAAGCACCGCGGGTTGGTCAGCATGGGGAGGTCAGGGAACATGCAGTGGCAATGTAGGATAGGTTTCTGAAAAACATCGCGGGGTGGTGCGCATTCTATGGGTGTGTGTTACATTAGATTCACTAGTAGGAGTGAGAAAAACATCACGGGGTGGTGCACATTGTATGGGTGTGTGTTACATTACATTCACTAGTAGGAGTGAGAAAAACATCACGGGGTGGTGCGCATTGTATGGGTGTGTGTTACATTCACTAATCGGAGTGAGAAAAACATCACGGGGTGGTGCGCATTGTATGGGTGTGTGTTACATTACATTCACCAGTAGGAGTGAGAAAAACATCACAGGGTGGTGTGAATTGGAGGGTCTGAATTAGGATAGGCAGTGAGTGGCAATGTAGGATGGAGAAAAGCACCGCGGGGTGGTCACCATGGGGAGGTCAAGGAACATTCAGTGGCAATGTAGGATAGGTTTCTGAAAAACATCGCGGGGTGGTGCGCATTGTATGGGTGTGTGTTACATTAGATTCACTAGTAGGAGTGAGAAAAACATCACGGGGTTGTGCGCATTGTATGGGTGTGTGTTACATTACATTCACTAGTAGGAGTGAGAAAAACATCACGGTGTGGTGCGCATTGTATGGGTGTGTGTTACATTACATTCACTAGTAGGAGTGAGAAAAACATCACGGGGTGGTGCGCATTGTATGGGTGTGTGTTACATTACATTCACTAGTAGGAGTGAGAAAAACATCACGGGGTGGTGCGCATTGGATGGGTGTGTGTTACATTACATTCACTAGTAGGAGTGAGAAAAACATCACGGAGTGGTGCGCATTGTATGGGTGTGTGTTACATTACATTCACTAGTAGGAGTGAGAAAAACATCACGGGGTGGTGCGCATTGTATGGGTGTGTGTTACATTACATTCACTAGTAGGAGTGAGAAAAACATCACGGGGTGGTGTGAATCGGAGGGTCTGAATTAGGATAGGCAGTGAGTGGCAATGTAGGATGGAGAAAAGCACCGCGGGGTGGTCAGCATGGGGAGGTCAGGGAACATGCAGTGGCAATGTAGGATAGGTTTCTGAAAAACATCGCGGGGTGGTGCGCATTGTATGGGTGTGTGTTACATTAGATTCACTAGTAGGAGTGAGAAAAACATCACGGGGTGGTGCGCATTGTATGGGTGTGTGTTACATTACATTCACTAGTAGGAGTGAGAAATACATCATGGTGTGGTGCGCATTGTATGGGTGTGTGTTACATTACATTCACTAGTAGGAGTGAGAAAAACATCACGGGGTGGTGCGCATTGTATGGGTGTGTGTTACATTACATTCACTAGTAGGAGTGAGAAAAACATCACGGGGTGGTGTGAATCGGAGGGTCTGAATTAGGATAGGCAGTGAGTGGCAATGTAGGATGGAGAAAAGCACCGCGGGGTGGTCAGCATGGGGAGGTCAGGGAACATGCAGTGGCAATGTAGGATAGGTTTCTGAAAAACATCGCGGGGTGGTGCGCATTGTATGGGTGTGTGTTACATTAGATTCACTAGTAGGAGTGAGAAAAACATCACGGGGTGGTGCGCATTGTATGGGTGTGTGTTACATTACATTCACTAGTAGGAGTGAGAAAAACATCACGGGGTGGTGCGCATTGTATGGGTGTGTTACATTACATTCACTAGTAGGAGTGAGAAAATCATCACGGGGTGGTGCGCATTGTATCGGTGTGTGTTACATTACATTCACTAATAGGAGTGAGAAAAACATCACGGGGTGGTGCGCATTGTATGGGTGTGTGTTACATTACATTCACCAGTAGGAGTGAGAAAAACATCACGGGGTCGTGCGCATTGTATGGGTGTGTGTTACATTACATTCACTAGTAGGAGTGAGAAAAACATCACGGCGAGGTGCGCATTGTATGGGTGTGTGTTACATTACATTCACTAGTAGGAGTGAGAAAAACATCACGGGGTGGTGTGAATCGGAGGGTCTGAATTAGGATAGGCAGTGAGTGGCAATGTAGGATGGAGAAAAGCACCACGGGGTGGTCAGCATGGGGAGGTCAGGGAACATGCAGTGGCAATGTAGGATAGGTTTCTGAAAAACATCGCGGGGTGGTGCGCATTGTATGGGTGTGTGTTACATTAGATTCACTAGTAGGAGTGAGAAAAACATCACGGGGTGGTGCGCATTGTATGGGTGTGTGTTACATTACATTCACTAGTAGGAGTGAGAAAAACATCACGGGGTGGTGCGCATTGTATGGGTGTGTGTTACATTACATTCACTAGTAGGAGTGAGAAAAACATCACGGGGTGGTGTGAATCAGAGGGTCTGAATTAGGATAGGCAGTGAGTGGCAATGTAGGATGGAGAAAAGCACCGCGGGGTGGTCAGCATGGGGAGGTCAGGGAACATGCAGTGGCAATGTAGGATAGGTTTCTGAAAAACATCGCGGCGTGGTGCGCATTGTATGGGTGTGTGTTACATTAGATTCACTAGGAGGAGTGAGAAAAACATCACGGGGTGGTGCGCATTGTATGGGTGTGTGTTACATTAGATTCACTAGTAGGAGTGAGAAAAACATCACGGGGTGGTGCGCATTGTATGGGTGTGTCTTACATTACATTCACTAGTAGGAGTGAGAAAAACATCACGGGGTGGTGCGCATTGTATGGGTGTGTGTTACATTACATTCACTAGTAGGAGTGAGAAAAACATCACGGGGTGGTGCGCATTGTATGGGTGTGTGTTACATTACATTCACTAGTAGGAGTGAGAAAAACATCACGGGGTGGTGCACATTGTATGGGTGTGTGTTACATTACATTCACTAATAGGAGTGAGAAAAACATCACGGGGTGGTGCGCATTGTATGGGTGTGTGTTACATTACATTCACCAGTAGGAGTGAGAAAAATATCACAGGGTGGTGTGAATCGGAGGGTCTGAATTAGGATAGGCAGTGAGTGGCAATGTAGGATGGAGAAAAGCACCGCGGGTTGGTCAGCATGGGGAGGTCAGGGAACATGCAGTGGCAATGTAGGATAGGTTTCTGAAAAACATCTCGGGGTGGTGCGAATTGTATGGGTGTGTGTTACATTAGATTCACTAGTAGGAGTGAGAAAAACATCACGGGGTGGTGCGCATTGTATGGGTGTGTGTTACATTACATTCAATAGTAGGAGTGAGAAAAACATCACGGGGTGGTGCGCATTGTATGGGTGTGTGTTACATTAGATTCACTAGTAGGAGTGAGAAAAACACCACGGGGTGGTGCGCATTGTATTGGTGTGTGTTACATTAGATTCACTAGTAGGAGTGAGAAAAACATCACGGTGTGGTGCGCATTGTATGGGTGTGTGTTACATTACATTCACTAGTAGGAGTGAGAAAAACATCACGGGGTGGTGCACATTGTATGGGTGTGTGTTACATTACATTCACTAGTAGGAGTGATAAAAACATCACGGGGTGGTGTGAATCGGAGGGTCTGAATTAGGATAGGCAGTGAGTCGCAATGTAGGATGGAGAAAAGCACCGTGGGTGGTCAGCATGGGGAGGTCAGGGAACATTCAGTGGCAATGTAAGATAGGTTTCTGAAAAACATCGCGGGGTGGTGCGCATTCTATGGGTGTGTGTTACATTAGATTCACTAGTAGGAGTGAGAAAAACATCACGGGGTGGTGCGCATTGTATGGGTGTGTGTTACATTACATTCACTAGTAGGAGTGAGAAAAACATCACGGGGTGGTGCGCATTGTATGGGTGTGTGTTACATTACATTCACTAATCGGAGTGAGAAAAACATCACGGGGTGGTGCGCATTGTATGGGTGTGTGTTACATTACATTCACCAGTAGGAGTGAGAAAAACATCACAGGGTGGTGTGAATCGGAGGGTATGAATTAGGATAGGCAGTGAGTGGAAATGTAGGATGGAGAAAAGCACCGCGGGGTGGTCACCATGGGGAGGTCAGGGAACATTCAGTGGCAATGTAGGATAGGTTTCTGAAAAACATCGCGGGGTGGTGCGCATTGTATCGGTGTGTGTTACATTACATTCACTAGTAGGAGTGAGAAAAACATCACGTGGTGGTGCGCATTGTATGGGTGTGTGTTACATTACATTCACTAGTAGGAGTGAGAAAAACATCACGGGGTGGTGCGCATTGTAAGGGTGTGTGTTACATTACATTCACTAGTAGGAGTGAGAAAAACATCACGGGGTGGTGCGCATTGTATGGGCGTGTGTTACATTACATTCACTAGTAGGAGTGAGAAAAACATCACGGGGTGGTGCGCATTGTATGGGTGTGTGTTGCATTCACTAGTAGCAGTGAGAAAAACATCACGGGTGGTGCGCATTGTATGGGTGTGTGTTACATTGCATTCACTAGTAGGAGTGAGAAAAACATCACGGCGTGGTGCGCATTGTATGGGTGTGTGTTACATTACATTCACTAGTAGGAGTGAGAAAAACATCACGGGGTGGTGCGCATTGTATGGGTGTGTGTTGCATTCACTAGTAGGAGTGAGAAAAACATCACGGGGTGGTGCGCATTGTATGGGTGTGTGTTACATTGCATTCACTAGTAGGAGTGAGAAAAACATCACGGGGTGGTGCGCATTGTATCGGTGTGTGTTATATTACATTCACTAGTAGGAGTGAAAAACTCATCACGGGGTGGTGCGCATTGTATGGGTGTGTGTTACATTACATTCACTAGTAGGAGTGAGAAAAACATCACGGGGTGGTGCGCATTGTATGGGTGTGTGTTACATTACATTCACTAGTAGGAGTGAGAAAAACATCACGGGGTGGTGCGCATTGTATGGGTGTGTGTTACATTACATTCACTAGTAGGAGTGAGAAAAACATCACGGGGTGGTGCGCATTGTATGGGTGTGTGTTACATTACATTCACTAGTAGGAGTGAGAAAAACATCACGGGGTGGTGCGCATTGTATGGGTGTGTGTTACATTACCTTCACCAGTAGGAGTGAGAAAAACATCACGGGGTGGTGCGCATTGTATGGGTGTGTGTTACATTACCTTCACCAGTAGGAGTGAGAAAAACATCACGGGGTGGTGCGCATTGTATGGGTGTGTGTTACATTACATTCACTAGTAGGAGTGAAAAACTCATCACGGGGTGGTGCGCATTGTATGGGTGTGTGTTACATTACATTCACTAGTAGGAGTGAGAAAAACATCACGGGGTGGTGCGCATTCTATGGGTGTGTGTTACATTACATTCACTAGTAGGAGTGAGAAAAACATCACGGGGTGGTGCGCATTGTATGGGTGTGTGTTACATTACATTCACTAGTAGGAGTGAGAAAAACATCACGGGGTGGTGCGCATTGTATGGGTGTGTGTTACATTACATTCACTAGTAGGAGTGAGAAAACCATCACGGGGTGGTGCGCATTGTATGGGTGTGTGTTACATTACATTCACTAATAGGAGTGAGAAAAACATCACGGGGTGGTGCGCATTGTATGGGTGTGTGTTACATTACATTCACTAGTAGGAGTGAGAAAAACATCACGGGGTGGTGCGCATTGTATGGGTGTGTGTTACATTACATTCACTAGTAGGAGTGAGAAAAACATCACGGGGTGGTGTGAATCGGAGGGTCTGAATTAGGATAGGCAGTGAGTGGCAATGTAGGATGGAGAAAAGCACCGCGGAGTGGTCAGCATGGGGAGGTCAGGGAACATGCAGTGGCAATGTAGGATAGGTTTCTGAAAAACATCGCGGTGTGGTGCGCATTGTATGGGTGTGTGTTACATTAGATTCACTAGTAGGAGTGAGAAAAACATCACGGGGTGGTGCGCATTGTATGGGTGTGTGTTACATTACATTCACTAGTAGGAGTGAGAAAAACATCACGGGGTGGTGCGCATTGTATGGGTGTGTGTTACATTACATTCACTAGTAGGAGTGAGAAAAACATCACGGGGTGGTGTGAATCGGAGAGTCTGAATTAGGATACGCAGTGAGTGGCAATGTAGGATGGAGAAAAGCACCGCGGGGTGGTCAGCATGGGGAGGTCAGGGAACATGCAGTGGCAATGTAGGATAGGTTTCTGAAAAACATCGCGGGGTGGTGCGCATTGTATGAGTGTGTGTTACATTAGATTCACTAGCAGGAGTGAGAAAAACATCACGGGGTGGTGCGCATTGTATGGGTGTGTGTTACATTACATTCACTAGTAGGAGTGAGAAAAACATCACGGGGTGGTGCGCATTGTATGGGTGTGTGTTACATTACATTCACTAGTAGGAGTGAGAAAAACATCACGGGGTGGTGTGAATCAGAGGGTCTGAATTAGGATAGGCAGTGAGTGGCAATGTAGGATGGAGAAAAGCACCACGGGGTGGTCAGCATGGGGAGGTCAGGGAACATGCAGTGGCAATGTAGGATAGGTTTCTGAAAAACATCGCGGCGTGGTGCGCATTGTATGGGTGTGTGTTACATTAGATTCACTCGTAGGAGTGAGAAAAACATCACGGGGTGGTGCGCATTGTATGGGTGTGTGTTACATTACATTCACTAGTAGGAGTGAGAAAAACATCACGGGGTGGTGCGCATTGTATGGGTGTGTTACATTACATTCACTAGTAGGAGTGAGAAAATCATCACGGGGTGGTGCGCATTGTATCGGTGTGTGTTACATTACATTCACTAATAGGAGTGAGAAAAACATCATGGGGTGGTGCGCATTGTATGGGTGTGTGTTACATTACATTCACCAGTAGGAGTGAGAAAAACATCACTGGGTGGTACGCATTGTATGGGTGTGTGTTACATTACATTCACTAGTAGGAGTGAGAAAAACATCACGGGGTGGTGCGCATTGTATGGGTGTGTGTTACATTACATTCACTAGTAGGAGTGAGAAAAACATCACGGGGTGGTGTGAATCGGAGGGTCTAAATTAGGATAGGCAGTGAGTGGCAATGTAGGATGGAGAAAAGCACCGCGGGGTGGTCACCATGGGGAGGTCAGGGAACATGCAGTGGCAATGTAGGATAGGTTTCTGAAAAACATCGCGGGGTGGTGCGCATTGTATGGCTGTGTGTTACATTACATTCAGGAGTAGGAGTGAGAAAAACATCACGGGGTGGTGCGCATTGTATGGGTGTGTGTTACATTACATTCACTAGTAGGAGTGAGAAAAACATCACGGGGTGGTGCGCATTGTATGGGTGTGTGTTACATTACATTCACTAGTAGGAGTGAGAAAAACATCACGGGGTGGTGCGCATTGTATGGGTGTGTGTTACATTACATTCACAAGTAGGAGTGAGAAAAACATCACGGGGTGGTGCGCATTGTATGGGTGTGTGTTACATTACATTCACCAGTAGGAGTGAGAAAAACATCACAGTGTGGTGTGCATTGTATGGGTGTGTGTTACATTACATTCACTAGTAGGAGTGAGAAAAACATCACGGGGTGGTGCGCATTGTATGGGTGTGTGTTACATTACATTCACTAGTAGGAGTGAGAAAAGCATCACGGGCTGGTGCGCATTGTATGGGTGTGTATTATATTACATTCACTAGTAGGAGTGAGAAAAACATCACGGGGTGGTGCGCATTGTGTGGGCGTGTGTTACATTACATTCACTAGTAGGAGTGAGAAAAACATCACGGGGTGGTGCGCATTGTATGGGCGTGTGTTACATTACATTCACTAGTAGGAGTGAGAAAAACATCACGGGGTGGTGCGCATTGTATGGGTGTGTGTTGCATTCACTAGTAGCAGTGAGAAAAACATCACGGGTGGTGCGCATTGTATGGGTGTGTGTTACATTGCATTCACTAGTAGGAGTGAGAAAAACATCACGGCGTGGTGCGCATTGTATGGGTGTGTGTTACATTACATTCACTAGTAGGAGTGAGAAAAACATCACGGGGTGGTGCGCATTGTATGGGTGTGTGTTGCATTCACTAGTAGGAGTGAGAAAAACATCACGGGGTGGTGCGCATTGTATGGGTGTGTGTTACATTGCATTCACTAGTAGGAGTGAGAAAAACATCACGGGGTGGTGCGCATTGTATGGGTGTGTGTTACATTACATTCACTAGTAGGAGTGAAAAACTCATCACGGGGTGGTGCGCATTGTATGGCTGTGTGTTACATTACATTCACTAGTAGGAGTGAGAAAAACATCACGGGGTGGTGCGCATTGTATGGGTGTGTGTTACATTACATTCACTAGTAGGAGTGAGAAAAACATCACGGGGTGGTGCGCATTGTATGGGTGTGTGTTACATTACATTCACTAGTAGGAGTGAGAAAAACATCACGGGGTGGTGCGCATTGTATGGGTGTGTGTTACATTACATTCACTAGTAGGAGTGAGAAAAACATCACGGGGTGGTGCGCATTGTATGGGTGTGTGTTACATTACCTTCACCAGTAGGAGTGAGAAAAACATCACGGGGTGGTGCGCATTGTATGGGTGTGTGTTACATTACATTCACTAGTAGGAGTGAGAAAAACATCACGGGGTGGGGCGCATTGTATGGGTGTGTGTTACATTACATTCACTAGTAGGAATTAGAAAAACATCACGGCATTGTGCGCATTGTATGAGTGTGTGTTACATTACATTCACTAGTAGGAGTGAGAAAAACATCACGGGGTGGTGTGAATAGGAAGGTCTGAATTAGGATAGGCAGTGAGTGGCAATGTAGGATGGAGAAAAGCACCGCGGAGTGGTCAGCATGGGGAGGTCAGGGAACATGCAGTGGCAATATAGGATAGGTTTCTGAAAAACATCGCGGGTTGGTGCGCATTGTATGGGTGTGTGTTACATTACATTCAGTAGTAGGAGTGAGAAAAACATCACTGGGTGGTGCGCATTGTATGGGTGTGTGTTACATTAGATTCACTAGTAGGAGTGAGAAAAACATCACGGGGTGGTGCGCATTGTATGGGTCTGTGTTACATTACATTCACTAGTAGGACTGAGAAAAACATCACGGGGTGGTGCGCATTGTAAGGGTGTGTGTTACATTACATTCACTAGTAGGAGTGAGAAAAACATCACGGGGTGGTGCGCATTGTATGGGTGTGTGTTACATTACATTCACTAGTAGGAGTGAGAAAAACATCACGGGGTGGTGCGCATTGTATGGGTGTGTGTTACATTACATTCACTAGTAGGAGTGAGAAAAACATCACGGGGTGGTGCGCATTGTATGGGTGTGTGTTATATTACATTCACTAGTAGGAGTGAGAAAAACATCACGGGGTGGTGCGCATTGTATGGGCGTGTGTTACATTACATTCACTAGTAGGAGTGAGAAAAACATCACGGGGTGGTGCGCATTGTATGGGCGTGTGTTACATTACATTCACTAGTAGGAGTGAGAAAAACATCACGGGGTGGTGCGCATTGTATGGGTGTGTGTTGCATTCACTAGTAGGAGTGAGAAAAACATCACGGGTGGTGCGCATTGTATGGGTGTGTGTTACATTGCATTCACTAGTAGGAGTGACAAAAACATCACGGCGTGGTGCGCATTGTATGGGTGTGTGTTACATTACATTCACTAGTAGGAGTGAGAAAAACATCACGGGGTGGTGCGCATTGTATGGGTGTGTGTTGCATTCACTAGTAGGAGTGAGAAAAACATCACGGGGTGGTGCGCATTGTATGGGTGTGTGTTACATTGCATTCACTAGTAGGAGTGAGAAAAACATCACGGGGTGGTGCGCATTGTATGGGTGTGTGTTACATTACATTCACTAGTAGGAGTGAAAAACTCATCACGGGGTGGTGCGCATTGTATGGGTGTGTGTTACATTACATTCACTAGTAGGAGTGAGAAAAACATCACGGGGTGGTGCGCATTGTATGGATGTGTGTTACATTAGATTCACTAGTAGGAGTGAGAAAAACATCACGGGGTGGTGCGCATTGTATGGGTGTGTGTTACATTACCTTCACCAGTAGGAGTGAGAAAAACATCACGGGGTCGTGCGCATTGTATGGGTGTGTGTTACATTAGATTCACCAGTAGGAGTGAGAAAAACATCACGGGGTGGTGCGCATTGTATGGGTGTGTGTTACATTAGATTCACTAGCAGCAGTGAGAAAAACATCACGGGGTGGTGCGCATTGTATGGGTGTGTGTTACATTAGATTCACTAGTAGGAGTGAGAAAAACATCACGGGGTGGTGCGCATTGTATGGGTGTGTGTTACATTACATTCACTAGTAGGAGTGAGAAAAACATCACGGGGTGGTGCGCATTGTATGGGTGTGTGTTACATTAGATTCACTAGTAGGAGTGAGAAAAACATCACGGGGTGGTGCGCATTGTATGGGTGTGTGTTACATTAGATTCACTAGTAGGAGTGAGAAAAACATCACGGGGTGGTGCGCATTGTATGGGTGTGTGTTACATTAGATTCACTAGTAGGAGTGAGAAAAACATCACGGGGTGGTGCGCATTGTATGGGTGTGTGTTACATTACATTCACTAGTAGGAGTGAGAAAAACATCACGGGGTGGTGCGCATTGTATGGGTGTGTGTTACATTACATTCACTAGTAGGAGTGAGAAAAACATCACGGGGTGGTGCGCATTGTATGGGTGTGTGTTACATTACATTCACTAGTAGGAGTGAGAAAAACATCACGGGGTGGTGCGCATTGTATGGGTGTGTGTTACATTCACTAGTAGGAGTGAGAAAAACATCACGGGGTGGTGCGCATTGTATGGGTGTGTGTTACATTACATTCACTAAGAGGAGTGAGAAAAACATCACGGGGTGGTGCGCATTGTAGGGGTGTGTGTTACATTACATTCACTAGTAGGATTGAGAAAAACATCACGGGGTGGTGCGCATTGTATGGGTGTGTGTTACATTACATTCACTAGTAGGAGTGAGAAAAACATCACGGGGTGGTGCGCATTGTATGGGTGTGTGTTACATTACATTCACTAGTATGAGTGAGAAAAACATCACGGGGTGGTGCGCATTGTATGGGTGTGTGTTACATTACATTCACTAGTAGGAATGAGAAAAACATCACGGCGTTGTGCGCATTGTATGAGTGTGTGCTACATTACATTCACTAGTAGGAGTGAGAAAAACATCACGGGGTGGTGTGAATAGGAAGGTCTGAATTAGGATAGGCAGTGAGTGGCAATGTAGGATGGAGAAAAGCACCGCGGGGTGGTCAGCATGGGGAGGTCAGGGAACATGCAGTGGCAATATAGGATAGGTTTCTGAAAAACATCGCGGGGTGGTGCGCATTGTATGGGTGTGTGTTACATTACATTCAGTAGTAGGAGTGAGAAAAACATCACTGGGTGGTGCGCATTTTATGGGTGTGTGTTACATTAGATTCACTAGTAGGAGTGAGAAATACATCACGGGGTGGTGCGCATTGTATGGGTGTGTGTTACATTACATTCACTAGTAGGAGTGAGAAAAACATCACGGGGTGGTGCGCATTGTAAGGTGTGTGTTACATTACATTCACTAGTAGGAGTGAGAAAAACATCACGGGGTGGTGCGCATTGTATGGGTGTGTGTTACATTACATTCACTAGTAGGAGTGAGTAAAACATCACGGGGTGGTGCGCATTGTATGGGTGTGTGTTACATTACATTCACTAGTAGGAGTGAGAAAAACATCACGGGGTGGTGCGCATTGTATGGGTGTGTGTTATATTACATTCACTAGTAGGAGTGAGAAAAATATCACGGGGTGGTGCGCATTGTATGGGCGTGTGTTACATTACATTCACTAGTAGGAGTGAGAAAAACATCACGGGGTGGTGCGCATTGTATGGGCGTGTGTTACATTACATTCACTAGTAGGAGTGAGAAAAACATCACGGGGTGGTGCGCATTGTATGGGTGTGTGTTGCATTCACTAGTAGGAGTGAGAAAAACATCACGGGGTGGTGCACATTGTATGGGTGTGTGTTACATTGCATTCACTAGTAGGAGTGAGAAAAACATCACGGGGTGGTGCGCATTGTATGGGTGTGTGTTACATTACATTCACTAGTAGGAGTGAAAAACTCATCACGGGGTGGTGCACATTGTATGGGTGTGTGTTACATTACATTCACTAGTAGGAGTGAGAAAAACATCACGGGGTGGTGCGCATTGTATGGGTGTGTGTTACATTACATTCACTAGTAGGAGTGAGAAAAACATCACGGGGTGGTGCGCATTGTATGGGTGTGTGTTACATTACATTCACTAGTAGGAGTGAGAAAAACATCACGGGGTGGTGCGCATTGTATGGGTGTGTGTTACATTACATTCACTAGTAGGAGTGAGAAAAACATCACGGGGTGGTGCGCATTGTATGGGTGTGTGTTACATTACCTTCACCAGTAGGAGTGAGAAAAACATCACGGGGTGGTGCGCATTGTATGGGTGTGTGTTACATTAGATTCACCAGTAGGAGTGAGACAAACATCACGGGGTGGTGCGCATTGTATGGGTGTGTGTTACATTAGATTCACCAGTAACAGTGAGAAAAACATCACTGGGTGGTGCGCATTGTATGGGTGTGTGTTACATTAGATTCACTAGTAGGAGTGAGAAAAACATCACGGGGTGGTGCGCATTGTATGGGTGTGTGTTACATTACATTCACTAGTAGGAGTGAGAAAAACATCACGGGGTGGTGCGCATTGTATGGGTGTGTGTTACATTACATTCACTAGTAGGAGTGAGAGAAACATCACGGGGTGGTGCGCATTGTATGGGTGTGTGTTACATTACATTCACTAGTAGGAGTGAGAAAAACATCACGGGGTGGTGCGCATTGTATGGGTGTGTGTTACATTACATTCACTAGTAGGAGTGAGAAAAACATCACGGGGTGGTGCGCATTGTATGGGTGTGTGTTACATTAGATTCACTAGTAGGAGTGAGAAAAACATCACGGGGTGGTGCGCATTGTATGGGTGTGTGTTACATTAGATTCACTAGTAGGAATGAGAAAAACATCACGGGGTGGTGCACATTATATGGGTGTGTGTTACATTACATTCACTAGTAGGAGTGAGAAAAACATCACGGGGTGGTGCGCATTGTATGGGTGTGTGTTACATTAGATTCACTAGTAGGAGTGAGAAAAACATCACGGGGTGGTGCGCATTGTACGGGTGTGTGTTACATTAGATTCACTAGTAGGAGTGAGAAAAACATCACGGGGTGGTGCGCATTGTATGGGTGTGTGTTACATTACATTCACTAGTAGGAGTGAGAAAAAAATCACGGGGTGGTGCGCATTGTATGGGTGTGTGTTACATTACATTCACTAGTAGGAGTGAGAAAAACATCACGGGGTGGTGCGCATTGTATGGGTGTGTGTTACATTCACTAGTAGGAGTGAGAAAAACATAACGGGGTGGTGCGCATTGTATGGGTGTGTGTTACATTACATTCACTAGTAGGAGTGAGAAAAACATCACGGGGTGGTGCGCATTGTATGGGTGTGTGTTACATTCACTAGTAGGAGTGAGAAAAACATAACGGGTTGGTGCGCATTGTATGGGTGTGTGTTACATTACATTCACTAGTAGGAGTGAGAAAAACATCACGGGGTGGTGCGCATTGTATGGGTGTGTGTTACATTAGATTCACTAGTAGGAGTGAGAAAAACATCACGGGGTGGTGCGCATTGTATGGGTGTGTGTTACATTAGATTCACTAGTAGGAGTGAGAGAAACATCACGGGGTGGTGCGCATTGTATGGGTGTGTGTTACATTAGATTCACTAGTAGGAGTGAGAGAAACATCACGGGGTGGTGCGCATTGTTTGGGTGTGTCTTACATTAGATTCACTAGTAGGAGTGAGAGAAACATCACGGGGTGGTGCGCATTGTTTGGGTGTGTCTTACATTAGATTCACTAGTAGGAGTGAGAAAAACATCACGGGGTGGTGCGCATTGTATGGGTGTGTGTTACATTAGATTCACTAGTAGGAGTGAGAAAAACATCACGGGGTGGTGCGCATTGTATGGGTGTGTGTTACATTACATTCACTAGTAGGAGTGAGAAAAACATCACGGTGTGGTGCGCATTGTTTGGGTGTGTCTTACATTAGATTCACTAGTAGGAGTGAGAAAAACATCACGGGGTGGTGCGCATTGTATGGGTGTGTGTTACATTACATTCACTAGAAGGAGTGAGAAAAACATCACGGGGTGGTGCGCATTGTATGGGTGTGTGTTACATTACATTCACTAGTAGGAGTGAGAAAAACATCACGGGGTGGTGCGCATTGTATGGGTGTGTGTTACATTACATTCACTAAGAGGAGTGAGAAAAACATCACGGGGTGGTGCGTATTTTATGGGTGTGTGTTACATTACATTCACTAGTAGGAGTGAGAAAAACATCACGGGGTGGTGCGCATTGTAAGGGTGTGTGTTACATTACATTCACTAGTAGGAGTGAGAAAAACCTCAGGGGTGGTGCGCATTGTATGGGTGTGTGTTACATTACATTCACTAAGAGGAGTGAGAAAAACATCACGGGGTCGTGCGCATTGTATGGGTGTGTGTTACGTTACATTCACTAGTAGGAGTGAGAAAAACATCACGGGGTGGTGCGCATTGTATGGGTGTGTGTTACGTTACATTCACTAGTAGGAGTGAGAAAAACATCACGGGGTGGTGCACATTGTATGGGTGTGTGTTACATTACATTCACTAGTAGGAGTGAGAAAAACATCACGGGGTGGTGCGCATTGTATGGGTGTGTGTTACATTACATTCACTAGTAGGAGTGAGAAAAACATCACGGGGTGGTGCGCATTGTATGGGTGTGTGTTACATTACATTCACTAGTAGGAGTGAGAAAAACATCACGGGGTGGTGCGCATTGTATGGGTGTGTGTTACATTACATTCACTAGTAGGAGTGAGAAAAACATCACGGGGTGGTGCGCATTGTATGGGTGTGTGTTACATTAGATTCACTAGTAGGAGTGAGAAAAACATCACGGGGTGGTGCGCATTGTATGGGTGTGTGTTACATTACATTCACTAGTAGGAGTGAGAAAAACATCACGGGGTGGTGCGCATTGTATGGGTGTGTGTTACATTAGATTCACTAGTAGGAGTGAGAAAAACATCACGGGGTGGTGCGCATTGTATGGGTGTGTGTTACATTAGATTCACTAGTAGGAGTGAGAGAAACATCACGGGGTGGTGCGCATTGTTTGGGTGTGTCTAACATTAGATTCACTAGTAGGAGTCAGAAAAACATCACGGGGTGGTGCGCATTGTATGGGTGTGTGTTACATTAGATTCACCAGTAGGAGTGAGAAAAACATCACGGGGTGGTGTGCATTGTATGGGTGTGTGTTACATTAGATTCACTAGTAGGAGTGAGAAAAACATCACGGGGTGGTGCGCATTGTATGGGTGTGTGTTACGTTAGATTCACTAGTAGGAGTGAGAAAAACATCACGGGGTGGTGCGCATTGTATGGGTGTGTGTTACATTACATTCACTAGTAGGAGTGAGAAAAACATCACGGGGTGGTGCGCATTGTATGGGTGTGTGTTACATTACATTCACTAGTAGGAGTGAGAAAAACATCACGGGGTGGTGCGCATTGTATGGGTGTGTGTTACATTACATTCACTAGTAGGAGTGAGAAAAATATCACGGGGTGGTGCGCATTGTATGGGTGTGTGTTACATTACATTCACTAGTAGGAGTGAGAAAAACATCACGGGGTGGTGCGCATTGTATGGGTGTGTGTTACATTAGATTCACTAGTAGGAGTGAGAAAAACATCACGGGGTGGTGCGCATTGTATGGGTGTGTGCCACATTAGATTCACTAGTAGGAGTGAGAAAAACATCACGGGGTGGTGCGCATTGTATGGGTGTGTGTTACATTGCATTCACTATTAGGAGTGAGAAAAACATCACGGGGTGGTGCGCATTGTACGGGTGTGTGTTACATTACATTCACTAGTAGGAGTGAGAAAAACATCACGGGGTGGTGCGCATTGTATGGGTGTGTGTTACATTAGATTCACTAGTAGGAGTGAGAAAAACATCACGGGGTGGTGCGCATTGTATGGGTGTGTGTTACATTACATTCACTAGTAGGAGTGAGAAAAACATCACGGGGTGGATCGCATTGTATGGGTGTCTGTTACATTACATTCACTAGTAGGAGTGAGAAAAACATCACGGGCTGGTGCGCATTGTATGAGTGTGTGTTACATTACATTCACTAGTAGGAGTGAGAAAAACATCACGGGGTGGTGCGCATTGTATGGGTGTGTGTTACATTACATTCACTAGTAGGAGTGAGAAAAGCATCACGGGGTGGTGCGCATTGTAAGGGTGTGTGTTACATTACATTCACTAGTAGGAGTGAGAAAAACATCACGGGGTGGTGCGCATTGTATGGGTGTGTGTTACATTACATTCACTAGTAGGAGTGAGAAAAACATCACGGGGTGGTGCGCATTGTATGGGTGTGTGTTACATTACATTCACTAGTAGGAGTGAGAAAAACATCACGGGGTGGTGCGCATTGTATGGGTGTGTGTTACATTACATTCACTAGTAGGAGTGAGAAAAACATCAGGGGTGGTGCGCATTGTATGGGTGTGTGTTACATTAGATTCACTAGTAGGAGTGAGAAAAACATCACGGGGTAGTGCGCATTGTATGGGTGTGTGTTACATTAGTTTCACTAGTAGGAGTGAGAAAAACATCACGGGGTGGTGCGAATTGTATGGGTGTGTGTTACATTACATTCACTATTAGGAGTGAGAAAAACATCACGGGGTGGTGCGCATTGTATGGGTGTGTGTTACATTAGATTCACTAGTAGGAGTGAGAAAAACATCACGGGGTGGTGCGCATTGTATGGGTGTGTGTTACATTAGATTCACTAGTAGGAGTGAGAAATACATCACGGGGTGGTGCGCATTGTATGGGTGTGTGTTACATTAGATTCACTAGTAGGAGTGAGAAAAACATCACGGGGTGGTGCGCATTGTATGGGTGTGTGTTACATTAGATTCACTAGTAGGAGTGAGAAAAACATCACGGGGTGGTGCGCATTGTATGGGTGTGTGTTACATTACATTCACTAGTAGGAGTGAGAAAAACATCACGGGGTGGTGCGCATTGTATGGGTGTGTGTTATATTACATTCACTAGTAGGAGTGAGAAAAAAATCACGGGGTGGTGCGCATTGTATGGGTGTGTGTTACATTACATTCACTAGTACGAGTGAGAAAAACATCACGGGGTGGTGCTCATTGTATGGGTGTGTGTTACATTACATTCACTATTAGGAGTGAGAAAAACATCACGGGGTGGTGCGCATTGTATGGGTGTGTGTTACATTACATTCACTAGTAGGAGTGAGAAACACATCACGGGGTGGTGCGCATCGTATGGGTGTGTGTTACATTACGTTCACTAGTAGGAGTGAGAAAAACATCACAGGGTGGTGCGCATTGTATGGGTGTGTGTTACATTACATTCACTAGTAGGAGTGAGAAAAACATCACTTTGTGGTTCGCATTGTATGGGTGGGTGTTACATTACATTCACTAGTAGGTGTGAGAAAAACATCACGGGGTGGTGCGCATTTTATGGATGTGTGTTACATTATATTCACTAGTAGGAGTGAGAAAAACATCACGGGGTGGTGTGTATCGGAAGGTCTGAATTAGGATAGGCAGTGAGTGGCAATGTAGGATGGAGAAAAGCACCGCGGGGTGGTCAGCATGGGGAGGTCAGGGAACATGCAGTGGCAATATAGGATAGGTTTCTGAAAAACATCGCGGGGTGGTGCGCATTGTATGGGTGTGTGTTACATTACATTCACTAGTAGGAGTGAGAAAAACATCACGGGGTGGTGCGCATTGTATGGGTGTGTGTTACATTAGATTCACTAGTAGGAGTGAGAAAAACATCACGGGGTGGTGCGCATTGTATGGGTGTGTGTTACATTAGTTTCACTAGTAGGAGTGAGAAAAACATCACGGGGTGGTGCGAATTGTATGGGTGTGTGTTACATTACATTCACTAGTAGGAGTGAGAAAAACATCACGGGGTGGTGCGCATTGTATGGGTGTGTGTTACATTAGATTCACTAGTAGGAGTGAGAAAAACATCACGGGGTGGTGTGAATCGGAGGGTCTGAATTAGGATAGGCAGTGAGTGGCAATGTAGGATGGAGAAAAGCACCGCGGGGTGGTCAGCATGGGGAGGTCAGGGAACATGAAGTGGCAATGTAGGATAGGTTTCTGAAAAACATCGCCTGGTGGTGCGCATTGTATGGGTGTGTGTTACATTAGATTCACTAGTAGGAGTGAGAAAAACATCACGGGGTGGTGCGCATTGTATGAGTGTGTGTTACATTACATTCACTATTAGGAGTGAGAAAAACATCACTGGGTGGTGCGCATTGTATGGGTGTGTGTTACATTACATTCACTAGTAGGAGTGAGAAAAACATCACGGGGTGGTGCGCATTGTATGGGTGTGTGTTACATTACATTCACTAGTAGGAGTGAGAAAAACATCACGGGGTGGTGCGCATTGTATGGGTGTGTGTTACATTACATTCACTAGTAGGAGTGAGAAAAACATCACGGGGTGGTGCGCATTGTATGGGTGGGTGTTATATTACATTCACTAGTAGGTGTGAGAAAAACATCACGGGGTGGTGCGCATTTTATGGATGTGTGTTACATTATATTCACTAGTAGGAATGAGAAAAACATCACGGGGTGGTGTGAATCGGAAGGTCTGAATTAGGATAGGCAGTGAGTGGCAATGTAGGATGGAGAAAAGCACCGCGGGGTGGTCAGCATCGGGAGGTCAGGGAACATGCAGTGGCAATATAGGATAGGTTTCTGAAAAACATCGCGGGGTGGTGCGCATTGTATGGGTGTGTGTTACATTACATTCACTAGTAGGAGTGAGAAAAACATCACGGGTTGGTGCACACTGTATGGGTGTGTGTTACATTACATTCACTAGTAGGAGTGAGAAAAACATCACGGGGTAGTGCGCATTGTATGGGTGTGTGTTACATTACATTCACTAGTAGGAGTGAGAAAAACGTCACGTGGTGGTGCGCATTGTATGGGTGTGTGTTACATTACATTCACTAGTAGGAGTGAGAAAAACATCACGGGGTGGTGCGCATTGTATGGGTGTGTGTTACATTAGATTCACTAGTAGGAGTGAGAAAAACATCACGGGGTGGTGCGCATTGTATGGGTGTGTGTTACATTACATTCACTAGTAGGAGTGAGAAAAACATCACGGAGTGGTGCGCATTGTATGGGTGTGTGTTACATTACATTCACTAGTAGGAGTGAGAAAAACATCACGGGGTGGTGCGCATTGTATGGGTGTGTGTTACATTACATTCACTAGTAGGAGTGAGAAAAACATCACGGGGTGGTGCGCATTGTATGGGTGTGTGTTACATTAGATTCACTAGTAGGAGTGAGAAAAACATCACGGGGTGGTGCGCATTGTATGGGTGTGTGTTACATTAGATTCACTAGTAGGAGTGAGAAAAACATCACGGGGTGGTGCGCATTGCATGGGTGTGTGCTACATTACATTCACTAGTAGGAGTGAGAAAAACATCACGGGGTGGTGCGCATTGTATGGGTGTGTGTTACATTACATTCACTAGTAGGAGTGAGAAAAACATCATGGGGTGGTGCGCATTGTATGGGTGTGTGTTACATTCACTAGTAGGAGTGAGAAAAACATCACGGGGTGGTGCGCATTGTATGGGTGTTTGATACATTACATTCACTAGTAGGAGTGAGAAAAACATCACGGGGTGGTCCACATTGTATGGGTGTGTGTTACATTACATTCACTAGTAGGAGTGAGAAAAACATCACGGGGTGGTGCGCATTGTATGGGTGTGTGTTACATTAGATTCACTAGTAGGAGTGAGAAAAACATCACGGGGTGGTGCGCATTGTATGGGTGTGTGTTACATTAGATTCACTAGTAGGAGTGAGAAATACATCACGGGGTGGTGCGCATTGTATGGGTGTGTGTTACATTAGATTCACTAGTAGGAGTGAGAAAAACATCACGGGGTGGTGCGCATTGTATGGGTGTGTGTTACATTAGATTCACTAGTAGGAGTGAGAAAAACATCACGGGGTGGTGCGCATTGTATGGGTGTGTGTTACATTACATTCACTAGTAGGAGTGAGAAAAACATCACGGGGTGGTGCGCATTGTATGGGTGTGTGTTATATTACATTCACTAGTAGGAGTGAGAAAAAAATCACGGGGTGGTGCGCATTGTATGGGTGTGTGTTACATTACATTCACTAGTACGAGTGAGAAAAACATCACGGGGTGGTGCTCATTGTATGGGTGTGTGTTACATTACATTCACTATTAGGAGTGAGAAAAACATCACGGGGTGGTGCGCATTGTATGGGTGTGTGTTACATTACATTCACTAGTAGGAGTGAGAAACACATCACGGGGTGGTGCGCATCGTATGGGTGTGTGTTACATTACGTTCACTAGTAGGAGTGAGAAAAACATCACAGGGTGGTGCGCATTGTATGGGTGTGTGTTACATTACATTCACTAGTAGGAGTGAGAAAAACATCACTTTGTGGTTCGCATTGTATGGGTGGGTGTTACATTACATTCACTAGTAGGTGTGAGAAAAACATCACGGGGTGGTGCGCATTTTATGGATGTGTGTTACATTATATTCACTAGTAGGAGTGAGAAAAACATCACGGGGTGGTGTGTATCGGAAGGTCTGAATTAGGATAGGCAGTGAGTGGCAATGTAGGATGGAGAAAAGCACCGCGGGGTGGTCAGCATGGGGAGGTCAGATAACATGCAGTGGCAATATAGGATAGGTTTCTGAAAAACATCGCGGGGTGGTGCGCATTGTATGGGTGTGTGTTACATTACATTCACTAGTAGGAGTGAGAAAAACATCACGGGGTGGTGCGCATTGTATGGGTGTGTGTTACATTAGATTCACTAGTAGGAGTGAGAAAAACATCACGGGGTGGTGCGCATTGTATGGGTGTGTGTTACATTAGTTTCACTAGTAGGAGTGAGAAAAACATCACGGGGTGGTGCGAATTGTATGGGTGTGTGTTACATTACATTCACTAGTAGGAGTGAGAAAAACATCACGGGGTGGTGCGCATTGTATGGGTGTGTGTTACATTAGATTCACTAGTAGGAGTGAGAAAAACATCACGGGGTGGTGTGAATCGGAGGGTCTGAATTAGGATAGGCAGTGAGTGGCAATGTAGGATGGAGAAAAGCACCGCGGGGTGGTCAGCATGGGGAGGTCAGGGAACATGAAGTGGCAATGTAGGATAGGTTTCTGAAAAACATCGCCTGGTGGTGCGCATTGTATGGGTGTGTGTTACATTAGATTCACTAGTAGGAGTGAGAAAAACATCACGGGGTGGTGCGCATTGTATGAGTGTGTGTTACATTACATTCACTATTAGGAGTGAGAAAAACATCACGGGGTGGTGCGCATTGTATGGGTGTGTGTTACATTACATTCACTAGTAGGAGTGAGAAAAACATCACGGGGTGGTGCGCATTGTATGGGTGTGTGTTACATTACATTCACTAGTAGGAGTGAGAAAAACATCACGGGGTGGTGCGCATTGTATGGGTGTGTGTTACATTACATTCACTAGTAGGAGTGAGAAAAACATCACGGGGTGGTGCGCATTGTATGGGTGGGTGTTATATTACATTCACTAGTAGGTGTGAGAAAAACATCACGGGGTGGTGCGCATTTTATGGATGTGTGTTACATTATATTCACTAGTAGGAATGAGAAAAACATCACGGGGTGGGGTGAATCGGAAGGTCTGAATTAGGATAGACAGTGAGTGGCAATGTAGGATGGAGAAAAGCACCGCGGGGTGGTCAGCATCGGGAGGTCAGGGAACATGCAGTGGCAATATAGGATAGGTTTCTGAAAAACATCGCGGGGTGGTGCGCATTGTATGGGTGTGTGTTACATTACATTCACTAGTAGGAGTGAGAAAAACATCACGGGTTGGTGCACACTGTATGGGTGTGTGTTACATTACATTCACTAGTAGGAGTGAGAAAAACATCACGGGGTAGTGCGCATTGTATGGGTGTGTGTTACATTACATTCACTAGTAGGAGTGAGAAAAACGTCACGTGGTGGTGCGCATTGTATGGGTGTGTGTTACATTACATTCACTAGTAGGAGTGAGAAAAACATCACGGGGTGGTGCGCATTGTATGGGTGTGTGTTACATTAGATTCACTAGTAGGAGTGAGAAAAACATCACGGGGTGGTGCGCATTGTATGGGTGTGTGTTACATTACATTCACTAGTAGGAGTGAGAAAAACATCACGGAGTGGTGCGCATTGTATGGGTGTGTGTTACATTACATTCACTAGTAGGAGTGAGAAAAACATCACGGGGTGGTGCGCATTGTATGGGTGTGTGTTACATTACATTCACTAGTAGGAGTGAGAAAAACATCACGGGGTGGTGCGCATTGTATGGGTGTGTGTTACATTAGATTCACTAGTAGGAGTGAGAAAAACATCACGGGGTGGTGCGCATTGTATGGGTGTGTGTTACATTAGATTCACTAGTAGGAGTGAGAAAAACATCACGGGGTGGTGCGCATTGCATGGGTGTGTGCTACATTACATTCACTAGTAGGAGTGAGAAAAACATCACGGGGTGGTGCGCATTGTATGGGTGTGTGTTACATTACATTCACTAGTAGGAGTGAGAAAAACATCATGGGGTGGTGCGCATTGTATGGGTGTGTGTTACATTCACTAGTAGGAGTGAGAAAAACATCACGGGGTGGTGCGCATTGTATGGGTGTTTGATACATTACATTCACTAGTAGGAGTGAGAAAAACATCACGGGGTGGTCCACATTGTATGGGTGTGTGTTACATTACATTCACTAGTAGGAGTGAGAAAAACATCACGGGGTGGTGCGCATTGTATGGGTGTGTGTTACATTACATTCACTGGTAGGAGTGAGAAAAACATCACGGGGTGGTGCGCATTGTATGGGTGTGTGTTACATTACATTCACTACTAGGAGTAAGAAAAACATCACGGGGTGGTGCGCATTGCATGGGTGTGTGTTACATTACATTCACTAGTAGGTGTGAGAAAAACATCACGGGGTGGTGCGCATTGTATGGGTGTGTGTTACATTACATTCACTAGTAGGAGTGAGAAAAACATCACGGGGTGGTGCGCATTGTATGGGTGTGTGTTACATTACATTCACTAGTAGGAGTAAGAAAAACATCACGTGGTGGTGCGCATTGTATGGGTGTGTGTTACATTAGATTCACTAGTAGGAGTGAGAAAAACATCACGGGGTGGTGCGCATTGTATGGGTGTGTGTTACATTACATTCACTAGTAGGAGTGAGAAAAACATCACGGGGTGGTGCGCATTGTATGGGTGTGTGTTACATTAGATACACTAGTAGGAGTGAGAAAAACATCACGGGGTGGTGCGCATTGTATGGGTGTGTGTTACATTACATTCACTAGTAGGAGTGAGAAAAACATCACGGGGTGGTGCGCATTGTATGGGTGTGTGTTACATTAGATTCACTAGTAGGAGTGAGAAAAACATCACGGGGTGGTGCGCACTGTATGGGTGTGTGTTACATTAGATTCACTAGTAGGAGTGAGAAAAACATCACGGGGTGGTGCGCATTGTATGGGTGTGTGTTACATTAGATTCACTAGTAGGAGTGAGAAAAACATCACGGGGTGGTGCGCATTGTATGGGTGTGTGTTACATTACATTCACTAGTAGGAGTGAGAAAAACATCACGGGGTGGTGCGCATTGTATGGGTGTGTGTTACATTAGATTCACTAGTAGGAGTGAGAAAAACATCACGGGGTGGTGCGCATTGTATGGGTGTGTGTTACATTAGTTTCACTAGTAGGAGTGAGAAAAACATCACGGGGTGGTGCGAATTGTATGGGTGTGTGTTACATTACATTCACTAGTAGGAGTGAGAAAAACATCACGGGGTGGTGCGCATTGTATGGGTGTGTGTTACATTAGATTCACTAGTAGGAGTGAGAAAAACATCACGGGGTGGTGCGCATTGTATGGGTGTGTGTTACATTAGATTCACTAGTAGGAGTGAGAAATACATCACGGGGTGGTGCGCATTGTATGGGTGTGTGTTACATTAGATTCACTAGTAGGAGTGAGAAAAACATCACGGGGTGGTGCGCATTGTATGGGTGTGTGTTACATTAGATTCACTAGTAGGAGTGAGAAAAACATCACGGGGTGGTGCGCATTGTATCGGTGTGTGTTACATTACATTCACTAGTAGGAGTGAGAAAAACATCAAGGGGTGGTGCGCATTGTATGGGTGTGTGTTACATTACATTCACTAGTAGGAGTGAGAAAAACCTCACGGGGTGGTGCGCATTGTATGGGTGTGTGTTACATTACATTCACTAGTAGGAGTGAGAAAAACATCACGGGGTGGTGTGAATCGGAGGGTCTGAATTAGGATAGGCAGTGAGTGGCAACGTAGGATGGAGAAAAGCACCGCGGGGGGGTCAGCATGGGGAGGTCAGGGAACATGCAATGGCAATGTAGGATAGGTTTCTGAAAAACATCGCGTGGTGGTGCGCATTGTATGGGTGTGTGTTACATTACATTCACTAGTAGGAGTGAGAGAAACATCACGGGGTGGTGCGCATTGTATGGGTGTGTGTTACATTACATTCACTAGTAGGAGTGAGAAAAACATCACGGGGTGGTGCGCATTGTATGGGTGTGTGTTATATTACATTCACTAGTAGGAGTGAGAAAAAAATGACGGGGTGGTGCGCATTTTATGGGTGTGTGTTACATTACATTCACTATTAGGAGTGAGAAAAACATCACGGGGTGGTGCGCATTGTATGGGTGTTGGTTACATTACATTCACTAGTAGGAGTGAGAAAAACATCACGTGGTGGTGCGCATCGTATGGGTGTGTGTTACATTACGTTCACTAGTAGGAGTGAGAAAAACATCACAGGGTGGTGCGCATTGTATGGGTGTGTGTTACATTACATTCACTAGTAGGAGTGAGAAAAACATCACTTTGTGGTTCGCATTGTATGGGTGGGTGTTACATTACATTCACTAGTAGGTGTGAGAAAAACATCACGGGGTGGTGCGCATTTTATGGATGTGTGTTACATTATATTCACTAGTAGGAGTGAGAAAAACATCACGGGGTGGTGTGAATCGGAGGGTCTGAATTAGGATAGGCAGTGAGTGGCAATGTAGGATGGAGAAAAGCACCGCGGGGGGGTCAGCATGGGGAGGTCAGGGAACATGCAATGGCAATGTAGGATAGGTTTCTGAAAAACATCGCGTGGTGGTGCGCATTGTATGGGTGTGTGTTACATTACATTCACTAGTAGGAGTGAGAGAAACATCACGGGGTGGTGCGCATTGTATGGGTGTGTGTTACATTACATTCACTAGTAGGAGTGAGAAAAACATCACGGGGTGGTGCGCATTGTATGGGTGTGTGTTATATTACATTCACTAGTAGGAGTGAGAAAAAAATCACGGGGTGGTGCGCATTGTATGGGTGTGTGTTACATTACATTCACTAGTACGAGTGAGAAAAACATCACGGGGTGGTGCTCATTGTATGGGTGTGTGTTACATTACATTCACTATTAGGAGTGAGAAAAACATCACGGGGTGGTGCGCATTGTATGGGTGTGTGTTACATTACATTCACTAGTAGGAGTGAGAAACACATCACGGGGTGGTGCACATCGTATGGGTGTGTGTTACATTACGTTCACTAGTAGGAGTGAGAAAAACATCACAGGGTGGTGCGCATTGTATGGGTGTGTGTTACATTACATTCACTAGTAGGAGTGAGAAAAACATCACGGAGTGGTGCGCATTGTATGGGTGTGTGTTACATTACATTCACTAGTAGGAGTGAGAAAAACATCACGGGGTGGTGCGCATTGTATGGGTGTGTGTTACATTATATTCACTAGTAGGAGTGAGAAAAACATCACGGGGTGGTGCGCATTGTATGGGTGTGTGTTACATTAGATTCACTAGTAGGAGTGAGAAAAACATCACGGGGTGGTGCGCATTGTATGGGTGTGTGTTACATTAGATTCACTAGTAGGAGTGAGAAAAACATCACGGGGTGGTGCGCATTGCATGGGTGTGTGCTACATTACATTCACTAGTAGGAGTGAGAAAAACATCACGGGGTGGTGCGCATTGTATGGGTGTGTGTTACATTACATTCACTAGTAGGAGTGAGAAAAACATCATGGGGTGGTGCGCATTGTATGGGTGTGTGTTACATTCACTAGTAGGAGTGAGAAAAACATCACGGGGTGGTGCGCATTGTATGGGTGTTTGATACATTACATTCACTAGTAGGAGTGAGAAAAACATCACGGGGTGGTCCACATTGTATGGGTGTGTGTTACATTACATTCACTAGTAGGAGTGAGAAAAACATCACGGGGTGGTGCGCATTGTATGGGTGTGTGTTACATTAGATTCACTAGTAGGAGTGAGAAAAACATCACGGGGTGGTGCGCATTGTATGGGTGTGTGTTACATTAGATTCACTAGTAGGAGTGAGAAATACATCACGGGGTGGTGCGCATTGTATGGGTGTGTGTTACATTAGATTCACTAGTAGGAGTGAGAAAAACATCACGGGGTGGTGCGCATTGTATGGGTGTGTGTTACATTAGATTCACTAGTAGGAGTGAGAAAAACATCACGGGGTGGTGCGCATTGTATGGGTGTGTGTTACATTACATTCACTAGTAGGAGTGAGAAAAACATCACGGGGTGGTGCGCATTGTATGGGTGTGTGTTATATTACATTCACTAGTAGGAGTGAGAAAAAAATCACGGGGTGGTGCGCATTGTATGGGTGTGTGTTACATTACATTCACTAGTACGAGTGAGAAAAACATCACGGGGTGGTGCTCATTGTATGGGTGTGTGTTACATTACATTCACTATTAGGAGTGAGAAAAACATCACGGGGTGGTGCGCATTGTATGGGTGTGTGTTACATTACATTCACTAGTAGGAGTGAGAAACACATCACGGGGTGGTGCGCATCGTATGGGTGTGTGTTACATTACGTTCACTAGTAGGAGTGAGAAAAACATCACAGGGTGGTGCGCATTGTATGGGTGTGTGTTACATTACATTCACTAGTAGGAGTGAGAAAAACATCACTTTGTGGTTCGCATTGTATGGGTGGGTGTTACATTACATTCACTAGTAGGTGTGAGAAAAACATCACGGGGTGGTGCGCATTTTATGGATGTGTGTTACATTATATTCACTAGTAGGAGTGAGAAAAACATCACGGGGTGGTGTGTATCAGAAGGTCTGAATTAGGATAGGCAGTGAGTGGCAATGTAGGATGGAGAAAAGCACCGCGGGGTGGTCAGCATGGGGAGGTCAGGGAACATGCAGTGGCAATATAGGATAGGTTTCTGAAAAACATCGCGGGGTGGTGCGCATTGTATGGGTGTGTGTTACATTACATTCACTAGTAGGAGTGAGAAAAACATCACGGGGTGGTGCGCATTGTATGGGTGTGTGTTACATTAGATTCACTAGTAGGAGTGAGAAAAACATCACGGGGTGGTGCGCATTGTATGGGTGTGTGTTACATTAGTTTCACTAGTAGGAGTGAGAAAAACATCACGGGGTGGTGCGAATTGTATGGGTGTGTGTTACATTACATTCACTAGTAGGAGTGAGAAAAACATCACGGGGTGGTGCGCATTGTATGGGTGTGTGTTACATTAGATTCACTAGTAGGAGTGAGAAAAACATCACGGGGTGGTGTGAATCGGAGGGTCTGAATTAGGATAGGCAGTGAGTGGCAATGTAGGATGGAGAAAAGCACCGCGGGGTGGTCAGCATGGGGAGGTCAGGGAACATGAAGTGGCAATGTAGGATAGGTTTCTGAAAAACATCGCCTGGTGGTGCGCATTGTATGGGTGTGTGTTACATTAGATTCACTAGTAGGAGTGAGAAAAACATCACGGGGTGGTGCGCATTGTATGAGTGTGTGTTACATTACATTCACTATTAGGAGTGAGAAAAACATCACGGGGTGGTGCGCATTGTATGGGTGTGTGTTACATTACATTCACTAGTAGGAGTGAGAAAAACATCACGGGGTGGTGCGCATTGTATGGGTGTGTGTTACATTACATTCACTAGTAGGAGTGAGAAAAACATCACGGGGTGGTGCGCATTGTATGGGTGTGTGTTACATTACATTCACTAGTAGGAGTGAGAAAAACATCACGGGGTGGTGCGCATTGTATGGGTGGGTGTTATATTACATTCACTAGTAGGTGTGAGAAAAACATCACGGGGTGGTGCGCATTTTATGGATGTGTGTTACATTATATTCACTAGTAGGAATGAGAAAAACATCACGGGGTGGGGTGAATCGGAAGGTCTGAATTAGGATAGACAGTGAGTGGCAATGTAGGATGGAGAAAAGCACCGCGGGGTGGTCAGCATCGGGAGGTCAGGGAACATGCAGTGGCAATATAGGATAGGTTTCTGAAAAACATCGCGGGGTGGTGCGCATTGTATGGGTGTGTGTTACATTACATTCACTAGTAGGAGTGAGAAAAACATCACGGGGTAGTGCGCATTGTATGGGTGTGTGTTACATTACATTCACTAGTAGGAGTGAGAAAAACGTCACGTGGTGGTGCGCATTGTATGGGTGTGTGTTACATTACATTCACTAGTAGGAGTGAGAAAAACACCACGGGGTGGTGCGCATTGTATGGGTGTGTGTTACATTAGATTCACTAGTAGGAGTGAGAAAAACATCACGGGGTGGTGCGCATTGTATGGGTGTGTGTTACATTACATTCACTAGTAGGAGTGAGAAAAACATCACGGAGTGGTGCGCATTGTATGGGTGTGTGTTACATTACATTCACTAGTAGGAGTGAGAAAAACATCACGGGGTGGTGCGCATTGTATGGGTGTGTGTTACATTACATTCACTAGTAGGAGTGAGAAAAACATCACGGGGTGGTGCGCATTGTATGGGTGTGTGTTACATTAGATTCACTAGTAGGAGTGAGAAAAACATCACGGGGTGGTGCGCATTGTATGGGTGTGTGTTACATTAGATTCACTAGTAGGAGTGAGAAAAACATCACGGGGTGGTGCGCATTGCATGGGTGTGTGCTACATTACATTCACTAGTAGGAGTGAGAAAAACATCACGGGGTGGTGCGCATTGTATGGGTGTGTGTTACATTACATTCACTAGTAGGAGTGAGAAAAACATCATGGGGTGGTGCGCATTGTATGGGTGTGTGTTACATTCACTAGTAGGAGTGAGAAAAACATCACGGGGTGGTGCGCATTGTATGGGTGTTTGATACATTACATTCACTAGTAGGAGTGAGAAAAACATCACGGGGTGGTCCACATTGTATGGGTGTGTGTTACATTACATTCACTAGTAGGAGTGAGAAAAACATCACGGGGTGGTGCGCATTGTATGGGTGTGTGTTACATTACATTCACTGGTAGGAGTGAGAAAAACATCACGGGGTGGTGCGCATTGTATGGGTGTGTGTTACATTACATTCACTACTAGGAGTAAGAAAAACATCACGGGGTGGTGCGCATTGCATGGGTGTGTGTTACATTACATTCACTAGTAGGAGTGAGAAAAACATCACGGGGTGGTGCGCATTGTATGGGTGTGTGTTACATTACATTCACTAGTAGGAGTGAGAAAAACATCACGGGGTGGTGCGCATTGTATGGGTGTGTGTTACATTACATTCACTAGTAGGAGTAAGAAAAACATCACGTGGTGGTGCGCATTGTATGGGTGTGTGTTACATTAGATTCACTAGTAGGAGTGAGAAAAACATCACGGGGTGGTGCGCATTGTATGGGTGTGTGTTACATTACATTCACTAGTAGGAGTGAGAAAAACATCACGGGGTGGTGCGCATTGTATGGGTGTGTGTTACATTACATTCACTAGTAGGAGTGAGAAAAACATCACGGGGTGGTGCGCATTGTATGGGTGTGTGTTACATTAGATTCACTAGTAGGAGTGAGAAAAACATCACGGGGTGGTGCGCACTGTATGGGTGTGTGTTACATTAGATTCACTAGTAGGAGTGAGAAAAACATCACGGGGTGGTGCGCATTGTATGGGTGTGTGTTACATTAGATTCACTAGTAGGAGTGAGAAAAACATCACGGGGTGGTGCGCATTGTATGGGTGTGTGTTACATTACATTCACTAGTAGGAGTGAGAAAAACATCACGGGGTGGTGCGCATTGTATGGGTGTGTGTTACATTAGATTCACTAGTAGGAGTGAGAAAAACATCACGGGGTGGTGCGCATTGTATGGGTGTGTGTTACATTAGTTTCACTAGTAGGAGTGAGAAAAACATCACGGGGTGGTGCGAATTGTATGGGTGTGTGTTACATTACATTCACTAGTAGGAGTGAGAAAAACATCACGGGGTGGTGCGCATTGTATGGGTGTGTGTTACATTAGATTCACTAGTAGGAGTGAGAAAAACATCACGGGGTGGTGCGCATTGTATGGGTGTGTGTTACATTAGATTCACTAGTAGGAGTGAGAAATACATCACGGGGTGGTGCGCATTGTATGGGTGTGTGTTACATTAGATTCACTAGTAGGAGTGAGAAAAACATCACGGGGTGGTGCGCATTGTATGGGTGTGTGTTACATTAGATTCACTAGTAGGAGTGAGAAAAACATCACGGGGTGGTGCGCATTGTATCGGTGTGTGTTACATTACATTCACTAGTAGGAGTGAGAAAAACATCAAGGGGTGGTGCGCATTGTATGGGTGTGTGTTACATTACATTCACTAGTAGGAGTGAGAAAAACCTCACGGGGTGGTGCGCATTGTATGGGTGTGTGTTACATTACATTCACTAGTAGGAGTGAGAAAAACATCACGGGGTGGTGTGAATCGGAGGGTCTGAATTAGGATAGGCAGTGAGTGGCAACGTAGGATGGAGAAAAGCACCGCGGGGGGGTCAGCATGGGGAGGTCAGGGAACATGCAATGGCAATGTAGGATAGGTTTCTGAAAAACATCGCGTGGTGGTGCGCATTGTATGGGTGTGTGTTACATTACATTCACTAGTAGGAGTGAGAGAAACATCACGGGGTGGTGCGCATTGTATGGGTGTGTGTTACATTACATTCACTAGTAGGAGTGAGAAAAACATCACGGGGTGGTGCGCATTGTATGGGTGTGTGTTATATTACATTCACTAGTAGGAGTGAGAAAAAAATGACGGGGTGGTGCGCATTTTATGGGTGTGTGTTACATTACATTCACTATTAGGAGTGAGAAAAACATCACGGGGTGGTGCGCATTGTATGGGTGTGTGTTACATTACATTCACTAGTAGGAGTGAGAAAAACATCACGTGGTGGTGCGCATCGTATGGGTGTGTGTTACATTACGTTCACTAGTAGGAGTGAGAAAAACATCACAGGGTGGTGCGCATTGTATGGGTGTGTGTTACATTACATTCACTAGTAGGAGTGAGAAAAACATCACTTTGTGGTTCGCATTGTATGGGTGGGTGTTACATTACATTCACTAGTAGGTGTGAGAAAAACATCACGGGGTGGTGCGCATTTTATGGATGTGTGTTACATTATATTCACTAGTAGGAGTGAGAAAAACATCACGGGGTGGTGTGAATCGGAGGGTCTGAATTAGGATAGGCAGTGAGTGGCAATGTAGGATGTAGAAAAGCACCGCGGGGGGGTCAGCATGGGGAGGTCAGGGAACATGCAATGGCAATGTAGGATAGGTTTCTGAAAAACATCGCGTGGTGGTGCGCATTGTATGGGTGTGTGTTACATTACATTCACTAGTAGGAGTGAGAGAAACATCACGGGGTGGTGCGCATTGTATGGGTGTGTGTTACATTACATTCACTAGTAGGAGTGAGAAAAACATCACGGGGTGGTGCGCATTGTATGGGTGTGTGTTATATTACATTCACTAGTAGGAGTGAGAAAAAAATCACGGGGTGGTGCGCATTGTATGGGTGTGTGTTACATTACATTCACTAGTACGAGTGAGAAAAACATCACGGGGTGGTGCTCATTGTATGGGTGTGTGTTACATTACATTCACTATTAGGAGTGAGAAAAACATCACGGGGTGGTGCGCATTGTATGGGTGTGTGTTACATTACATTCACTAGTAGGAGTGAGAAACACATCACGGGGTGGTGCGCATCGTATGGGTGTGTGTTACATTACGTTCACTAGTAGGAGTGAGAAAAACATCACAGGGTGGTGCGCATTGTATGGGTGTGTGTTACATTACATTCACTAGTAGGAGTGAGAAAAACATCACTTTGTGGTTCGCATTGTATGGGTGGGTGTTACATTACATTCACTAGTAGGTGTGAGAAAAACATCACGGGGTGGTGCGCATTTTATGGATGTGTGTTACATTATATTCACTAGTAGGAGTGAGAAAAACATCACGGGGTGGTGTGTATCGGAAGGTCTGAATTAGGATAGGCAGTGAGTGGCAATGTAGGATGGAGAAAAGCACCGCGGGGTGGTCAGCATGGGGAGGTCAGGGAACATGCAGTGGCAATATAGGATAGGTTTCTGAAAAACATCGCGGGGTGGTGCGCATTGTATGGGTGTGTGTTACATTACATTCACTAGTAGGAGTGAGAAAAACATCACGGGGTGGTGCGCATTGTATGGGTGTGTGTTACATTAGATTCACTAGTAGGAGTGACAAAAACATCACGGGGTGGTGCGCATTGTATGGGTGTGTGTTACATTAGTTTCACTAGTAGGAGTGAGAAAAACATCACGGGGTGGTGCGAATTGTATGGGTGTGTGTTACATTACATTCACTAGTAGGAGTGAGAAAAACATCACGGGGTGGTGCGCATTGTATGGGTGTGTGTTACATTAGATTCACTAGTAGGAGTGAGAAAAACATCACGGGGTGGTGTGAATCGGAGGGACTGAATTAGGATAGGCAGTGAGTGGCAATGTAGGATGAAGAAAAGCACCGCGGGGTGGTCAGCATGGGGAGGTCAGGGAACATGAAGTGGCAATGTAGGATAGGTTTATGAAAAACATCGCGTGGTGGTGCGCATTGTATGGGTGTGTGTTACATTAGATTCACTAGTAGGAGTGAGAAAAACATCACGGGGTGGTGCGCATTGTATGAGTGTGTGTTACATTACATTCACTATTAGGAGTGAGAAAAACATCACGGGGTGGTGCGCATTGTATGGGTGTGTGTTACATTACATTCACTAGTAGGAGTGAGAAAAACATCACGGGGTGGTGCGCATTGTATGGGTGTGTGTTACATTACATTCACTAGTAGGAGTGAGAAAAACATCACGGGGTGGTGCGCATTGTATGGGTGTGTGTTACATTACATTCACTAGTAGGAGTGAGAAAAACATCACGGGGTGGTGCGCATTGTATGGGTGGGTGTTATATTACATTCACTAGTAGGTGTGAGAAAAACATCACGGGGTGGTGCGCATTTTATGGATGTGTGTTACATTATATTCACTAGTAGGAATGAGAAAAACATCACGGGGTGGTGTGAATCGGAAGGTCTGAATTAGGATAGGCAGTGAGTGGCAATGTAGGATGGAGAAAAGCACCGCGGGGTGGTCAGCATGGGGAGGTCAGGGAACATGCAGTGGCAATATAGGATAGGTTTCTGAAAAACATCGCGGGGTGGTGCGCATTGTATGGGTGTGTGTTACATTACATTCACTAGTAGGAGTGAGAAAAACATCACGGGTTGGTGCACACTGTATGGGTGTGTGTTACATTACATTCACTAGTAGGAGTGAGAAAAACATCACGGGGTAGTGCGCATTGTATGGGTGTGTGTTACATTACATTCACTAGTAGGAGTGAGAAAAATATCACGGGGTGGTGCGCATTGTATGGGTGTGTGTTACATTACATTCACTAGTAGGAGTGAGAAAAACATCACGGGGTGGTGCGCATTGTATGGGTGTGTGTTACATTAGATTCACTAGTAGGAGTGAGAAAAACATCACGGGGTGGTGCGCATTGTATCGGTGTGTGTTACATTACATTCACTAGTAGGAGTGAGAAAAACATCACGGAGTGGTGCGCATTTTATGGGTGTGTGTTACATTACATTCACTAGTAGGAGTGAGAAAAACATCACGGGGTGGTGCGCATTGTATGGGTGTGTGTTACATTACATTCACTAGTAGGAGTGAGAAAAACATCACGGGGTGGTGCGCATTGTATGGTTGTGTGTTACATTAGATTCACTAGTAGGAGTGAGAAAAACATCACGGGGTGGTGCGCATTGTATGGGTGTGTGTTACATTAGATTCACTAGTAGGAGTGAGAAAAACATCACGGGGTGGTGCGCATTGCATGGGTGTGTGCTACATTACATTCACTAGTAGGAGTGAGAAAAACATCACGGGGTGGTGCGCATTGTATGGGTGTGTGTTACATTACATTCACTAGTAGGAGTGAGAAAAACATCACGGGGTGGTGCGCATTGTATGGGTGTGTGTTACATTCACTAGTAGGAGTGAGAAAAACATCACGGGGTGGTGTGCATTGTATGGGTGTTTGATACATTACATTCACTAGTAGGAGTGAGAAAAACATCACGGGGTGGTGCACATTGTATGGGTGTGTGTTACATTACATTCACTAGTAGGAGTGAGAAAAACATCACGGGGTGGTGCGCATTGTATGGGTGTGTGTTACATTACATTCACTAGTAGGAGTGAGAAAAACATCACGGGGTGGTGCGCATTGTATGGGTGTGTGTTATATTACATTCACTAGTAGGAGTAAGAAAAACATCACGGGGTGGTGCGCATTGCATGGGTGTGTGTTACATTACATTCAATAGTAGGAGTGAGAAAAACATCACGGGGTGGTGCGCATTGTATGGGTGTGTGTTACATTACATTCACTAGTAGGAGTGAGAAAAACATCACGGGGTGGTGCGCATTGTATGGGTGTGTGTTACATTACATTCACTAGTAGGAGTAAGAAAAACATCACGTGGTGGTGCGCATTGTATGGGTGTGTGTTACATTACATTCACTAGTAGGAGTGAGAAAAACATCACGGGGTGGTGCGCATTGCATGGGTGTGTGTTACATTACATTCACTAGTAGGAGTGAGAAAAACATCACGGGGTGGTGCGCATTGTATGGGTGTGTGTTACATTAGATACACTAGTAGGAGTGAGAAAAACATCACGGGGTGGTGCGCATTGTATGGGTGTGTGTTACATTACATTCACTAGTAGGAGTGAGAAAAACATCACGGGGTGGTGCGCATTGTATGGGTGTGTGTTACATTAGATTCACTAGTAGGAGTGAGAAAAACATCACGGGGTGGTGCGCATTGTATGGGTGTGTGTTACATTAGATTCACTAGTAGGAGTGAGAAAAACATCACGGGGTGGTGCGCATTGTATGGTTGTGTGTTACATTAGATTCACTAGTAGGAGTGAGAAAAACATCACGGGGTGGTGCGCATTGTATGGGTGTGTGTTACATTACATTCACTAGTAGGAGTGAGAAAAACATCAGGGGTGGTGCGCATTGTATGGGTGTGTGTTACATTAGATTCACTAGTAGGAGTGAGAAAAACATCACGGGGTGGTGCGCATTGTATGGGTGTGTGTTACATTAGTTTCACTAGTAGGAGTGAGAAAAACATCACGGGGTGGTGCGAATTGTATGGGTGTGTGTTACATTACATTCACTAGTAGGAGTGAGAAAAACATCACGGGGTGGTGCACATTGTATGGGTGTGTGTTACATTAGATTCACTAGTAGGAGTGAGAAAAACATCACGGGGTGGTGCGCATTGTATGGGTGTGTGTTACATTAGATTCACTAGTAGGAGTGAGAAATACATCACGGGGTGGTGCGCATTGTATGGGTGTGTGTTACATTAGATTCACTAGTAGGAGTGAGAAAAACATCACGGGGTGGTGCGCATTGTATTGGTGTGTGTTACATTAGATTCACTAGTAGGAGTGAGAAAAACATCACGGGGTGGTGCGCATTGTATCGGTGTGTGTTACATTACATTCACTAGTAGGAGTGAGAAAAACATCAAGGGGTGGTGCGCATTGTATGGGTGTGTGTTACATTACATTCACTAGTAGGAGTGAGAAAAAACTCACGGGGTGGTGCGCATTGTATGGGTGTGTGTTACATTACATTCACTAGTAGGAGTGAGAAAAACATCACGGGGTGGTGTGAATCGGAGGGTCTGAATTAGGATAGGCAGTGAGTGGCAATGTAGGATGGAGAAAAGCACCGCGGGGGGGTCAGCATGGGGAGGTCAGGGAACATGCAATGGCAATGTAGGATAGGTTTCTGAAAAACTTCGCGTGGTGGTGCGCATTGTATGGGTGTGTGTTACATTACATTCACTAGTAGGAGTGAGAGAAACATCACGGGGTGGTGCGCATTGTATGGGTGTGTGTTACATTACATTCACTAGTAGGAGTGAGAAAAACATCACGGGGTGGTGCGCATTGTATGGGTGTGTGTTATATTACATTCACTAGTAGGAGTGAGAAAAAAATCACGGGGTGGTGCGCATTGTATGGGTGTGTGTTACATTACATTCACTATTAGGAGTGAGAAAAACATCACGGGGTGGTGCGCATTGTATGGGTGTGTGTTACATTACATTCACTAGTAGGAGTGAGAAAAACATCACGGGGTGGTGTGCATCGTATGGGTGTGTGTTACATTACGTTCACTAGTAGGAGTGAGAAAAACATCACAGGGTGGTGCGCATTGTATGGGTGTGTGTTACATTACATTCACTAGTAGGAGTGAGAAAAACATCACTTTGTGGTTCGCATTGTATGGGTGGGTGTTACATTACATTCACTAGTAGGTGTGAGAAAAACATCACGGGGTGGTGCGCATTTTATGGATGTGTGTTACATTATATTCACTAGTAGGAGTGAGAAAAACATCACGGGGTGGTGTGAATCGGAGGGTCTGAATTAGGATAGGCAGTGAGTGGCAATGTAGGATGGAGAAAAGCACCGCTGGGGGGTCAGCATGGGGAGGTCAGGGAACATGCAATGGCAATGTAGGATAGGTTTCTGAAAAACATCGCGTGGTGGTGCGCATTGTATGGGTGTGTGTTACATTACATTCACTAGTAGGAGTGAGAGAAACATCACGGGGTGGTGCGCATTGTATGGGTGTGTGTTACATTACATTCACTAGTAGGAGTGAGAAAAACATCACGGGGTGGTGCGCATTGTATGGGTGTGTGTTATATTACATTCACTAGTAGGAGTGAGAAAAAAATCACGGGGTGGTGCGCATTGTATGGGTGTGTGTTACATTACATTCACTAGTACGAGTGAGAAAAACATCACGGGGTGGTGCTCATTGTATGGGTGTGTGTTACATTACATTCACTATTAGGAGTGAGAAAAACATCACGGGGTGGTGCGCATTGTATGGGTGTGTGTTACATTACATTCACTAGTAGGAGTGAGAAACACATCACGGTGTGGTGCGCATCGTATGGGTGTGTGTTACATTACGTTCACTAGTAGGAGTGAGAAAAACATCACAGGGTGGTGCGCATTGTATGGGTGTGTGTTACATTACATTCACTAGTAGGAGTGAGAAAAACATCACTTTGTGGTTCGCATTGTATGGGTGGGTGTTACATTACATTCACTAGTAGGTGTGAGAAAAACATCACGGGGTGGTGCGCATTTTATGGATGTGTGTTACATTACATTCACTAGTAGGAGTGAGAAAAACATCACGGGGTGGTGCGCATTGTATGGGTGTGTGTTACATTACATTCACTAGTAGGAGTGAGAAAAACATCACGGGGTGGTGCGCATTGTATGGGTGGGTGTTATATTACATTCACTAGTAGGTGTGAGAAAAACATCACGGGGTGGTGCGCATTTTATGGATGTGTGTTACATTATATTCACTAGTAGGAGTGAGAAAAACATCACGGGGTGGTGTGAATCGGAAGGTCTGAATTAGGATAGGCAGTGAGTGGCAATGTAGGATGGAGAAAAGCACCGCGGGGTGGTCAGCATGGGGAGGTCAGGGAACATGCAGTGGCAATATAGGATAGGTTTCTGAAAAACATCGCGGGGTGGTGCGCATTGTATGGGTGTGTGTTACATTACATTCACTAGTAGGAGTGAGAAAAACATCACGGGTTGGTGCACACTGTATGGGTGTGTGTTACATTACATTCACTAGTAGGAGTGAGAAAAATATCACGGGGTGGTGCGCATTGTATGGGTGTGTGTTACATTACATTCACTAGTAGGAGTGAGAAAAACATCACGGGGTGGTGCGCATTGTATGGGTGTGTGTTACATGACATTCACTAGTAGGAGTGAGAAAAACATCACGGGGTGGTGCGCATTGTATGGGTGTGTGTTACATTAGATTCACTAGTAGGAGTGAGAAAACATCACGGGGTGGTGCGCATTGTATGGGTGTGTGTTACATTACATTCACTAGTAGGAGTGAGAAAAACATCACGGGGTGGTGCGCATTGTATGGGTGTGTGTTACATTACATTCACTAGTAGGAGTGAGAAAAACATCACGGGGTGGTGCGCATTGTATGGGTGTGTGTTACATTAGATTCACTAGTAGGAGTGAGAAAAACATCACGGGGTGGTGCGCATTGTATGGGTGTGTGTTACATTAGATTCACTAGTAGGAGTGAGAAAAACATCACGGGGTGGTGCGCATTGCATGGGTGTGTGCTACATTACATTCACTAGTAGGAGTGAGAAAAACATCACGGGGTGGTGCGCATTGTATGGGTGTGTGTTACATTACATTCACTAGTAGGAGTGAGAAAAACATCACGGGGTGGTGCGCATTGTATGGGTGTGTGTTACATTCACTAGTAGGAGTGAGAAAAACATCACGGGGTGGTGCGCATTGTATGGGTGTTTGATACATTACATTCACTAGTAGGAGTGAGAAAAACATCACGGGGTGGTGCACATTGTATGGGTGTGTGTTACATTACATTCACTAGTAGGAGTGAGAAAAACATCACGGGGTGGTGCGCATTGTATGGGTGTGTGTTACATTACATTCACTAGTAGGAGTGAGAAAAACATCACGGGGTGGTGCGCATTTTATGGGTGTGTGTTACATTACATTCACTAGTAGGAGTAAGAAAAACATCACGGGGTGGTGCGCATTGCATGGGTGTGTGTTACATTACATTCACTAGTAGGAGTGAGAAAAACATCACGGGGTGGTGCGCATTGTATGGGTGTGTGTTACATTACATTCACTAGTAGGAGTGAGAAAAACATCACGGGGTGGTGCGCATTGTATGGGTGTGTGTTACATTACATTCACTAGTAGGAGTAAGAAAAACATCACGTGGTGGTGCGCATTGTATGGGTGTGTGTTACATTAGATTCACTAGTAGGAGTGAGAAAAACATCACGGGGTGGTGCGCATTGTATGGGTGTGTGTTACATTACATTCACTAGTAGGAGTGAGAAAAACATCACGGGGTGGTGCGCATTGTATGGGTTTGTGTTACATTAGATACACTAGTAGGATTGAGAAAAACATCACGGGGTGGTGCGCATTGTATGGGTGTGTGTTACATTACATTCACTAGTAGGAGTGAGAAAAACATCACGGGGTGGTGCGCATTGTATGGGTGTGTGTTACATTAGATTCACTAGTAGGAGTGAGAAAAACATCACGGGGTGGTGCGCATTGTATGGGTGTGTGTTACATTAGATTCACTAGTAGGAGTGAGAAAAACATCACGGGTGGTGCGCATTGTATGGGTGTGTGTTACATTAGATTCACTAGTAGGAGTGAGAAAAACATCACGGGGTGGTGCGCATTGTATGGCTGTGTGTTACATTAGATTCACTAGTAGGAGTGAGAAAAACATCACGGGGTGGTGCGCATTGTATGGGTGTGTGTTACATTACATTCACTAGTAGGAGTGAGAAAAACATCAGGGGTGGTGCGCATTGTATGGGTGAGTGTTACATTAGATTCACTAGTAGGAGTGAGAAAAACATCACGGGGTGGTGCGCATTGTATGGGTGTGTGTTACATTAGTTTCACTAGTAGGAGTGAGAAAAACATCACGGGGGTGGTGCGAATTGTATGGGTGTGTGTTACATTACATTCACTAGTAGGAGTGAGAAAAACATCACGGGGTGGTGCGCATTGTATGGGTGTGTGTTACATTAGATTCACTAGTAGGAGTGAGAAAAACATCACGGGTGGTGCGCATTGTATGGGTGTGTGTTACATTAGATTCACTAGTAGGAGTGAGAAATACATCACGGGGTGGTGCGCATTGTATGGGTGTGTGTTACATTAGATTCACTAGTAGGAGTGAGAAAAACATCACGGGGTGGTGCGCATTGTATGGGTGTGTGTTAAATTAGATTCACTAGTAGGAGTGAGAAAAACATCACGGGGTGGTGCGCATTGTATGGGTGTGTGTTACATTACATTCACTAGTAGGAGTGAGAAAAACATCACGGGGTGGTGTGAATCGGAGGGTCTGAATTAGGATAGGCAGTGAGTGGCAATGTAGGATGGAGAAAAGCACCGCGGGGGGGTCAGCATGGGGAGGTCAGGGAACATGCAATGGCAATGTAGGATAGGTTTCTGAAAAACATCGCGTGGTGGTGCGCATTGTATGGGTGTGTGTTACATTACATTCACTAGTAGGAGTGAGAGAAACATCACGGGGTGGTGCGCATTGTATGGGTGTGTGTTACATTACATTCACTAGTAGGAGTGAGAAAAACATCACGGGGTGGTGCGCATTGTATGGGTGTGTGTTATATTACATTCACTAGTAGGAGTGAGAAAAAAATCACGGGGTGGTGCGCATTGTATGGGTGTGTGTTACATTACATTCACTAGTAGGAGTGAGAAAAACATCACGGGGTGGTGCGCATTGTATGGGTGTGTGTTACATTACATTCACTAGTAGGAGTGAGAAACACATCACGGGGTGGTGCGCATCGTATGGGTGTGTGTTACATTACGTTCACTAGTAGGAGTGAGAAAAACATCACAGGGTGGTGCGCATTGTATGGGTGTGTGTTACATTACATTCACTAGTAGGAGTGAGAAAAACATCACTTTGTGGTTCGCATTGTATGGGTGGGTGTTACATTACATTCACTAGTAGGTGTGAGAAAAACATCACGGGGTGGTGCGCATTTTATGGATGTGTGTTACATTATATTCACTAGTAGGAGTGAGAAAAACATCACGGGGTGGTGTGAATCGGAAGGTCTGAATTAGGATAGGCAGTGAGTGGCAATGTAGGATGGAGAAAAGCACCGCGGGGTGGTCAGCATGGGGAGGTCAGGGAACATGCAGTGGCAATATAGGATAGGTTTCTGAAAAACATCGCGGGGTGGTGCGCATTGTATGGGTGTGTGTTACATTACATTCACTAGTAGGAGTGAGAAAAACATCACGGGGTGGTGCGCATTGTATGGGTGTGTGTTACATTACATTCACTAGTAGGAGTGAGAAAAACATCACGGGGTGGTGCGCATTGTATGGGTGTGTGTTACATTAGTTTCACTAGTAGGAGTGAGAAAAACATCACGGGGTGGTGTGAATTGTATGGGTGTGTGTTACATTACATTCACTAGTAGGAGTGAGAAAAACATCACGGGGTGGTGCGCATTGTATGGGTGTGTGTTACATTAGATTCACTAGTAGGAGTGAGAAAAACATCACGGGGTGGTGTGAATCGGAGGGTCTGAATTAGGATAGGCAATGAGTGGCAATGTAGGATGGAGAAAAGCACCGCGGGGTGGTCAGCATGGGGAGGTCAGGGAACATGCAGTGGCAATATAGGATAGGTTTCTGAAAAACATCGCGGGGTGGTGCGCATTGTATGGGTGTGTGTTACATTACATTCACTAGTAGGAGTGAGAAAAACATCACGGGTTGGTGCACACTGTATGGGTGTGTGTTACATTACATTCACTAGTAGGAGTGAGAAAAACATCACGGGGTGGTGCGCATTGTATGGGTGTGTGTTACATTACATTCACTAGTAGGAGTGAGAAAAACATCACGGGGTGGTGCGCATTGTATGGGTGTGTGTTACATTACATTCACTAGTAGGAGTGAGAAAAACATCACGGGGTGGTGCGCATTGTATGGGTGTGTGTTACATTAGATTCACTAGTAGGAGTGAGAAAAACATCACGGGGTGGTGCGCATTGTATGGCTGTGTGTTACATTAGATTCACTAGTAGGAGTGAGAAAAACATCACGGGGTGGTGCGCATTGTATGGGTGTGTGTTACATTACATTCACTAGTAGGAGTGAGAAAAACATCAGGGGTGGTGCGCATTGTATGGGTGAGTGTTACATTAGATTCACTAGTAGGAGTGAGAAAAACATCACGGGGTGGTGCGCATTGTATGGGTGTGTGTTACATTAGTTTCACTAGTAGGAGTGAGAAAAACATCACGGGGTGGTGCGAATTGTATGGGTGTGTGTTACATTACATTCACTAGTAGGAGTGAGAAAAACATCACGGGGTGGTGCGCATTGTATGGGTGTGTGTTACATTAGATTCACTAGTAGGAGTGAGAAAAACATCACGGGGTGGTGCGCATTGTATGGGTGTGTGTTACATTAGATTCACTAGTAGGAGTGAGAAATACATCACGGGGTGGTGCGCATTGTATGGGTGTGTGTTACATTAGATTCACTAGTAGGAGTGAGAAAAACATCACGGGGTGGTGCGCATTGTATGGGTGTGTGTTAAATTAGATTCACTAGTAGGAGTGAGAAAAACATCACGGGGTGGTGCGCATTGTATGGGTGTGTGTTACATTACATTCACTAGTAGGAGTGAGAAAAACATCACGGGGTGGTGTGAATCGGAGGGTCTGAATTAGGATAGGCAGTGAGTGGCAATGTAGGATGGAGAAAAGCACCGCGGGGGGGTCAGCATGGGGAGGTCAGGGAACATGCAATGGCAATGTAGGATAGTTTTCTGAAAAACATCGCGTGGTGGTGCGCATTGTATGGGTGTGTGTTACATTACATTCACTAGTAGGAGTGAGAGAAACATCACGGGGTGGTGCGCATTGTATGGGTGTGTGTTACATTACATTCACTAGTAGGAGTGAGAAAAACATCACGGGGTGGTGCGCATTGTATGGGTGTGTGTTATATTACATTCACTAGTAGGAGTGAGAAAAAAATCACGGGGTGGTGCGCATTGTATGGGTGTGTGTTACATTACATTCACTAGAAGGAGTGAGAAAAACATCACGGGGTGGTGCGCATTGTATGGGTGTGTGTTACATTACATTCACTAGTAGGAGTGAGAAACACATCACGGGGTGGTGCGCATCGTATGGGTGTGTGTTACATTACGTTCACTAGTAGGAGTGAGAAAAACATCACAGGGTGGTGCGCATTGTATGGGTGTGTGTTACATTACATTCACTAGTAGGAGTGAGAAAAACATCACTTTGTGGTTCGCATTGTATGGGTGGGTGTTACATTACATTCACTAGTAGGTGTGAGAAAAACATCACGGGGTGGTGCGCATTTTATGGATGTGTGTTACATTATATTCACTAGTAGGAGTGAGAAAAACATCACGGGGTGGTGTGAATCGGAAGGTCTGAATTAGGATAGGCAGTGAGTGGCAGTGTAGGATGGAGAAAAGCACCGCGGGGTGGTCAGCATGGGGAGGTCAGGGAACATGCAGTGGCAATATAGGATAGGTTTCTGAAAAACATCGCGGGGTGGTGCGCAATGTATGGGTGTGTGTTACATTACATTCACTAGTAGGAGTGAGAAAAACATCACGGGGTGGTGCGCATTGTATGGGTGTGTGTTACATTAGATTCACTAGTAGGAGTGAGAAAAACATCACGGGGTGGTGCGCATTGTATGGGTGTGTGTTACATTAGTTTCACTAGTAGGAGTGAGAAAAACATCACGGGGTGGTGCGAATTGTATGGGTGTGTGTTACATTACATTCACTAGTAGGAGTGAGAAAAACATCACGGGGTGGTGCGCATTGTATGGGTGTGTGTTACATTAGATTCACTAGTAGGAGTGAGAAAAACATCACGGGGTGGTGTGAATCGGAGGGTCTGAATTAGGATAGGCAATGAGTGGCAATGTAGGATGGAGAAAAGCACCGCGGGGTGGTCAGCATGGGGAGGTCAGGGAACATGCAGTGGCAATATAGGATAGGTTTCTGAAAAACATCGCGGGGTGGTGCGCATTGTATGGGTGTGTGTTACATTACATTCACTAGTAGGAGTGAGAAAAACATCACGGGTTGGTGCACACTGTATGGGTGTGTGTTACATTACATTCACTAGTAGGAGTGAGAAAAACATCACGGGGTGGTGTGCATTGTATGGGTGTGTGTTACATTACATTCACTAGTAGGAGTGAGAAAAACATCACGGGGTGGTGCGCATTGTATGGGTGTGTGTTACATTACATTCACTAGTAGGAGTGAGAAAAACATCACGGGGTGGTGCGCATTGTATGGGTGTGTGTTACATTAGATTCACTAGTAGGAGTGAGAAAAACATCACGGGGTGGTGCGCATTGTATGGGTGTGTGTTACATTACATTCACTAGTAGGAGTGAGAAAAACATCAGGGGTGGTGCGCATTGTATGGGTGTGTGTTACATTACATTCACTAGTAGGAGTGAGAAAAACATCACGGGGTGGTGCGCATTGTATGGGTGTGTGTTACATTACATTCACTAGTAGGAGTGAGAAAAACATCACGGGGTGGTGCGCATTGTATGGGTGTGTGTTACATTAGATTCACTAGTAGGAGTGAGAAAAACATCACGGGGTGGTGCGCATTGTATGGGTGTGTGTTACATTACATTCACTAGTAGGAGTGAGAAAAACATCACGGGGTGGTGCGCATTGCATGGGTGTGTGCTACATTACATTCACTAGTAGGAGTGAGAAAAACATCACGGGGTGGTGCGCATTGTATGGGTGTGTGTTACATTACATTCACTAGTAGGAGTGAGAAAAACATCACGGGGTGGTGCGCATTGTATGGGTGTGTGTTACATTCACTAGTAGGAGTGAGAAAAACATCACGGGGTGGTGCGCATTGTATGGGTGTTTGATACATTACATTCACGAGTAGGAGTGAGAAAAACATCACGGGGTGGTGCACATTGTATGGGTGTGTGTTACATTACATTCACTAGTAGGAGTGAGAAAAACATCACGGGGTGGTGCGCATTGTATGGGTGTGTGTTACATTACATTCACTAGTAGGAGTGAGAAAAACATCACGGGGTGGTGCGCATTGTATGGGTGTGTGTTACATTACATTCACTAGTAGGAGTGAGAAAAACATCACGGGGTGGTGCGCATTGCATGGGTGTGTGTTACATTACATTCACTAGTAGGAGTGAGAAAAACATCACGGGGTGGTGCGCATTGTATGGGTGTGTGTTACATTACATTCACTAGTAGGAGTGAGAAAAACATCACGGGGTGGTGCGCATTGTATGGGTGTGTGTTACATTACATTCACTAGTAGGAGTGAGAAAAACATCACGTGGTGGTGCGCATTGTATGGGTGTGTGTTACATTAGATTCACTAGTAGGAGTGAGAAAAACATCACGGGGTGGTGCGCATTGTATGGGTGTGTGTTACATTACATTCACTAGGAGGAGTGAGAAAAACATCACGGGGTGGTGCGCATTGTATGGGTATGTGTTACATTAGATACACTAGTAGGAGTGAGAAAAACATCACGGAGTGGTGCGCATTGTATGGGTGTGTGTTACATTACATTCACTAGTAGGAGTGAGAAAAACATCACGGGATGGTGCGCATTGTATATGTGTGTGTTACATTAGATTCACTAGTAGGAGTGAGAAAAACATCACGGGGTGGTGCGCATTGTATGGGTGTGTGTTACATTAGATTCACTAGTAGGAGTGAGAAAAACATCACGGGGTGGTGCGCATTGTATGGGTGTGTGTTACATTAGATTCACTAGTAGGAATGAGAAAAACATCACAGGGTGGTGCGCATTGTATGGTTGTGTGTTACATTTGATTCACTAGCAGGAGTGAGAAAAACATCACGGGATGGTGCGCATTGTATGGGTGTGTGTTACATTAGATACACTAGTAGGAGTGAGAAATACATCACGGGGTGGTGCGCATTTTATGGGTGTCTGTTACATTAGATTCACTAGTAGGAGTGAGAAAAACATCACGGGGTGGTGCGCATTGTATGGGTGTGTGTTACATTACATTCACTAGTAGGAGTGAGAAAAACATCACGGGGTGGTGCGCATTGTATGGCTGTGTGTTACATTACATTCACTAGTAGGAGTGAGAAAAACATCACGAGGTGGTGCGCATTGTATGGGTGTGTGTTACATTACATTCACTAGTAGGAGTGAGAAAAACATCACGGGGTGGTGCGCATTGTATGGGTGTGTGTTACATTACATTCACTAGTAGGAGTGAGAAAAACATCACGGGGTGGTGCGCATTGTATGGGTGTGTGTTACATTAGATTCACTAGTAGGAGTGAGAAAAACATCACGGGGTGGTGCGCATTTTAGGGTGTGTGTTACATTACATTCACTAGTAGGAGTGAGAAAAACATCACGGGGTGGTGTGAATCGGAGGGTCTGAATTAGGATAGGCAGTGAGTGCAATGTAGGATGGAGAAAAGCACCGCGGGGTGGTCAGCATGGGGAGGTCAGGGAACATGCAGTGGCACTGTAGGATAGGTTTCTGAAAAACATCGCGGGGTGGTGCGCATTGTATGGGTGTGTGTTACATTTGATTCACTAGTAGGAGTGAGAAAAACATCACGGGTGGTGCGCATTGTATGAGTGTGTGTTACATTACATTCACTAGTAGGAGTGAGAAAAACATCACGGGGTGGTGCGCATTGTATGGGTGTGTGTTACATTAGATTCACTAGTAGGAGTGAGAGAAACCTCACGGGGTGTTGCGCATTGTATGGGTGTGTGTTACATTACATTCACTAGTAGGCGTGAGAAAAATATCACGGGGTGGTGCGCATTGTATGGGTGTGTGTTACAGTACATTCACTAGTAGGAGTGAGAAAAACATCACGGGGTGGTGCGCATTGTATGGGTGTGTGTTACATTACATTCACTAGTAGGAGGGAGAAAACATCACGGGGTGGTGCGCATTGTATGGGTGTGTGTTACATTACATTCACTAGTAGGAGTGAGAAAAACATCACGGGGTGGTGCGCATTGTATGGGTGTGTGTTACATTACATTCACTAGTAGGAGTGAGAAAAACATCACGGGGTGGTGCGCATTGTATGGGTGTGTGTTACATTACATTCACTAGTAGGAGTGAGAAAAACATCACGGGGTGGTGTGAATCGGAGGGTCTGAATTAGGATAGGCAGTGAGTGGCAATGTAGGATGGAGAAAAGCACCGCGGGGTGGTCAGCATGGGGAGGTCAGGGAACATGCAGTGGCAATGTAGGATACGTTTCTGAAAAACATCGCGGGGAGGTGCGCATTGTATGGGTGTGTGTTACATTACATTCACTAGTAGGAGTGAGAAAAACATCACGGGGTGGCGCGCATTGTATGGGTGTGTGTTACATTACATTCACTAGTAGGAGTGAGAAAAACATCATGGGGTGGTGCGCATTGTATGGGTGTGTGTTACATTAGATTCACTAGTAGGAGTGAGAAAAACATCACGGGGTGGTGCGCATTTTATGGGTGTGTGTTACATTACATTCACTAGTAGGAGTGAGAAAAACATCACGGGGTGGTGCGCTTTGTATGGGTGTGTGTTACATTACCTTCACTAGTAGGAGTGAGAAAAACATCACGGGGTGGTGCGCATTGTATGGGTGTGTGTTACATTACATTCACTAGTAGGAGTGAGAAAAACATCAAGGGGTGGTGCGCATTGTATGGGTGTGTGTTACATTACATTCACTAGTAGGAGTGAGAAAAACATCACGGGGTGGTGCGCATTTTATGGGTGTGTGTTACATTAGATTCACTACTAGGAGTGAGAAAAACATCACGGGGTGGTGCGCATTGTATGGGTGTGTGTTACATTACATTCACTAGTAGGAGTGAGTAAAACATCACGGGGTGGTGCGCATTGTATGGGTGTGTGTTACATTAGATTCACTAGTAGGAGTGAGAAAAACATCACGGGGTGGTGCGCATTGTTTGGGTGTGTGTTACATTAGATTCACTAGTAGGAGTGAGAAAAACATCACGGGGTGGTGCGCATTGTATGGGTGTGTGTTACATTACATTCACTACTAGGAGTGAGAAAAACATCACGGGGTGGTGCGCATTGTTTGGGTGTGTGTTACATTACATTCACTAGTAGGAGTGAGAAAAACATCACGGGGTGGTGCGCATTGTTTGGGTGTGTGTTACATTACATTCACTAGTAGGAGTGAGAAAAACATCACGGGGTGGTGCGCATTGTTTGGGTGTGTGTTACATTACATTCACTAGTAGGAGTGAGAAAAACATCACGGGGTGGTGCGCATTGTTTGGGTGTGTGTTACATTACATTCACTAGTAGGAGTGAGAAAAACATCACGGGGTGGTGCGCATTGTTTGGGTGTGTGTTACATTACATTCACTAGTAGGAGTGAGAAAAACATCACGGGGTGGTGCGCATTGTTTGGGTGTGTGTTACATTACATTCACTAGTAGGAGTGAGAAAAACATCACGGGGTGGTGCGCATTGTATGGGTGTGTGTTACATTAGATTCACTAGTAGGAGTGAGAAAAACATCACGGGGTGGAGCGCATTGTATGGGTGTGTGTTACATTGGATTCACTAGTAGGAGTGAGAAAAACATCACGGGGTGGTGCGCATTCTATGGGTGTGTGTTACATTGGATTCACTAGTAGGAGTGAGAAAAACATCACGGGGTGGTGCGCATTGTATGGGTGTGTGTTACATTGGATTCACTAGTAGGAGTGAGAAAAACATCACGGGGTGGTGCGCATTGTTTGGGTGTGTGTTACATTAGATTCACTAGTAGGAGTGAGAAAAACATCACGGGGTGGTGCGCATTGTATGGGTGTGTGTTACATTACATTCACAAGTAGGAGTGAGAAAAACATCACGGGGTGGTGCGCATTGCATGGGTGTGTGTTACATTAGATTCACTAGTAGGAGTGAGAAAAATATTACGGGGTGGTGCGCATTGTATGGGTGTGTGTTACATTACATTCACTAGTAGGAGTGAGAAAAACATCACGGGGTGGTGCGCATTGTATGGGTGTGTGTTACATTAGATTCACTAGTAGGAGTGAGAAAAATATCACGTGGTGGTGCGCATTGTATGGGTGTGTGTTACATTACCTTCACTAGTAGGAGTTAGAAAAACATCACGGGGTGGTGCGCATTGTATGGGTGTGTGTTACATTACCTTCACTAGTAGGAGTGAGAAAAACATCACGGGGTGGTGCGCATTGTATGGGTGTGTGTTACATTACATTCACTAGTAGGAGTGAGAAAAACATCAGGGGGTGGTGCGCATTGTATGGGTGCGTGTTACATTACATTCACTAGTAGGAGTGAGAAAAACATCACGGGGTGGTGCGCATTGTATGGGTGTGTGTTACATTAGATTCACTAGTAGGAGTGAGAAAAACATCACGGGGTGGTGCGCATTGTATGGGTGTGTGTTACAATAGATTCACTAGTAGGAGTGAGAAAAACATCACGGGGTGGTGCGCATTGTATGGGTGTGTGTTACATTACATTCACTAGTAGGAGTGAGAAAAACATCACGGGGTGGTGCGCATTGTATGGGTGTGTGTTACATTACATTCACTAGTAGGAGTGAGAAAAACATCACGGGGTGGTGTGAATCGGAGGGTCTGAATTAGGATAGGCAGTGAGTGGCAATGTAGGATGGAGAAAAGCACCGAGGGGTGGTCAGCATGGGGAGGTCATGGAACATGCAGTGGCAATGTAGGATAAGTTTCTGAAAAACATAGCGGGGTTCTTGCGCATTGTATGGGTGTGTGTTACATTACATACACTATTTGGAGTGAGAAAAACATCACGGGGTGGTGCGCATTGCATGGGTGTGTGTTACATTACCTTCACTAGTAGTAGTTAGAAAAACATCACGGGGTGGTGCGCATTGTATGGGTGTGTGTTACATTACCTTCTCTAGTAGGAGTGAGAAAAACATCACGGGGTGGTGCGCATTGTACGGGTGTGTGTTACATTACATTCACTAGTAGGAGTGAGAAAAACATCAGGGGGTGGTGCGCATTGTATGGGTGCGTGTTACATTACATTCACTAGTAGGAGTGAGAAAAACATCACGGGGTGGTGCGCATTGTATGGGTGTGTTTTACATTAGATTCACTAGTAGGAGTGAGAAAAACATCACGGGGTGGTGCGCATTGTATGGGTGTGTGTTACATTAGATTCACTAGTAGGAGTGAGAAAAACATCACGGGGTGGTGCGCATTGTATGGGTGTGTGTTACATTAGATTCACTAGTAGGAGTGAGAAAAACATCACGGGGTGGTGCGCATTGTATGGCTGTGTGTTACATTAGATTCACTAGTAGGAGTGAGAAAAACATCACGGGGTGGTGCGCATTGTATGGGTGTGTGTTACATTACATTCACTAGTAGGAGTGAGAAAAACATCAGGGGTGGTGCGCATTGTATGGGTGAGTGTTACATTAGATTCACTAGTAGGAGTGAGAAAAACATCACGGGGTGGTGCGCATTGTATGGGTGTGTGTTACATTAGTTTCACTAGTAGGAGTGAGAAAAACATCACGGGGTGGTGCGAATTGTATGGGTGTGTGTTACACTACATTCACTAGTAGGAGTGAGAAAAACATCACGGGGTGGTGCGCATTGTATGGGTGTGTGTTACATTAGATTCACTAGTAGGAGTGAGAAAAACATCACGGGGTGGTGCGCATTGTATGGGTGTGTGTTACATTAGATTCACTAGTAGGAGTGAGAAATACATCACGGGGTGGTGCGCATTGTATGGGTGTGTGTTACATTAGATTCACTAGTAGGAGTGAGAAAAACATCACGGGGTGGTGCGCATTGTATGGGTGTGTGTTAAATTAGATTCACTAGTAGGAGTGAGAAAAACATCACGGGGTGGTGCGCATTGTATGGGTGTGTGTTACATTACATTCACTAGTAGGAGTGAGAAAAACATCACGGGGTGGTGTGAATCGGAGGGTCTGAATTAGGATAGGCAGTGAGTGGCAATGTAGGATGGAGAAAAGCACCGCGGGGGGGTCAGCATGGGGAGGTCAGGGAACATGCAATGGCAATGTAGGATAGGTTTCTGAAAAACATCGCGTGGTGGTGCGCATTGTATGGGTGTGTGTTACATTACATTCACTAGTAGGAGTGAGAGAAACATCACGGGGTGGTGCGCATTGTATGGGTGTGTGTTACATTACATTCACTAGTAGGAGTGAGAAAAACATCACGGGGTGGTGCGCATTGTATGGGTGTGTGTTATATTACATTCACTAGTAGGAGTGAGAAAAAAATCACGGGGTGGTGCGCATTGTATGGGTGAGTGTTACATTACATTCACTAGTAGGAGTGAGAAAAACATCACGGGGTGGTGCGCATTGTATGGGTGTGTGTTACATTACATTCACTAGTAGGAGTGAGAAACACATCACGGGGTGGTGCGCATCGTATGGGTGTGTGTTACATTACGTTCACTAGTAGGAGTGAGAAAAACATCACAGGGTGGTGCGCATTGTATGGGTGTGTTACATTACATTCACTAGTAGGAGTGAGAAAAACATCACTTTGTGGTTCGCATTGTATGGGTGGGTGTTACATTACATTCACTAGTAGGTGTGAGAAAAACATCACGGGGTGGTGCGCATTTTATGGATGTGTGTTACATTATATTCACTAGTAGGAGTGAGAAAAACATCACGGGGTGGTGTGAATCGGAAGGTCTGAATTAGGATAGGCAGTGAGTGGCAATGTAGGATGGAGAAAAGCACCGCGCGGTGGTCAGCATGGGGAGGTCAGGGAACATGCAGTGGCAATATAGGATAGGTTTCTGAAAAACATCGCGGGGTGGTGCGCATTGTATGGGTGTGTGTTACATTACATTCACTAGTAGGAGTGAGAAAAACATCACGGGGTGGTGCGCATTGTATGGGTGTGTGTTACATTAGATTCACTAGTAGGAGTGAGAAAAACATCACGGGGTGGTGCGCATTGTATGGGTGTGTGTTACATTAGTTTCACTAGTAGGAGTGAGAAAAACATCACGGGTGGTGCGAATTGTATGGGTGTGTGTTACATTACATTCACTAGTAGGAGTGAGAAAAACATCACGGGGTGGTGCGCATTGTATGGGTGTGTGTTACATTAGATTCACTAGTAGGAGTGAGAAAAACATCACGGGGTGGTGTGAATCGGAGGGTCTGAATTAGGATAGGCAATGAGTGGCAATGTAGGATGGAGAAAAGCACCGCGGGGTGGTCAGCATGGGGAGGTCAGGGAACATGCAGTGGCAATATAGGATAGGTTTCTGAAAAACATCGCGGGGTGGTGCGCATTGTATGGGTGTGTGTTACATTACATTCACTAGTAGGAGTGAGAAAAACATCACGGGTTGGTGCACACTGTATGGGTGTGTGTTACATTACATTCACTAGTAGGAGTGAGAAAAACATCACGGGGTGGTGTGCATTGTATGGGTGTGTGTTACATTACATTCACTAGTAGGAGTGAGAAAAACATCACGGGGTGGTGCGCATTGTATGGGTGTGTGTTACATTACATTCACTAGTAGGAGTGAGAAAAACATCACGGGGTGGTGCGCATTGTATGGGTGTGTGTTACATTAGATTCACTAGTAGGAGTGAGAAAAACATCACGGGGTGGTGCGCATTGTATGGGTGTGTGTTACATTACATTCACTAGTAGGAGTGAGAAAAACATCAGGGGTGGTGCGCATTGTATGGGTGTGTGTTACATTACATTCACTAGTAGGAGTGAGAAAAACATCACGGGGTGGTGCGCATTGTATGGCTGTGTGTTACATTACATTCACTAGTAGGAGTGAGAAAAACATCACGAGGTGGTGCGCATTGTATGGGTGTGTGTTACATTACATTCACTAGTAGGAGTGAGAAAAACATCACGGGGTGGTGCGCATTGTATGGGTGTGTGTTACATTACATTCACTAGTAGGAGTGAGAAAAACATCACGGGGTGGTGTGAATCGGAGGGTCTGAATTAGGATAGGCAGTGAGTGGCAATGTAGGATGGAGAAAAGCACCGCGGGGTGGTCAGCATGGGGAGGTCAGGGAACATGCAGTGGCAATGTAGGATACGTTTCTGAAAAACATCGCGGGGTGGTGCGCATTGTATGGGTGTGTGTTACATTACATTCACTAGTAGGAGTGAGAAAAACATCACGGGGTGGCGCGCATTGTATGGGTGTGTGTTACATTACATTCACTAGTAGGAGTGAGAAAAACATCATGGGGTGGTGCGCATTGTATGGGTGTGTGTTACATTAGATTCACTAGTAGGAGTGAGAAAAACATCACGGGGTGGTGCGCATTGTATGGGTGTGTGTTACATTACATTCACTAGTAGGAGTGAGAAAAACATCACGGGGTGGTGCGCTTTGTATGGGTGTGTGTTACATTACCTTCACTAGTAGGAGTGAGAAAAACATCACGGGGTGGTGCGCATTGTATGGGTGTGTGTTACATTACATTCACTAGTAGGAGTGAGAAAAACATCAAGGGGTGGTGCGCATTGTATGGGTGTGTGTTACATTACATTCACTAGTAGGAGTGAGAAAAACATCACGGGGTGGTGCGCATTTTATGGGTGTGTGTTACATTAGATTCACTACTAGGAGTGAGAAAAACATCACGGGGTGGTGCGCATTGTATGGGTGTGTGTTACATTACATTCACTAGTAGGAGTGAGTAAAACATCACGGGGTGGTGCGCATTGTATGGGTGTTTGTTACATTAGATTCACTAGTAGGAGTGAGAAAAACATCACGGGGTGGTGCGCATTGTTTGGGTGTGTGTTACATTACATTCACTAGTAGGAGTGAGAAAAACATCACGGGGTGGTGCGCATTGTTTGGGTGTGTGTTACATTACATTCACTAGTAGGAGTGAGAAAAACATCACGGGGTGGTGCGCATTGTTTGGGTGTGTGTTACATTACATTCACTAGTAGGAGTGAGAAAAACATCACGGGGTGGTGCGCATTGTTTGGGTGTGTGTTACATTACATTCACTAGTAGGAGTGAGAAAAACATCACGGGGTGGTGCGCATTGTTTGGGTGTGTGTTACATTACATTCACTAGTAGGAGTGAGAAAAACATCACGGGGTGGTGCGCATTGTTTGGGTGTGTGTTACATTACATTCACTAGTAGGAGTGAGAAAAACATCACGGGGTGGTGCGCATTGTATGGGTGTGTGTTACATTAGATTCACTAGTAGGAGTGAGAAAAACATCACGGGGTGGTGCGCATTGTATGGGTTTGTGTTACATTGGATTCACTAGTAGGAGTGAGAAAAACATCACGGGGTGGTGCGCATTCTATGGGTGTGTGTTACATTGGATTCACTAGTAGGAGTGAGAAAAACATCACGGGGTGGTGCGCATTGTATGGGTGTGTGTTACATTGGATTCACTAGTAGGAGTGAGAAAAACATCACGGGGTGGTGCGCATTGTTTGGGTGTGTGTTACATTAGATTCACTAGTAGGAGTGAGAAAAACATCACGGGGTGGTGCGCATTGTATGGGTGTGTGTTACATTACATTCACAAGTAGGAGTGAGAAAAACATCACGGGGTGGTGCGCATTGCATGGGTGTGTGTTACATTAGATTCACTAGTAGGAGTGAGAAAAATATTACGGGGTGGTGCGCATTGTATGGGTGTGTGTTACATTACATTCACTAGTAGGAGTGAGAAAAACATCACGGGGTGGTGCGCATTGTATGGGTGTGTGTTACATTAGATTCACTAGTAGGAGTGAGAAAAATATCACGTGGTGGTGCGCATTGTATGGGTGTGTGTTACATTACCTTCACTAGTAGGAGTTAGAAAAACATCACGGGGTGGTGCGCATTGTATGGGTGTGTGTTACATTACCTTCACTAGTAGGAGTGAGAAAAACATCACGGGGTGGTGCGCATTGTATGGGTGTGTGTTACATTACATTCACTAGTAGGAGTGAGAAAAACATCAGGGGGTGGTGCGCATTGCATGGGTGCGTGTTACATTACATTCACTAGTAGGAGTGAGAAAAACATCACGGGGTGGTGCGCATTGTATGGGTGTGTGTTACATTAGATTCACTAGTAGGAGTGAGAAAAACATCACGGGGTGGTGCGCATTGTATGGGTGTGTGTTACAATAGATTCACTAGTAGGAGTGAGAAAAACATCACGGGGTGGTGCGCATTGTATGGGTGTGTGTTACATTACATTCACTAGTAGGAGTGAGAAAAACATCACGGGGTGGTGCGCATTGTATGGGTGTGTGTTACATTACATTCACTAGTAGGAGTGAGAAAAACATCACGGGGTGGTGTGAATCGGAGGGTCTGAATTAGGATAGGCAGTGAGTGGCAATGTAGGATGGAGAAAAGCACCGAGGGGTGGTCAGCATGGGGAGGTCATGGAACATGCAGTGGCAATGTAGGATAAGTTTCTGAAAAACATAGCGGGGTTCTTGCGCATTGTATGGGTGTGTGTTACATTACATACACTATTTGGAGTGAGAAAAACATCACGGGGTGGTGCGCATTGCATGGGTGTGTGTTACATTACCTTCACTAGTAGTAGTTAGAAAAACATCACGGGGTGGTGCGCATTGTATGGGTGTGTGTTACATTACCTTCTCTAGTAGGAGTGAGAAAAACATCACGGGGTGGTGCGCATTGTACGGGTGTGTGTTACATTACATTCACTAGTAGGAGTGAGAAAAACATCAGGGGGTGGTGCGCATTGTATGGGTGCGTGTTACATTACATTCACTAGTAGGAGTGAGAAAAACATCACGGGGTGGTGCGCATTGTATGGGTGTGTGTTACATTAGATTCACTAGTAGGAGTGAGAAAAACATCACGGGGTGGTGCGCATTGTATGGGTGTGTGTTACATTACATTCACTAGTAGGAGTGAGAAAAACATCACGGGGTGGTGCGCATTGTATGGGTGTGTGTTACATTAGATTCACTAGTAGGAGTGAGAAAAACATCACGGGGTGGTGCGCATTGTATGGGTGTGTGTTACATTAGATTCACTAGTAGGAGTGAGAAAAACATCACGGGGTGGTGCGCATTGTATGGGTGTGTGTTACATTACATTCACTAGTACGAGTGAGAAAAACATCACGGGGTGGTGCGCATTGTATGGGTGTGTGTTACATTACATTCACTAGTAGGAGTGAGAAAAACATCACGGGGTGGTGCGCATTGTATGGGTGTGTGTTACATTACATTCACTAGTAGGAGTGAGAAAAACATCACGGGGTGGTGTGAATCGGAGGGTCTGAATTAGGATAGGCAGTGAGTGGCAATGTAGGATGGAGAAAAGCACCGACGGGTGGTCAGCATGGGGAGGTCAGGGAACATGCAGTGGCAATATAGGATAGGTTTCTGAAAAACATCGCGGGGTGGTGCGCATTGTATGGGCGTGTGTTACATTACATTCACTAGTAGGAGTGAGAAAAACATCACGGGGTGGTGCGCATTGTATGGGTGTGTGTTACATTACATTCACTAGTAGGAGTGAGAAAAACATCACGGGGTGGTGCGCATTGTATGGGTGTGTGTTACATAGATTCACTAGTAGGAGTGAGAAATACATCACGGGGTGGTGCGCATTGTATGGGTGTGTGTTACATTAGATTCGCTAGTAGGAGTGAGAAAAACATCACGGGGTGGTGCGCATTGTATGGGTGTGTGTTACATTAGATTCACTAGTAGGAGTGAGAAAAACATCACGGGTGGTGCGCATTGTATGGGTGTATGTTACATTACATTCACTAGTAGGAGTGAGAAAAACATCACGGGGTGGTGCGCATTGTATGGGTGTGTGTTACATTAGATTCACTAGAAGGAGTGAGAAAAACATCACGGGGTGGTGCGCATTGTATGGGTGTGTGTTACATTAGATTCACTAGTAGGAGTGAGAAAAACATCAAGGGGTGGTGCGCATTGTATGGGTGTGTGTTACATTAGATTCACTGGTAGGAGTGAGAAATACATCACGGGGTGGTGCGCATTGTATGGATGTGTGTTACATTAGATTCACTACTAAGAGTGAGAAAAACATCACGGGGTGGTGGGCATTGTATTGGTGTGTGTTACATTAGATTCACTAGTAGGAGTGAGAAAAACATCAAGGGGTGGTGTGCATTGTATGGGTGTGTGTTACATTAGATTCACTGGTAGGAGTGAGCAATACATCACGGGGTGGTGCGCATTGTATGGATGTGTGTTACATTAGATTCACTACTAGGAGTGAGAAAAACATCACGGGGTGGTGCGCATTGTATGGATGTGTGTTACATTAGATTCACTACTAGGAGTGAGAAAAACATCACGGGGTGGTGCGCATTGTATGGGTGTGTGTTACATTAGATTCACTAGTAGGAGTGAGAAAAACATCACGGGGTGGTGCGCATTGTATGGGTGTGTGTTACATTGGATTCACTAGTAGGAGTGAGAAAAACATCACGGGGTGGTGCGCATTGTATGGGTGTGTGTTACATTAGATTCACTAGTAGGAGTGAGAAAAACATCACGGGGTGGTGCGCATTGTATGGGTGTGTGTTACATTAGATTCACTAGTAGGAGTGAGAAAAACATCGCGGGGTGGTGCGCATTGTATGGGTGTGTGTTACATTAGATTCACTAGTAGGAGTGAGAAAAACATCACGGGGTGGTGCGCATTGTATGGGTGTGTGTTACATTACATTCACTAGTAGGAGTGAGAAAAACATCACGGGGTTGTGCGCATTGTTTGGGTGTGTGTTACATTACATTCACTAGTAGGAGTGAGAAAAACATCACGGGGTGGTGCGCATTGTATGGGTGTGTGTTACATTACATTCACTAGTAGGAGTGAGAAAAACATCACGGGGTGGTGCGCATTGTATGGATGTGTGTTACATTACATTCACTAGTAGGAGTGAGAAAAACATCACGGGGTGGTGCGCATTGTATGGGTGGGTGTTACATTACATTCACTAGTAGGAGTGAGAAAAACATCACGGGGTGGTGCGCATTGTATGGGTGTGTGTTACATTACATTCACTAGTAGGAGTGAGAAAAACATCACGGGGTGGTGCGCATTGTATGGGTGTGTGTTACATAACATTCACTAGTAGGAGTGAGAAAAACATCACGGGGTGGTGCGCATTGTATGGGTGTGTGTTACATTACATTCACTAGTAGGAGTGAGAAAACATCACGGGGTGGTGCGCATTGTATGGGTGTGTGTTACATTACATTCACTAGTAGGAGTGAGAAACACATCACGGGGTGGTGCGCATTGTATGGGTGTGTGTTACATTAGATTCACTAGTAGGAGTGAGAAAAACATCACGGGTTGGTGCGCATTGTATGGGTGTGTGTTACATTAGATTCACTAGTAGGAGTGAGAAAAACATCACTGTGTGGTGGGCATTGTATGGGTGTGTGTTACATTAGATTCACTAGTAGGAGTGAGAAAAACATCACGGGGTGGTGCGCATTGTATGGGTGTGTGTTACATTAGATTCACTAGTAGGAGTGAGAAAAACATCACGGGGTGGTGCGCATTGTATGGGTGTGTGTTACATTAGATTCACTAGTAGGAGTGAGAAAAACATCACGAGGTGGTGCGCATTGTATGGGTGTGTGTTACATTACATTCACTAGTAGGAGTGAGAAAAACATCGCGGGGTGGTGCGCATTGTATGGGTGTGTGTTACATTAGATTCACTAGTAGGAGTGAGAAAAACATCACGGGGTGGTGCGCATTGTATGGGTGTGTGTTACATTAGATTCACTAGTAGGAGTGAGAAAAACATCGCAGGGTGGTGCGCATTATATGGGTGTGTGTTACATTAGATTCACTAGTAGGAGTGAGAAAAACATCACGGGGTGGTGCGCATTGTATGGGTGTGTGTTACATTACATTCACTAGTAGGAGTGAGAAAAACATCACGGGGTTGTGCGCATTGTTTGGGTGTGTGTTACATTACATTCACTAGTAGGAGTGAGAAAAACATCACGGGGTGGTGCGCATTGTATGGGTGTGTGTTACATTACATTCACTAGTAGGAGTGAGAAAAACATCACGGGGTGGTGCGCATTGTATGGGTGTGTGTTACATTACATTCACTAGTAGGAGTGAGAAAAACATCACGGGGTGGTGCGCATTGAATGGGTGGGTGTTACATTACATTCACTAGTAGGAGTGAGAAAAACATCACGGGGTGGTGCGCATTGTATGGGTGTGTGTTACATTACATTCACTAGTAGAAGTGAGAAAAACATCATGGGGTGGTGCGCATTGTATGGGTGTGTGTTACATTACATTCACAAGTAGGAGTGAGAAAAACATCACGGGGTGGTGCGCATTGTATGGGTGTGTGTTACATTACATTCACTAGTAGGAGTGAGAAAACATCACGGGGTGGTGCGCATTGTATGGGTGTGTGTTACATTACATTCACTAGTAGGAGTGAGAAAAACATCACGGGGTGGTGCGCATTGTATGGGTGTGTGTTACATTACATTCACTAGTAGGAGTGAGAAAACATCACGGGGTGGTGCGCATTGTATGGGTGTGTGTTACATTACATTCACTAGTAGGAGTGAGAAAAACATCACGGGTTGGTGCGCATTGTATGGGTGTGTGTTACATTAGATTCACTAGTAGGAGTGAGAAAAACATCACGGGTTGGTGCGCATTGTATGGGTGTGTGTTACATTAGATTCACTAGTAGGAGTGAGAAAAACATCACGGGTGGTGCGCATTGTATGGGTGTATGTTACATTACATTCACTAGTAGGAGTGAGAAAAACATCACGGGGTGGTGCGCATTGTATGGGTGTGTGTTACATTAGATTCACTAGAAGGAGTGAGAAAAACATCACGGGGTGGTGCGCATTGTATGGGTGTGTGTTACATTAGATTCACTACAAGGAGTGAGAAAAACATCACGGGGTGGTGCGCATTGTATGGGTGTGTGTTACATTACATTCACTAGTAGGAGTGAGAAAACATCACGGGGTGGTGCGCATTGTATGGGTGTGTGTTACATTACATTCACTAGTAGGAGTGAGAAAAACACCACGGGGTGGTGCGCATTGTATGGGTGTGTGTTACATTAGATTCACTAGTAGGAGTGAGAAAAACATCACGGGTTGGTGCGCATTGTATGGGTGTGTGTTACATTAGATTCACTAGTAGGAGTGAGAAAAACATCACGGGGTGGTGGGCATTGTATGGGTGTGTGTTACATTAGATTCACTAGTAGGAGTGAGAAAAACATCACGGGGTGGTGCGCATTGTATGGGTGTGTGTTACATTAGATTCACTAGTTGGAGTGAGAAAAACATCACGGGGTGGTGCGCATTGTATGGGTGTGTGTTACATTAGATTCACTAGTAGGAGTGAGAAAAACATCACGGGGTGGTGCGCATTGTATGTGTGTGTGTTACATTAGATTCACTAGTAGGAGTGAGAAAAACATCACGGGGTGGTGCGCATTGTATGGGTGTGTGTTACATTAGATTCACTAGTAGGAGTGAGAAAAACATCACGGGGTGGTGCGCATTGTATGGGTGTGTGTTACATTACATTCACTAGTAGGAGTGAGAAAAACATCACGGGGTGGTGCGCATTGTATGGGTGTGTGTTACATTAGATTCACTAGTAGGAGTGAGAAAAACATCGCGGGGTGGTGCGCATCATATGGGTGTGTGTTACATTAGATTCACTAGTAGGAGTGAGAAAAACATCGCGGGGTGGTGCCCATTATATGGGTGTGTGTTACATTAGATTCACTAGTAGGAGTGAGAAAAACATCACGGGGTGGTGCGCATTGTATGGGTGTGTGTTACATTACATTCACTAGTAGGAGTGAGAAAAACATCACGGGGTTGTGCGCATTGTTTGGGTGTGTGTTACATTACATTCACTAGTAGGAGTGAGAAAAACATCACGGGGTGGTGCGCATTGTATGGGTGTGTGTTACATTACATTCACTAGTAGGAGTGAGAAAAACATCACGGGGTGGTGCGCATTGTATGGGTGTGTGTTACATTACATTCACCAGTAGGAGTGAGAAAAACATCACGGGGTGGTGCGCATTGTATGGGTGGGTGTTACATTACATTCACTAGTAGGAGTGAGAAAAACATCACGGGGTGGTGCGCATTGTATGGGTGTGTGTTACATTAGATTCACTAGTAGGAGTGAGAAAAACATCACGGGGTGGTGCGCATTGTATGGGTGTGTGTTACATTACATTCACAAGTAGGAGTGAGAAAAACATCACGGGGTGGTGCGCATTGTATGGGTGTGTGTTACATTACATTCACTAGTAGGAGTGAGAAAACATCACGGGGTGGTGCGCATTGTATGGGTGTGTGTTACATTACATTCACTAGTAGGAGTGAGAAAAACATCACGGGGTGGTGCGCATTGTATGGGTGTGTGTTACATTAGATTCACTAGTAGGAGTGAGAAAAACATCACGGGTTGGTGTGCATTGTATGGGTGTGTGTTACATTAGATTCACTAGTAGGAGTGAGAAAAACATCACGGGGTGGTGGGCATTGTATGGGTGTGTGTTACATTTGATTCACTAGTAGGAGTGAGAAAAACATCACGGGGTCGTGCGCATTGTATGGGTGTGTGTTACATTAGATTCACTAGTAGGAGTGAGAAAAACATCACTGGGTGGTGTGCATTGTATGGGTGTGTGTTACATTAGATTCACTAGTAGGAGTGAGAAAAACATCAAGGGGTGGTGCGCATTGTATGTGTGTGTGTTACATTAGATTCACTAGTAGGAGTGAGAAAAACATCACGGGGTGGTGCGCATTGTATGGGTGTGTGTTACATAGATTCACTAGTAGGAGTGAGAAAAACATCACGGGGTGGTGCGCATTGTATGGGTGTGTGTTACATAGATTCACTAGTAGGAGTGAGAAAAACATCACGGGGTGGTGCGCATTGTATGGGTGTGTGTTACATTAGATTCACTACTAGGAGTGAGAAAAACATCACGGGGTGGTGCGCATTGTATGGATGTGTGTTACATTAGATTCACTACTAGGAGTGAGAAAAACATCACGGGGTGGTGCGCATTGTATGGGTGTGTGTTACATTAGATTCACTAGTAGGAGTGAGAAAAACATCACGGGGTGGTGCGCATTGTATGGGTGTGTGTTACATTGGATTCACTAGTAGGAGTGAGAAAAACATCACGGGGTGGTGCGCATTGTATGGGTGTGTGTTACATTAGATTCACTAGTAGGAGTGAGAAAAACATCACGGGGTGGTGCGCATTGTATGGGTGTGTGTTACATTAGATTCACTAGTAGGAGTGAGAAAAACATCGCGGGGTGGTGCGCATTGTATGGGTGTGTGTTACATTAGATTCACTAGTAGGAGTGAGAAAAACATCACGGGGTGGTGCGCATTGTATGGGTGTGTGTTACATTACATTCACTAGTAGGAGTGAGAAAAACATCACGGGGTTGTGCGCATTGTTTGGGTGTGTGTTACATTACATTCACTAGTAGGAGTGAGAAAAACATCACGGGGTGGTGCGCATTGTATGGGTGTGTGTTACATTACATTCACTAGTAGGAGTGAGAAAAACATCACGGGGTGGTGCGCATTGTATGGATGTGTGTTACATTACATTCACTAGTAGGAGTGAGAAAAACATCACGGGGTGGTGCGCATTGTATGGGTGGGTGTTACATTACATTCACTAGTAGGAGTGAGAAAAACATCACGGGGTGGTGCGCATTGTATGGGTGTGTGTTACATTACATTCACTAGTAGGAGTGAGAAAAACATCACGGGGTGGTGCGCATTGTATGGGTGTGTGTTACATAACATTCACTAGTAGGAGTGAGAAAAACATCACGGGGTGGTGCGCATTGTATGGGTGTGTGTTACATTACATTCACTAGTAGGAGTGAGAAAACATCACGGGGTGGTGCGCATTGTATGGGTGTGTGTTACATTACATTCACTAGTAGGAGTGAGAAACACATCACGGGGTGGTGCGCATTGTATGGGTGTGTGTTACATTAGATTCACTAGTAGGAGTGAGAAAAACATCACGGGTTGGTGCGCATTGTATGGGTGTGTGTTACATTAGATTCACTAGTAGGAGTGAGAAAAACATCACTGTGTGGTGGGCATTGTATGGGTGTGTGTTACATTAGATTCACTAGTAGGAGTGAGAAAAACATCACGGGGTGGTGCGCATTGTATGGGTGTGTGTTACATTAGATTCACTAGTAGGAGTGAGAAAAACATCACGGGGTGGTGCGCATTGTATGGGTGTGTGTTACATTAGATTCACTAGTAGGAGTGAGAAAAACATCACGAGGTGGTGCGCATTGTATGGGTGTGTGTTACATTACATTCACTAGTAGGAGTGAGAAAAACATCGCGGGGTGGTGCGCATTGTATGGGTGTGTGTTACATTAGATTCACTAGTAGGAGTGAGAAAAACATCACGGGGTGGTGCGCATTGTATGGGTGTGTGTTACATTAGATTCACTAGTAGGAGTGAGAAAAACATCGCAGGGTGGTGCGCATTATATGGGTGTGTGTTACATTAGATTCACTAGTAGGAGTGAGAAAAACATCACGGGGTGGTGCGCATTGTATGGGTGTGTGTTACATTACATTCACTAGTAGGAGTGAGAAAAACATCACGGGGTTGTGCGCATTGTTTGGGTGTGTGTTACATTACATTCACTAGTAGGAGTGAGAAAAACATCACGGGGTGGTGCGCATTGTATGGGTGTGTGTTACATTACATTCACTAGTAGGAGTGAGAAAAACATCACGGGGTGGTGCGCATTGTATGGGTGTGTGTTACATTACATTCACTAGTAGGAGTGAGAAAAACATCACGGGGTGGTGCGCATTGAATGGGTGGGTGTTACATTACATTCACTAGTAGGAGTGAGAAAAACATCACGGGGTGGTGCGCATTGTATGGGTGTGTGTTACATTACATTCACTAGTAGAAGTGAGAAAAACATCATGGGGTGGTGCGCATTGTATGGGTGTGTGTTACATTACATTCACAAGTAGGAGTGAGAAAAACATCACGGGGTGGTGCGCATTGTATGGGTGTGTGTTACATTACATTCACTAGTAGGAGTGAGAAAACATCACGGGGTGGTGCGCATTGTATGGGTGTGTGTTACATTACATTCACTAGTAGGAGTGAGAAAAACATCACGGGGTGGTGCGCATTGTATGGGTGTGTGTTACATTACATTCACTAGTAGGAGTGAGAAAACATCACGGGGTGGTGCGCATTGTATGGGTGTGTGTTACATTACATTCACTAGTAGGAGTGAGAAAAACATCACGGGGTGGTGTGCATTGTATGGGTGTGTGTTACATTAGATTCACTAGTAGGAGTGAGAAAAACATCACGGGTTGGTGCGCATTGTATGGGTGTGTGTTACATTAGATTCACTAGTAGGAGTGAGAAAAACATCACGGGTGGTGCGCATTGTATGGGTGTATGTTACATTACATTCACTAGTAGGAGTGAGAAAAACATCACGGGGTGGTGCGCATTGTATGGGTGTGTGTTACATTAGATTCACTAGAAGGAGTGAGAAAAACATCACGGGGTGGTGCGCATTGTATGGGTGTGTGTTACATTAGATTCACTACAAGGAGTGAGAAAAACATCACGGGGTGGTGCGCATTGTATGGGTGTGTGTTACATTACATTCACTAGTAGGAGTGAGAAAACATCACGGGGTGGTGCGCATTGTATGGGTGTGTGTTACATTACATTCACTAGTAGGAGTGAGAAAAACACCACGGGGTGGTGCGCATTGTATGGGTGTGTGTTACATTAGATTCACTAGTAGGAGTGAGAAAAACATCACGGGTTGGTGCGCATTGTATGGGTGTGTGTTACATTAGATTCACTAGTAGGAGTGAGAAAAACATCACGGGGTGGTGGGCATTGTATGGGTGTGTGTTACATTAGATTCACTAGTAGGAGTGAGAAAAACATCACGGGGTGGTGCGCATTGTATGGGTGTGTGTTACATTAGATTCACTAGTTGGAGTGAGAAAAACATCACGGGGTGGTGCGCATTGTATGGGTGTGTGTTACATTAGATTCACTAGTAGGAGTGAGAAAAACATCACGGGGTGGTGCGCATTGTATGTGTGTGTGTTACATTAGATTCACTAGTAGGAGTGAGAAAAACATCACGGGGTGGTGCGCATTGTATGGGTGTGTGTTACATTAGATTCACTAGTAGGAGTGAGAAAAACATCACGGGGTGGTGCGCATTGTATGGGTGTGTGTTACATTACATTCACTAGTAGGAGTGAGAAAAACATCACGGGGTGGTGCGCATTGTATGGGTGTGTGTTACATTAGATTCACTAGTAGGAGTGAGAAAAACATCGCGGGGTGGTGCGCATCATATGGGTGTGTGTTACATTAGATTCACTAGTAGGAGTGAGAAAAACATCGCGGGGTGGTGCCCATTATATGGGTGTGTGTTACATTAGATTCACTAGTAGGAGTGAGAAAAACATCACGGGGTGGTGCGCATTGTATGGGTGTGTGTTACATTACATTCACTAGTAGGAGTGAGAAAAACATCACGGGGTTGTGCGCATTGTTTGGGTGTGTGTTACATTACATTCACTAGTAGGAGTGAGAAAAACATCACGGGGTGGTGCGCATTGTATGGGTGTGTGTTACATTACATTCACTAGTAGGAGTGAGAAAAACATCACGGGGTGGTGCGCATTGTATGGGTGTGTGTTACATTACATTCACCAGTAGGAGTGAGAAAAACATCACGGGGTGGTGCGCATTGTATGGGTGGGTGTTACATTACATTCACTAGTAGGAGTGAGAAAAACATCACGGGGTGGTGCGCATTGTATGGGTGTGTGTTACATTAGATTCACTAGTAGGAGTGAGAAAAACATCACGGGGTGGTGCGCATTGTATGGGTGTGTGTTACATTACATTCACAAGTAGGAGTGAGAAAAACATCACGGGGTGGTGCGCATTGTATGGGTGTGTGTTACATTACATTCACTAGTAGGAGTGAGAAAACATCACGGGGTGGTGCGCATTGTATGGGTGTGTGTTACATTACATTCACTAGTAGGAGTGAGAAAAACATCACGGGGTGGTGCGCATTGTATGGGTGTGTGTTACATTAGATTCACTAGTAGGAGTGAGAAAAACATCACGGGTTGGTGTGCATTGTATGGGTGTGTGTTACATTAGATTCACTAGTAGGAGTGAGAAAAACATCACGGGGTGGTGGGCATTGTATGGGTGTGTGTTACATTTGATTCACTAGTAGGAGTGAGAAAAACATCACGGGGTCGTGCGCATTGTATGGGTGTGTGTTACATTAGATTCACTAGTAGGAGTGAGAAAAACATCACTGGGTGGTGTGCATTGTATGGGTGTGTGTTACATTAGATTCACTAGTAGGAGTGAGAAAAACATCAAGGGGTGGTGCGCATTGTATGTGTGTGTGTTACATTAGATTCACTAGTAGGAGTGAGAAAAACATCACGGGGTGGTGCGCATTTTATGGGTGTGTGTTACATAGATTCACTAGTAGGAGTGAGAAAAACATCACGGGGTGGTGCGCATTGTATGGGTGTGTGTTACATAGATTCACTAGTAGGAGTGAGAAAAACATCACGGGGTGGTGCGCATTGTATGGGTGTGTGTTACATTAGATTCACTAGTAGGAGTGAGAAAAACATCACGGGGTGGTGCACATTTTATGGGTGTGTGTTACATTAGATTCACTAGTAGGAGTGAGAAAAACATCACGGGGTGGTGCGCATTGGATGGGTGTGTGTTACATTACAATCACTAGTAGGAGTGAGAAAAACATCACGGGGTGGTGCGCATTGTATGGGTGTGTGTTACATTAGATTCGCTAGTAGGAGTGAGAAAAACATCACGGGGTGGTGCGCATTGTATGGGTGTGTGTTACATTAGATTCACTAGTAGGAGTGAGAAAAACATCACGGGTGGTGCGCATTGTATGGGTGTGTGTTACATTACATTCACTAGTAGGAGTGAGAAAAACATCACGGGGTGGTGCGCATTGTATGGGTGTGTGTTACATTAGATTCACTAGAAGGAGTGAGAAAAACATCACGGGGTGGTGCGCATTGTATGGGTGTGTGTTAAATTAGATTCACTAGTAGGAGTGAGAAAAACATCAAGGGGTGGTGCGCATTGTATGGGTGTGTGTTACATTAGATTCACTGGTAGGAGTGAGAAATACATCACGGGGTGGTGCGCATTGTATGGGTGTGTGTTACATTACATTCACTACTAGGAGTGAGAAAAACATCACGGGGTGGTGCGCATTGTATGGGTGTGTGTTACATTAGATTCACTAGAAGGAGTGAGAAAAACATCACGGGGTGGTGGGCATTGTATGGGTGTGTGTTACATTAGATTCACTAGTAGGAGTGAGAAAAACATCAAGGGATGGTGTGCATTGTATGGGTGTGTGTTACATTAGATTCACTGGTAGGAGTGAGAAATACATCACGGGGTGGTGCGCATTGTATGGATGTGTGTTACATTAGATTCACTAGTAGGAGTGAGAAAAACATCACGGGGTGGTGCGCATTGTATGGGTGTGTGTTACATTACATTCACTAGTAGGAGTGAGAAAAACATCACGGGGTGGTGCGCATTGTATGGGTGTGTGTTACATTAGATTCACTAGTAGGAGTGAGAAAAACATCACGGGGTGGTGCGCATTGTATGGGTGTGTGTTACATTAGATTCACTAGTGGGAGTGAGAAAAACATCGCGGGGTGGTGCGCATTATATGGGTGTGTGTTACATTACATTCACAAGTGGGAGTGAGAAAAACATCACGGGGTGGTGCGCATTGTATGGGTGTGTGTTACATTAGATTCACTAGTAGGAGTGAGAAAAACATCACGGGGTGGTGCGCATTGTATGGGTGTGTGTTACATTAGATTCACTAGTAGGAGTGAGAAAAACATCACGGGGTGGTGCGCATTGTATGGGTGTGTGTTACATTACATTCACTAGTAGGAGTGAGAAAAACATCACGGGGTGGTGCGCATTGTATGGGTGTGTGTTACATTAGATTCACTAGTAGGAGTGAGAAAAACATCACGGGGTGGTGCGCATTGTATGGGTGTGTGTTACATTAGATTCACTAGTAGGAGTGAGAAAAACATCACGGGGTGGTGCGCATTGTATGGGTGTGTCTTACATTAGATTCACTAGTAGGAGTGAGAAAAACATCACGGGGTGGTGCGCATTGTATGGGTGTGTGTTACATAGATTCACTAGTAGGACTGAGAAAAACATCACGGGGTGGTGCGCATTGTATGGCTGTGTGTTACATAGATTCACTAGTAGGAGTGAGAAAAACATCACGGGGTGGTGCGCATTTTATGGGTGTGTGTTACATTAGATTCGCTAGTAGGAGTGAGAAAAACATCACGGGGTGGTGCGCATTGTATGGGTGTGTGTTACATTAGATTCGCTAGTAGGAGTGAGAAAAACATCACGGGGTGGTCCGCATTGTATGGGTGTGTGTTACATTAGATTCGCTAGTAGGAGTGAGAAAAACATCACGGGGTGGTGCGCATTGTATGGGTGTGTGTTACATTAGATTCACTAGTAGGAGTGAGAAAAACATCACGGGGTGGTGCGCATTGTATGGGTGTGTGTTACATTAGATTCACTAGTAGGAGTGAGAAAAACATCACGGGGTGGTGCGCATTGTATGGGTGTGTGTTACATTGGATTCACTAGTAGGAGTGAGAAAAACATCACGGGGTGGTGCGTATTGTATGGTTGTGTGTTACATTAGATTCACTAGTAGGAGTGAGAAAAACATCACGGGGTGGTGCGCATTGTATGGGTGTGTGTTACATTTGATTCACTAGTAGGAGTGAGAAATACATCACGGGGTGGTGCGCATTGTATGGGTATGTGTTACATTACATTCACTAGTAGGAGTGAGAAAAACATCACGGGGTGGTGCGCATTGTATGGGTGTGTGTTACATTACATTCACAAGTAGGAGTGAGAAAAACATCACGGGGTGGTGCGCATTGCATGGGTGTGTGTTACATTAGATTCACTAGTAGGAGTGAGAAAAATATTACGGGGTGGTGCGCATTGTATGGGTGTGTGTTACATTACATTCACTAGTAGGAGTGAGAAAAACATCACGGGGTGGTGCGCATTGTATGGGTGTGTGTTACATTACATTCACTAGTAGGAGTGAGAAAAACATCACGGGGTGGTGCGCATTGTATGGGTGTGTGTTACATTACCTTCATTAGTAGGAGTGAGAAAAATATCACGTGGTGGTGCGCATTGTATGGGTGTGTGTTACATTACCTTCACTAGTAGGAGTTAGAAAAACATCACGGGGTGGTGCGCATTGTATGGGTGTGTGTTACATTACCTTCACTAGTAGGAGTGAGAAAAACATCACGGGGTGGTGCGCATTGTATGGGTGTGTGTTACATTACATTCACTAGTAGGAGTGAGAAAAACATCAGGGGGTGGTGCGCATTGCATGGGTGCGTGTTACATTACATTCACTAGTAGGAGTGAGAAAAACATCACGGGGTGGTGCGCATTGTATGGGTGTGTGTTACATTAGATTCACTAGTAGGAGTGAGAAAAACATCACGGGGTGGTGCGCATTGTATGGGTGTGTGTTACAATAGATTCACTAGTAGGAGTGAGAAAAACATCACGGGGTGGTGCGCATTGTATGGGTGTGTGTTACATTACATTCACTAGTAGGAGTGAGAAAAACATCACGGGGTGGTGCGCATTGTATGGGTGTTTGTTACATTACATTCACTAGTAGGAGTGAGAAAAACATCACGGGGTGGTGTGAATCGGAGGGTCTGAATTAGGATAGGCAGTGAGTGGCAATGTAGGATGGAGAAAAGCACCGAGGGGTGGTCAGCATGGGGAGGTCATGGAACATGCAGTGGCAATGTAGGATAAGTTTCTGAAAAACATAGCGGGGTTCTTGCGCATTGTATGGGTGTGTGTTACATTACATACACTATTTGGAGTGAGAAAAACATCACGGGGTGGTGCGCATTGCATGGGTGTGTGTTACATTACCTTCACTAGTAGTAGTTAGAAAAACATCACGGGGTGGTGCGCATTGTATGGGTGTGTGTTACATTACCTTCTCTAGTAGGAGTGAGAAAAACATCACGGGGTGGTGCGCATTGTACGGGTGTGTGTTACATTACATTCACTAGTAGGAGTGAGAAAAACATCAGGGGGTGGTGCGCATTGTATGGGTGCGTGTTACATTACATTCACTAGTAGGAGTGAGAAAAACATCACGGGGTGGTGCGCATTGTATGGGTGTGTGTTACATTAGATTCACTAGTAGGAGTGAGAAAAACATCACGGGGTGGTGCGCATTGTATGGGTGTGTGTTACATTACATTCACTAGTAGGAGTGAGAAAAACATCACGGGGTGGTGCGCATTGTATGGGTGTGTGTTACATTAGATTCACTAGTAGGAGTGAGAAAAACATCACGGGGTGGTGCGCATTGTATGGGTGTGTGTTACATTAGATTCACTAGTAGGAGTGAGAAAAACATCACGGGGTGGTGCGCATTGTATGGGTGTGTGTTACATTACATTCACTAGTACGAGTGAGAAAAACATCACGGGGTGGTGCGCATTGTATGGGTGTGTGTTACATTACATTCACTAGTAGGAGTGAGAAAAACATCACGGGGTGGTGCGCATTGTATGGGTGTGTGTTACATTACATTCACTAGTAGGAGTGAGAAAAACATCACGGGGTGGTGTGAATCGGAGGGTCTGAATTAGGATAGGCAGTGAGTGGCAATGTAGGATGGAGAAAAGCACCGACGGGTGGTCAGCATGGGGAGGTCAGGGAACATGCAGTGGCAATATAGGATAGGTTTCTGAAAAACATCGCGGGGTGGTGCGCATTGTATGGGCGTGTGTTACATTACATTCACTAGTAGGAGTGAGAAAAACATCACGGGGTGGTGCGCATTGTATGGGTGTGTGTTACATTACATTCACTAGTAGGAGTGAGAAAAACATCACGGGGTGGTGCGCATTGTATGGGTGTGTGTTACATAGATTCACTAGTAGGAGTGAGAAATACATCACGGGGTGGTGCGCATTGTATGGGTGTGTGTTACATTAGATTCGCTAGTAGGAGTGAGAAAAACATCACGGGGTGGTGCGCATTGTATGGGTGTGTGTTACATTAGATTCACTAGTAGGAGTGAGAAAAACATCACGGGTGGTGCGCATTGTATGGGTGTATGTTACATTACATTCACTAGTAGGAGTGAGAAAAACATCACGGGGTGGTGCGCATTGTATGGGTGTGTGTTACATTAGATTCACTAGAAGGAGTGAGAAAAACATCACGGGGTGGTGCGCATTGTATGGGTGTGTGTTACATTAGATTCACTAGTAGGAGTGAGAAAAACATCAAGGGGTGGTGCGCATTGTATGGGTGTGTGTTACATTAGATTCACTGGTAGGAGTGAGAAATACATCACGGGGTGGTGCGCATTGTATGGATGTGTGTTACATTAGATTCACTACTAAGAGTGAGAAAAACATCACGGGGTGGTGGGCATTGTATTGGTGTGTGTTACATTAGATTCACTAGTAGGAGTGAGAAAAACATCAAGGGGTGGTGTGCATTGTATGGGTGTGTGTTACATTAGATTCACTGGTAGGAGTGAGCAATACATCACGGGGTGGTGCGCATTGTATGGATGTGTGTTACATTAGATTCACTACTAGGAGTGAGAAAAACATCACGGGGTGGTGCGCATTGTATGGATGTGTGTTACATTAGATTCACTACTAGGAGTGAGAAAAACATCACGGGGTGGTGCGCATTGTATGGGTGTGTGTTACATTAGATTCACTAGTAGGAGTGAGAAAAACATCACGGGGTGGTGCGCATTGTATGGGTGTGTGTTACATTGGATTCACTAGTAGGAGTGAGAAAAACATCACGGGGTGGTGCGCATTGTATGGGTGTGTGTTACATTAGATTCACTAGTAGGAGTGAGAAAAACATCACGGGGTGGTGCGCATTGTATGGGTGTGTGTTACATTAGATTCACTAGTAGGAGTGAGAAAAACATCGCGGGGTGGTGCGCATTGTATGGGTGTGTGTTACATTAGATTCACTAGTAGGAGTGAGAAAAACATCACGGGGTGGTGCGCATTGTATGGGTGTGTGTTACATTACATTCACTAGTAGGAGTGAGAAAAACATCACGGGGTTGTGCGCATTGTTTGGGTGTGTGTTACATTACATTCACTAGTAGGAGTGAGAAAAACATCACGGGGTGGTGCGCATTGTATGGGTGTGTGTTACATTACATTCACTAGTAGGAGTGAGAAAAACATCACGGGGTGGTGCGCATTGTATGGATGTGTGTTACATTACATTCACTAGTAGGAGTGAGAAAAACATCACGGGGTGGTGCGCATTGTATGGGTGGGTGTTACATTACATTCACTAGTAGGAGTGAGAAAAACATCACGGGGTGGTGCGCATTGTATGGGTGTGTGTTACATTACATTCACTAGTAGGAGTGAGAAAAACATCACGGGGTGGTGCGCATTGTATGGGTGTGTGTTACATAACATTCACTAGTAGGAGTGAGAAAAACATCACGGGGTGGTGCGCATTGTATGGGTGTGTGTTACATTACATTCACTAGTAGGAGTGAGAAAACATCACGGGGTGGTGCGCATTGTATGGGTGTGTGTTACATTACATTCACTAGTAGGAGTGAGAAAAACATCACGGGGTGGTGCGCATTGTATGGGTGTGTGTTACATTAGATTCACTAGTAGGAGTGAGAAAAACATCACGGGTTGGTGCGCATTGTATGGGTGTGTGTTACATTAGATTCACTAGTAGGAGTGAGAAAAACATCACGGGGTGGTGGGCATTGTATGGGTGTGTGTTACATTAGATTCACTAGTAGGAGTGAGAAAAACATCACGGGGTGGTGCGCATTGTATGGGTGTGTGTTACATTAGATTCACTAGTAGGAGTGAGAAAAACATCACGGGGTGGTGCGCATTGTATGGGTGTGTGTTACATTACATTCACTAGTAGGAGTGAGAAAAACATCACGGGGTGGTGCGCATTGTATGGGTGTGTGTTACATTACATTCACTAGTAGGAGTGAGAAAAACATCACGGGGTGGTGCGCATTGTATGGGTGTGTGTTACATTACATTCACTAGTAGGAGTGAGAAAAACATCACGGGGTGGTGCGCATTATATGGGTGTGTGTTACATTAGATTCACTAGTAGGAGTGAGAAAAACATCACGGGGTGGTGCGCATTGTATGGGTGTGTGTTACATTACATTCACTAGTAGGAGTGAGAAAAACATCACGGGGTTGTGCGCATTGTTTGGGTGTGTGTTACATTACATTCACTAGTAGGAGTGAGAAAAACATCACGGGGTGGTGCGCATTGTATGGGTGTGTGTTACATTACATTCACTAGTAGGAGTGAGAAAAACATCACGGGGTGGTGCGCATTGTATGGGTGTGTGTTACATTACATTCACTAGTAGGAGTGAGAAAAACATCACGGGGTGGTGCGCATTGAATGGGTGGGTGTTACATTACATTCACTAGTAGGAGTGAGAAAAACATCACGGGGTGGTGCGCATTGTATGGGTGTGTGTTACATTACATTCACTAGTAGAAGTGAGAAAAACATCATGGGGTGGTGCGCATTGTATGGGTGTGTGTTACATTACATTCACAAGTAGGAGTGAGAAAAACATCACGGGGTGGTGCGCATTGTATGGGTGTGTGTTACATTACATTCACTAGTAGGAGTGAGAAAACATCACGGGATGGTGCGCATTGTATGGGTGTGTGTTACATTACATTCACTAGTAGGAGTGAGAAAAACATCACGGGGTGGTGCGCATTGTATGGGTGTGTGTTACATTACATTCACTAGTAGGAGTGAGAAAACATCACGGGGTGGTGCGCATTGTATGGGTGTGTGTTACATTACATTCACTAGTAGGAGTGAGAAAAACATCACGGGGTGGTGTGCATTGTATGGGTGTGTGTTACATTAGATTCACTAGTAGGAGTGAGAAAAACATCACGGGTTGGTGCGCATTGTATGGGTGTGTGTTACATTAGATTCACTAGTAGGAGTGAGAAAAACATCACGGGTGGTGCGCATTGTATGGGTGTATGTTACATTACATTCACTAGTAGGAGTGAGAAAAACATCACGGGGTGGTGCGCATTGTATGGGTGTGTGTTACATTAGATTCACTAGAAGGAGTGAGAAAAACATCACGGGGTGGTGCGCATTGTATGGGTGTGTGTTACATTAGATTCACTACAAGGAGTGAGAAAAACATCACGGGGTGGTGCGCATTGTATGGGTGTGTGTTACATTACATTCACTAGTAGGAGTGAGAAAACATCACGGGGTGGTGCGCATTGTATGGGTGTGTGTTACATTACATTCACTAGTAGGAGTGAGAAAAACACCACGGGGTGGTGCGCATTGTATGGGTGTGTGTTACATTAGATTCACTAGTAGGAGTGAGAAAAACATCACGGGTTGGTGCGCATTGTATGGGTGTGTGTTACATTAGATTCACTAGTAGGAGTGAGAAAAACATCACGGGGTGGTGGGCATTGTATGGGTGTGTGTTACATTAGATTCACTAGTAGGAGTGAGAAAAACATCACGGGGTGGTGCGCATTGTATGGGTGTGTGTTACATTAGATTCACTAGTTGGAGTGAGAAAAACATCACGGGGTGGTGCGCATTGTATGGGTGTGTGTTACATTAGATTCACTAGTAGGAGTGAGAAAAACATCACGGGGTGGTGCGCATTGTATGTGTGTGTGTTACATTAGATTCACTAGTAGGAGTGAGAAAAACATCACGGGGTGGTGCGCATTGTATGGGTGTGTGTTACATTAGATTCACTAGTAGGAGTGAGAAAAACATCACGGGGTGGTGCGCATTGTATGGGTGTGTGTTACATTACATTCACTAGTAGGAGTGAGAAAAACATCACGGGGTGGTGCGCATTGTATGGGTGTGTGTTACATTAGATTCACTAGTAGGAGTGAGAAAAACATCGCGGGGTGGTGCGCATCATATGGGTGTGTGTTACATTAGATTCACTAGTAGGAGTGAGAAAAACATCGCGGGGTGGTGCCCATTATATGGGTGTGTGTTACATTAGATTCACTAGTAGGAGTGAGAAAAACATCACGGGGTGGTGCGCATTGTATGGGTGTGTGTTACATTACATTCACTAGTAGGAGTGAGAAAAACATCACGGGGTTGTGCGCATTGTTTGGGTGTGTGTTACATTACATTCACTAGTAGGAGTGAGAAAAACATCACGGGGTGGTGCGCATTGTATGGGTGTGTGTTACATTACATTCACTAGTAGGAGTGAGAAAAACATCACGGGGTGGTGCGCATTGTATGGGTGTGTGTTACATTACATTCACCAGTAGGAGTGAGAAAAACATCACGGGGTGGTGCGCATTGTATGGGTGGGTGTTACATTACATTCACTAGTAGGAGTGAGAAAAACATCACGGGGTGGTGCGCATTGTATGGGTGTGTGTTACATTAGATTCACTAGTAGGAGTGAGAAAAACATCACGGGGTGGTGCGCATTGTATGGGTGTGTGTTACATTACATTCACAAGTAGGAGTGAGAAAAACATCACGGGGTGGTGCGCATTGTATGGGTGTGTGTTACATTACATTCACTAGTAGGAGTGAGAAAACATCACGGGGTGGTGCGCATTGTATGGGTGTGTGTTACATTACATTCACTAGTAGGAGTGAGAAAAACATCACGGGGTGGTGCGCATTGTATGGGTGTGTGTTACATTAGATTCACTAGTAGGAGTGAGAAAAACATCACGGGTTGGTGCGCATTGTATGGGTGTGTGTTACATTAGATTCACTAGTAGGAGTGAGAAAAACATCACGGGGTGGTGGGCATTGTATGGGTGTGTGTTACATTTGATTCACTAGTAGGAGTGAGAAAAACATCACGGGGTCGTGCGCATTGTATGGGTGTGTGTTACATTAGATTCACTAGTAGGAGTGAGAAAAACATCACTGGGTGGTGTGCATTGTATGGGTGTGTGTTACATTAGATTCACTAGTAGGAGTGAGAAAAACATCAAGGGGTGGTGCGCATTGTATGTGTGTGTGTTACATTAGATTCACTAGTAGGAGTGAGAAAAACATCACGGGGTGGTGCGCATTGTATGGGTGTGTGTTACATAGATTCACTAGTAGGAGTGAGAAAAACATCACGGGGTGGTGCGCATTGTATGGGTGTGTGTTACATAGATTCACTAGTAGGAGTGAGAAAAACATCACGGGGTGGTGCGCATTGTATGGGTGTGTGTTACATTAGATTCACTAGTAGGAGTGAGAAAAACATCACGGGGTGGTGCACATTTTATGGGTGTGTGTTACATTAGATTCACTAGTAGGAGTGAGAAAAACATCACGGGGTGGTGCGCATTGGATGGGTGTGTGTTACATTACAATCACTAGTAGGAGTGAGAAAAACATCACGGGGTGGTGCGCATTGTATGGGTGTGTGTTACATTAGATTCGCTAGTAGGAGTGAGAAAAACATCACGGGGTGGTGCGCATTGTATGGGTGTGTGTTACATTAGATTCACTAGTAGGAGTGAGAAAAACATCACGGGAGGTGCGCATTGTATGGGTGTGTGTTACATTACATTCACTAGTAGGAGTGAGAAAAACATCACGGGGTGGTGCGCATTGTATGGGTGTGTGTTACATTAGATTCACTAGAAGGAGTGAGAAAAACATCACGGGGTGGTGCGCATTGTATGGGTGTGTGTTAAATTAGATTCACTAGTAGGAGTGAGAAAAACATCAAGGGGTGGTGCGCATTGTATGGGTGTGTGTTACATTAGATTCACTGGTAGGAGTGAGAAATACATCACGGGGTGGTGCGCATTGTATGGGTGTGTGTTACATTACATTCACTACTAGGAGTGAGAAAAACATCACGGGGTGGTGCGCATTGTATGGGTGTGTGTTACATTAGATTCACTAGAAGGAGTGAGAAAAACATCACGGGGTGGTGGGCATTGTATGGGTGTGTGTTACATTAGATTCACTAGTAGGAGTGAGAAAAACATCAAGGGATGGTGTGCATTGTATGGGTGTGTGTTACATTAGATTCACTGGTAGGAGTGAGAAATACATCACGGGGTGGTGCGCATTGTATGGATGTGTGTTACATTAGATTCACTAGTAGGAGTGAGAAAAACATCACGGGGTGGTGCGCATTGTATGGGTGTGTGTTACATTACATTCACTAGTAGGAGTGAGAAAAACATCACGGGGTGGTGCGCATTGTATGGGTGTGTGTTACATTAGATTCACTAGTAGGAGTGAGAAAAACATCACGGGGTGGTGCGCATTGTATGGGTGTGTGTTACATTAGATTCACTAGTGGGAGTGAGAAAAACATCGCGGGGTGGTGCGCATTATATGGGTGTGTGTTACATTACATTCACTAGTGGGAGTGAGAAAAACATCACGGGGTGGTGCGCATTGTATGGGTGTGTGTTACATTAGATTCACTAGTAGGAGTGAGAAAAACATCACGGGGTGGTGCGCATTGTATGGGTGTGTGTTACATTAGATTCACTAGTAGGAGTGAGAAAAACATCACGGGGTGGTGCGCATTGTATGGGTGTGTGTTACATTACATTCACTAGTAGGAGTGAGAAAAACATCACGGGGTGGTGCGCATTGTATGGGTGTGTGTTACATTAGATTCACTAGTAGGAGTGAGAAAAACATCACGGGGTGGTGCGCATTGTATGGGTGTGTGTTACATTAGATTCACTAGTAGGAGTGAGAAAAACATCACGGGGTGGTGCGCATTGTATGGGTGTGTCTTACATTAGATTCACTAGTAGGAGTGAGAAAAACATCACGGGGTGGTGCGCATTGTATGGGTGTGTGTTACATAGATTCACTAGTAGGACTGAGAAAAACATCACGGGGTGGTGCGCATTGTATGGCTGTGTGTTACATAGATTCACTAGTAGGAGTGAGAAAAACATCACGGGGTGGTGCGCATTTTATGGGTGTGTGTTACATTAGATTCGCTAGTAGGAGTGAGAAAAACATCACGGGGTGGTGCGCATTGTATGGGTGTGTGTTACATTAGATTCGCTAGTAGGAGTGAGAAAAACATCACGGGGTGGTCCGCATTGTATGGGTGTGTGTTACATTAGATTCGCTAGTAGGAGTGAGAAAAACATCACGGGGTGGTGCGCATTGTATGGGTGTGTGTTACATTAGATTCACTAGTAGGAGTGAGAAAAACATCACGGGGTGGTGCGCATTGTATGGGTGTGTGTTACATTAGATTCACTAGTAGGAGTGAGAAAAACATCACGGGGTGGTGCGCATTGTATGGGTGTGTGTTACATTGGATTCACTAGTAGGAGTGAGAAAAACATCACGGGGTGGTGCGTATTGTATGGTTGTGTGTTACATTAGATTCACTAGTAGGAGTGAGAAAAACATCACGGGGTGGTGCGCATTGTATGGGTGTGTGTTACATTTGATTCACTAGTAGGAGTGAGAAATACATCACGGGGTGGTGCGCATTGTATGGGTATGTGTTACATTACATTCACTAGTAGGAGTGAGAAAAACATCACGGGGTGGTGCGCATTGTATGGGTGTGTGTTACATTACATTCACTAGTAGGATTGAGAAAAACATCACGGGGTGGTGCGCATTGTATGGGTTTGTGTTACATTAGATTCACTAGAAGGAGTGAGAAAAACATCACGGGGTGGTGCGCATTGTATGGGTGTGTGTTACATTAGATTCACTAGAAGGAGTGAGAAAAACATCACGGGGTGGTGCGCATTGTATGGGTGTGTGTTACATTAGATTCACTGGTAGGAGTGAGAAAAACATCAAGGGGTGGTGCGCATTGTATGGGTGTGTGTTACATTAGATTCACTGGTAGGAGTGAGAAATACATCACGGGGTGGTGCGCATTGTATGGATGTGTGTTACATTAGATTCACTGGTAGGAGTGAGAAAAACATCACGGGGTGGTGCGCATTGTATGGGTCTGTGTTACATTAGATTCACTAGTGGGAGTGAGAAAAACATCACGGTGTGGTGCGCATTGTATGGGAGTGTGTTACATTAGATTCACTAGTAGGAGTGAGAAAAACATCACGGGGTGGTGCGCATTGTATGGGTGTGTGTTACATAGATTCACTAGTAGGACTGAGAAAAACATCACGGGGTGCTGCGCATTGTATGGGTGTGTGTTACATAGATTCACTAGTAGGAGTGAGAAAAACATCACGGGGTGGTGCGCATTGTATGGGTGTGTGTTACATTAGATTCACTAGTAGGAGTGAGAAAAACATCACGGGGTGGTGCGCATTGTATGGGTGTGTGTTACATTGGATTCACTAGTAGGAGTGAGAAAAACATCACGGGGTGGTGCACATTGTATGGGTGTGTGTTACATTGGATTCACTGGTAGGAGTGAGAAAAACATCACGGGGTGGTGCGCATTGTATGGGTGTGTGTTACATTGGATTCACTAGTAGGAGTGAGAAAAACATCACGGGGTGGTGCACATTGTATGGGTGTGTGTTACATTGGATTCACTGGTAGGAGTGAGAAAAACATCACGGGGTGGTGCGCATTGTATGGGTGTGTGTTACATTGGATTCACTAGTAGGAGTGAGAAAAACATCACGGGGTTTTGCGTATTGTATTGTTGTGTGTTACATTAGATTCACTAGTAGGAGTGAGAAAAACATCACGGGGTGGTGTGCATTGTATGGGTGTGTGTTACATTTGATTCACTAGTAGGAGTGAGAAATACATCACGGGGTGGTGCGCATTGTATGGGTATGTGTTACATTACATTCACTAGTAGGAGTGAGAAAAACATCACGGGGTGGTGCGCATTGTATGGGTGTGTGTTACATTACATTCACTAGTAGGAGTGAGAAAAACATCACGGGGTGGTGCGCATTGTATGGGTGTGTGTTACATTAGATTCACTAGTAGGAGTGAGAAAAACATCACGGGGTGGTGCGCATTGTATGGGTGTGTGTTACATTAGATTCACTAGAAGGAGTGAGAAAAACATCACGGGGTGGTGCGCATTGTATGGGTGTGTGTTACATTAGATTCACTGGTAGGAGTGAGAAAAACATCAAGGGGTGGTGCGCATTGTATGGGTGTGTGTTACATTAGATTCACTGGTAGGAGTGAGAAATACATCACGGGGTGGTGCGCATTGTATGGATGTGTGTTACATTAGATTCACTAGTAGGAGTGAGAAAAACATCACGGGGTGGTGGGCATTGTATGGGTCTGTGTTACATTAGATTCACTATTGGGAGTGAGAAAAACATCACGGTGTGGTGCGCATTGTATGGGAGTGTGTTACATTAGATTCACTACTAGGAGTGAGAAAAACATCACGGGGTGGTGCGCATTGTATGGGTGTGTGTTACATTAGATTCACTAGTAGGAGTGAGAAAAACATCACGGGGTGGTGCGCATTGTATGGGTGTGTGTTACATTAGATACACTAGTAGGAGTGAGAAAAACATCACGGGGTGGTGCGCATTGTATGGGTGTGTGTTACATTAGATTCACTAGTAGGAGTGAGAAAAACATCACGGGGTGGTGCGCATTGTATGGGTGTGTCTTACATTGGATTCACTAGTAGGAGTGAGAAAAACATCACGGGGTGGTGCGCATTGTATGGGTGTGTGTTACATTGGATTCACTAGTAGGAGTGAGAAAAACATCACGGGGTGGTGCGCATTGTATGGGTGTGTGTTACATAGATTCACTAGTAGGAATGAGAAAAACATCACGGGGTGGTGCGCATTGTATGGGTGTGTGTTACATAGATTCACTAGTAGGAGTGAGAAAAACATCACGGGGTGGTGCGCATTGTATGGGTGTGTGTTACATAGATTCACTAGTAGGAGTGAGAAAAACATCACGGGGTGGTGCGCATTTTATGGGTGTGTGTTACATTAGATTCACTAGTAGGAGTGAGAAAAACATCACGGGGTGGTGCGCATTTTATGGGTGTGTGTTACATTACAATCACTAGTAGGAGTGAGAAAAACATCACGGGGTGGTGCGCATTGTATGGGTGTGTGTTACATTAGATTCACTAGTAGGAGTGAGAAAAACATCACGGGGTGGTGCGCATTGTATGGTTGTGTGTTACATTACATTCACTAGTAGGAGTGAGAAAAACATCACGGGGTGGTGCGCATTGTATGGGTGTGTGTTACATTAGATTCACTAGTAGGAGTGAGAAAAACATCACGGGGTGGTGCGCATTGTATGGGTGTGTGTTACATTGGATTCACTAGTAGGAGTGAGAAAAACATCACGGGGTGGTGCACATTGTATGGGTGTGTGCTACATTGGATTCACTGGTAGGAGTGAGAAAAACATCACGGGGTGGTGCGCATTGTATGGGTGTGTGTTACATTGGATTCACTAGTAGGAGTGAGAAAAACATCACAGGGTTTTGCGTATTGTATTGTTGTGTGTTACATTAGATTCACTAGTAGGAGTGAGAAAAACATCACGGGGTGGTGCGCATTATATGGGTGTGTGTTACATTAGATTCACTAGAAGGAGTGAGAAAAACATCACGGGGTGGTGCGCATTGTATGGGTGTGTGTTACATTAGATTCACTGGTAGGAGTGAGTAAAACATCAAGGGGTGGTGCGCATTGTATGGGTGTGTGTTACATTAGATTCACTGGTAGGAGTGAGAAATACATCACGGGGTGGTGCGCATTGTATGGATGTGTGTTACATTAGATTCACTAGTAGGAGTGAGAAAAACATCACAGGGTGGTGCGCATTGTATGGGTGTGTGTTACATTAGATTGACTAGTAGGAGTGAGAAAAACATCACGGTGTGGTGCGCATTGTATGGGTGTGTGTTACATTAGATTCACTAGTAGGAGTGAGAAAAACATCACGGGGTGGTGCGCATTGTATGGGTGTGTGTTACATTAGATTCACTAGTAGGAGTGAGAAAAACATCACGGGGTGGTGCGCATTGTATGGTTGTGTGTTACATTAGATTCACTAGTAGGAGTGAGAAAAACATCACGGGGTGGTGCGCATTGTATGGGTGTGTGTTACATTAGATTCACTAGTAGGAGTGAGAAAAACATAACGGGGTGGTGCGCATTGTATGGGTGTGTGTTACATTAGATTCACTAGTAGGAGTGAGAAAAACATCACGGGGTGGTGCGCATTGTATGGGTGTGTGTTACATTACATTCACTAGTAGGAGTGAGAAAAACATCACGGGGTGGTGCGCATTGTATGGGTGTGTGTTACATTAGATTCACTAGTAGGAGTGAGAAAAACATCACGGGGTGGTGCGCATTGTATGGGTGTGTGTTACATTGGATTCACTAGTAGGAGTGAGAAAAACATCACGGGGTGGTGCAAATTGTATGGGTGTGTGTTACATTGGATTCACTGGTAGGAGTGAGAAAAACATCACGGGGTGGTGCGCATTGTATGGGTGTGTGTTACATTGGATTCACTAGTAGGAGTGAGAAAAACATCACGGGGTTTTGCGTATTGTATTGTTGTGTGTTACATTAAATTCACTAGTAGGAGTGAGAAAAACATCACGGGGTGGTGTGCATTGTATGGGTGTGTGTTACATTTGATTCACTAGTAGGAGTGAGAAATACATCACGGGGTGGTGCGCATTGTATGGGTATGTGTTACATTACATTCACTAGTAGGAGTGAGAAAAACATCACGGGGTGGTGCGCATTGTATGGGTGTGTGTTACATTACATTCACTAGTAGGAGTGAGAAAAACATCACGGGGTGGTGCGCATTGTATGGGTGTGTGTTACATTAGATTCACTAGTAGGAGTGAGAAAAACATCACGGGGTGGTGCGCATTGTATGGGTGTGTGTTACATTAGATTCACTAGAAGGAGTGAGAAAAACATCACGGGGTGGTGCGCATTGTATGGGTGTGTGTTACATTAGATTCACTGGTAGGAGTGAGAAAAACATCAAGGGGTGGTGCGCATTGTATGGGTGTGTGTTACATTAGATTCACTGGTAGGAGTGAGAAATACATCACGGGGTGGTGCGCATTGTATGGATGTGTGTTACATTAGATTCACTAGTAGGAGTGAGAAAAACATCACGGGGTGGTGCGCATTGTATGGGTCTGTGTTACATTAGATTCACTAGTGGGAGTGAGAAAAACATCACGGTGTGGTGCGCATTGTATGGGAGTGTGTTACATTAGATTCACTACTAGGAGTGAGAAAAACATCACGGGGTGGTGCGCATTGTATGGGTGTGTGTTACATTAGATTCACTAGTAGGAGTGAGAAAAACATCACGGGGTGGTGCGCATTGTATTGGTGTGTGTTACATTAGATACACTAGTGGGAGTGAGAAAAACCTCACGGGGTGGTGCGCATTGTATGGGTGTGTGTTACATTAGATTCACTAGTAGGAGTGAGAAAAACATCACGGGGTGGTGCGCATTGTATGGGTGTGTCTTACATTAGATTCACTAGAAGGAGTGAGAAAAACATCACGGGGTGGTGCGCATTGTATGGGTGTGTGTTACATTGGATTCACTAGTAGGAGTGAGAAAAACATCACGGGGTGGTGCGCATTGTATGGGTGTGTGTTACATAGATTCACTAGTAGGAGTGAGAAAAACATCACGGGGTGGTGCGCATTGTATGGGTGTGTGTTACATAGATTCACTAGTAGGAGTGAGAAAAACATCACGGGGTGGTGCGCATTTTATGGGTGTGTGTTACATTAGATTCACCAGTAGGAGTGAGAAAAACATCACGGGGTGGTGCGCATTTTATGGGTGTGTGTTACATTACAATCACTAGTAGGAGTGAGAAAAACATCACGGGGTGGTGCGCATTGTATGGGTGTGTGTTACATTAGATTCACTAGTAGGAGTGAGAAAAACATCACGGGGTGGTGCGCATTGTATGGGTGTGTGTTACATTACATTCACTAGTAGGAGTGAGAAAAACATCACGGGGTGGTGCGCATTGTATGGGTGTGTGTTACATTAGATTCACTAGTAGGAGTGAGAAAAACATCACGGGGTGGTGCGCATTGTATGGGTGTGTGTTACATTGGATTCACTAGTAGGAGTGAGAAAAACATCACGGGGTGGTGCACATTGTATGGGTGTGTGCTACATTGGATTCACTGGTAGGAGTGAGAAAAACATCACGGGGTGGTGCGCATTGTATGGGTGTGTGTTACATTGGATTCACTAGTAGGAGTGAGAAAAACATCACGGGGTTTTGCGTATTGTATTGTTGTGTGTTACATTAGATTCACTAGTAGGAGTGAGAAAAACATCACGGGGTGGTGCGCATTGTATGGGTGTGTGTTACATTAGATTCACTAGAAGGAGTGAGAAAAACATCACGGGGTGGTGCGCATTGTATGGGTGTGTGTTACATTAGATTCACTGGTAGGAGTGAGAAAAACATCAAGGGGTGGTGCGCATTGTATGGGTGTGTGTTACATTAGATTCACTGGTAGGAGTGAGAAATACATCACGGGGTGGTGCGCATTGTATGGATGTGTGTTACATCAGAATCACTAGTAGGAGTGAGAAAAACATCACAGGGTGGTGCGCATTGTATGGGTGTGTGTTACATTAGATTGACTAGTAGGAGTGAGAAAAACATCACGGTGTGGTGCGCATTGTATGGGTGTGTGTTACATTAGATTCACTAGTAGGAGTGAGAAAAACATCACGGGGTGGTGCGCATTGTATGGGTGTGTGTTACATTAGATTCACTAGTAGGAGTGAGAAAAACATCACGGGGTGGTGCGCATTGTATGGTTGTGTGTTACATTAGATTCACTAGTAGGAGTGAGAAAAACATCACGGGGTGGTGCGCATTGTATGGGTGTGTGTTACATTAGATTCACTAGTAGGAGTGAGAAATACATCACGGGTTGGTGCGCCTTGTATGGGTGTGTGTTACATTACATTCACTAGTAGGAGTGAGAAATACATCACGGGGTGGTGCGCATTGTATGGGTGCGTGTTACATTACATTCACTAGTAGGAGTGAGAAAAACATCAGAGTGTGGTGCGCATTGTATGGGTGCGTGTTACATTACATTCACTAGTAGGAGTGAGAAAAACATCACGGGGTGGTGCGCATTGTATGGGTGCGTGTTACATTACATTCACAATAGGAGTGAGAAAAACATCACGGGGTGGTGCGCATTGTATGGGTGCGTGTTACATTACATTCACTAGTAGGAGTGAGAAAAACATCACGGGGTGGTGCGCATTGTATGGGTGTGTGTTACATTAGATTCACTAATAGGAGTGAGAAAAACATCACGGGGTGGTGCGCATTGTATGTGTACGTGTTACATTAGATTCACCAGTAGGAGTGAGAAAAACATCACGGGGTGGTGCGCATTGTATGGGTGCGTGTTACATTAGATTCACCAGTAGGAGTGAGAAAAACATCACGGGGTGGTGCGCATTGTATGGGTGCGTGTTACATTAGATTGACTAGTAGGAGTGAGAAAAACATCACGGGGTGGTGCGCATTGTATGGGTGCGTGTTACATTAGATTCACTAGTAGGAGTGAGAAAAACATCACGGGGTGGTGCGCATTGTATGGGTGTGTGTTACATAGATTCACTAGTAGGAGTGAGAAAAACATCACGGGGTGGTGCGCATTGTATGGGTGTGTGTTACATTGGATTCACTAGTAGGAGTGAGAAAAACATCACGGGGTGGTGCGTATTGTATGGTTGTGTGTTACATTAGATTCACTAGTAGGAGTGAGAAAAACATCACGGGGTGGTGCGCATTGTATGGGTGTGTGTTACATTAGATTCACTAGTAGGAGTGAGAAAAACATCACGGGGTGGTGCGCATTGTATGGGTGTGTGTTATATTACATTCACTAGTAGGAGTGAGAAAAACATCACGGGGTGGTGCGCATTGTATGGGTGTGTGTTACATTACATTCACTAGGAGGAGTGAGAAAAACATCACGGGGTGGTGCGCATTGCATGGCTGTGTGTTACATTAGATTCACTAGTAGGAGTGAGAAAAACATCACGGGGTGGTGCGCATTGTATGGGTGTGTGTTACATTAGATTCACTAGAAGGAGTGAGAAAAACATCACGGTGTGGTGCGCATTGTATGGGTGTGTGTTACATTAGATTCACTAGTAGGAGTGAGAAATACATCACGGGGTGGTGCGCATTGTATGGGTGAGTGTTACATTAGATTCACTTGTAGGAGTGAGAAAAACATCACGGGGTGGTGCGCATTGTATGGGTGTGTGTTACATTAGATTCACTAGTAGGAGTGAGAAAAACATCACGGGGTGGTGCACATTGTATGGGTGTGTGTTACATTACATTCACTAGTAGGAGTGAGAAAAACATCACGGGGTGGTGCGCATTGTATGGGTGTGTGTTACATTAGATTCACTAGTAGGAGTGAGAAAAACATCACGGGGTGGTGCGCATTGTATGGGTGTGTGTTACATTAGATTCACTAGTAGGAGTGAGAAAAACATCACGGGGTGGTGCGCATTGTATAGGTGTGTGTTACATTAGATTCACTAGTAGGAGTGAGAAAAACATCACGGGGTGGTGCGCATTGTATGGGTGTGTGTTACATAGATTCACTAGTAGGAGTGAGAAAAACATCACGGGGTGGTGCGCATTGTATGGGTGTGTGTTACATAGATTCACTAGTAGGGGTGAGAAAAACATCACGGGGTGGTGCGCATTGTATTGGTGTGTGTTACATAGATTCACTAGTAGGGGTGAGAAAAACATCACGGTGTGGTGCGCATTGTATGGGTGTGTGTTACATAGATTCACTAGTAGGGGTGAGAAAAACATCACGGGGTGGTGCGCATTGTATGGGTGTGTGTTACATACATTCACTAGTAGGAGTGAGAAAAACATCACGGGGTGGTGCGCATTTTATGGGTGTGTGTTACATTAGATTCACTAGTAGGAGTGAGAAAAACATCACGGGGTGGTGCGCATTGTATGGGTGTGTGTTACATTACAATCGCTAGTAGGAGTGACAAAAACATCACGGGGTGGTGCGCATTGTTTGGGTGTGTGTTACATTAGATTCGCTAGTAGGAGTGAGAAAAACATCACGGGGTGGTGTGCATTGTATGGCTGCGTGTTACATTACATTCACTAGTAGGAGTGAGAAAAACATCAGAGTGTGGTGCGCATTGTATGGGTGCGTGTTACATTACATTCACTAGTAGGAGTGAGAAAAACATCACGGGGTGGTGCGCATTGTATGGGTGCGTGTTACATTACTTTCACAATAGGAGTGAGAAAAACATCACGGGGTGGTGCGCACTGTATGGGTGCGTGTTACATTACATTCACTAGTAGGAGTGAGAAAAACATCACGGGGTGGTGCGCATTGTATGGGTGTGTGTTACATTAGATTCACTAATAGGAGTGAGAAAAACATCACGGGGTGGTGCGCATTGTATGTGTACGTGTTACATTAGATTCACCAGTAGGAGTGAGAAAAACATCACGGGGTGGTGCGCATTGTATGGGTGCGTGTTACATTAGATTCACCAGTAGGAGTGAGAAAAACATGACGGGGTGGTGCGCATTGTATGGGTGCGTGTTACATTAGATTCACTAGTAGGAGTGAGAAAAACATCACGGGGTGGTGCGCATTGTATGGGTGTGTGTTACATAGATTCACTAGTAGGAGTGAGAAAAACATCACGGGGTGGTGCGCATTGTATGGGTGTGTGTTACATTGGATTCACTAGTAAGAGTGAGAAAAACATCACGGGGTGGTGCGTATTGTATGGTTGTGTGTTACATTAGATTCACTAGTAGGAGTGAGAAATACATCACGGGGTTGTGCGCATTGTATGGGTGTGTGTTACATTAGATTCACTAGTAGGAGTGAGAAAAACATCACGGGGTGGTGCGCATTGTATGGGTGTGTGTTATATTACATTCACTAGTAGGAGTGAGAAAAACATCACGGGGTGGTGCGCATTGTATGGGTGTGTGTTACATTACATTCACTAGGAGGAGTGAGAAAAACATCACGGGGTGGTGCGCATTGCATGGGTGTGTGTTACATTAGATTCACTAGTAGGAGTGAGAAAAACATCACGGGGTGGTGCGCATTGTATGGGTGTGTGTTACATTAGATTCACTAGAAGGAGTGAGAAAAACATCACGGTGTGGTGCGCATTGTATGGGTGTGTGTTACATTAGATTCACTAGTAGGAGTGAGAAATACATCACGGGGTGGTGCGCATTGTATGGGTGTGTGTTACATTAGATTCACTTGTAGGAGTGAGAAAAACATCACGGGGTGGTGCGCATTGTATGGGTGTGTGTTACATTAGATTCACTAGTAGGAGTGAGAAAAACATCACGGGGTGGTGCGCATTGTATGGGTGTGTGTTACATTAGATTCACTAGTAGGAGTGAGAAAAACATCACGGGGTGGTGCGCATTGTATGGGTGTGTGTTACATTAGATTCACTAGTAGGAGTGAGAAAAACATCACGGGGTGGTGCGCATTGTATGGGTGTGTGTTACATTAGATTCACTAGTAGGAGTGAGAAAAACATCACGGGGTGGTGCGCATTGTATGGGTGTGTGTTACATAGATTCACTAGTAGGAGTGAGAAAAACATCACGGGGTGGTGCGCATTGTATGGGTGTGTGTTACATAGATTCACTAGTAGGGGTGAGAAAAACATCACGGGGTGGTGCGCATTGTATGGGTGTGTGTTACATAGATTCACTAGTAGGAGTGAGAAATACATCACGGGGTGGTGCGCATTGTATGGGTGTGTGTTACATTACAATCGCTAGTAGGAGTGACAAAAACATCACGGGGTGGTGCGCATTGTTTGGGTGTGTGTTACATTAGATTCGCTAGTAGGAGTGAGAAAAACATCACGGGGTGGTGCGCATTGTATGGGTGTGTGTTACATTAGATTCACTAGTAGGAGTGAGAAAAACATCACGGGGTGGTGCGCATTGTATGGGTGTGTGTTACATTAGATTCACTAGTAGGAGTGAGAAAAACATCACGGGGTGGTGCGCATTGTATGGGTGTGTGTTACATTACATTCACTAGTAGGAGTGAGAAAAATATCACGGGGTGGTGCGCATTGTATGGGTGTGTGTTACATTAGATTCACTAGTAGGAGTGAGAAAAACATCACGGGGTGGTGCGCATTGTATGGGTGTGTGTTACATTAGATTCACTAGTGGGAGTGAGAAAAACATCACGGGGTGGTGCGCATTGTATGGGTGTGTGTTACATTAGATTCACTAGTGGGAGTGAGAAAAACATCACGGTGTGGTGCGCATTGTATGGGTGTGTGTTACATTAGATTCACTAGTAGGAGTGAGAAAAACATCACCGGGTGGTGCGCATTGTATGGGTGTGTGTTACATTAGATTCACTCGTAGGAGTGAGAAAAACATCACGGGGTGGTGCGCATTGTATGGGTGTGTGTTACATTAGATTCACTCGTAGGAGTGAGAAAAACATCACGGGGTGGTGCGCATTGTATGGGTGTGTGTTACATTAGATTCACTCGTAGGAGTGAGAAAAACATCACGGGGTGGTGCGCATTGTATAGGTGTGTGTTACATTAGATTCACTAGTAGGAGTGAGAAAAACATCACGGGGTGGTGCGCATTGTATGGGTGTGTGTTACATTAGATTCACTAGTAGGAGTGAGAAAAACATCACGGGGTGGTGCGCATTGTATGGGTGTGTGTTACATTAGATTCACTAGTAGGAGTGAGAAAAACATCACGGGGTGGTGCGCATTGTATGGGTGTGTGTTACATTACATTCACTAGTAGGAGTGAGAAAAACATCACGGGGTGGTGCGCATTGTATCGGTGTGTGTTACATTGGATTCACTAGTAGGAGTGAGAAAAACATCACGGGGTGGTGCACATTGTATGGGTGTGTGCTACATTGGATTCACTGGTAGGAGTGAGAAAAACATCACGGGGTGGTGCGCATTGTATGGGTGTGTGTTACATTGGATTCACTAGTAGGAGTGAGAAAAACATCACGGGGTTTTGCGTATTGTATTGTTGTGTGTTACATTAGATTCACTAGTAGGAGTGAGAAAAACATCACGGGGTGGTGCGCATTGTATGGGTGTGTGTTACATTAGATTCACTAGAAGGAGTGAGAAAAACATCACGGGGTGGTGCGCATTGTATGGGTGTGTGTTACATTAGATTCACTGGTAGGAGTGAGAAAAACATCAAGGGGTGGTGCGCATTGTATGGGTGTGTGTTACATTAGATTCACTGGTAGGAGTGAGAAATACATCACGGGGTGGTGCGCATTGTATGGATGTGTGTTACATTAGAATCACTAGTAGGAGTGAGAAAAACATCACAGGGTGGTGCGCATTGTATGGCTGTGTGTTACATTAGATTGACTAGTAGGAGTGAGAAAAACATCACGGTGTGGTGCGCATTGTATGGGTGTGTGTTACATTAGATTCACTAGTAGGAGTGAGAAAAACATCACGGGGTGGTGCGCATTGTATGGGTGTGTGTTACATTAGATTCACTAGTAGGAGTGAGAAAAACATCACGGGGTGGTGCGCATTGTATGGTTGTGTGTTACATTAGATTCACTAGTAGGAGTGAGAAAAACATCACGGGGTGGTGCGCATTGTATGGGTGTGTGTTACATTAGATTCACTAGTAGGAGTGAGAAATACATCACGGGGTGGTGCGCCTTGTATGGGTGTGTGTTACATTACATTCACTAGTAGGAGTGAGAAATACATCACGGGGTGGTGCGCATTGTATGGGTGCGTGTTACATTACATTCACTAGTAGGAGTGAGAAAAACATCAGAGTGTGGTGCGCATTGTATGGGTGCGTGTTACATTACATTCACTAGTAGGAGTGAGAAAAACATCACGGGGTGGTGCGCACTGTATGGGTGCGTGTTACATTACATTCACAATAGGAGTGAGAAAAACATCACGGTGTGGTGCGCATTGTATGGGTGCGTGTTACATTACATTCACTAGTAGGAGTGAGAAAAACATCACGGGGTGGTGCGCATTGTATGGGTGTGTGTTACATTAGATTCACTAATAGGAGTGAGAAAAACATCACGGGGTGGTGCGCATTGTATGTGTACGTGTTACATTAGATTCACCAGTAGGAGTGAGAAAAACATCACGGGGTGGTGCGCATTGTATGGGTGCGTGTTACATTAGATTCACCAGTAGGAGTGAGAAAAACATCACGGGGTGGTGCGCATTGTATGGGTGCGTGTTACATTAGATTGACTAGTAGGAGTGAGAAAAACATCACGGGGTGGTGCGCATTGTATGGGTGCGTGTTACATTAGATTCACTAGTAGGAGTGAGAAAAACATCACGGGGTGGTGCGCATTGTATGGGTGTGTGTTACATAGATTCACTAGTAGGAGTGAGAAAAACATCACGGGGTGGTGCGCATTGTATGGGTGTGTGTTACATTGGATTCACTAGTAGGAGTGAGAAAAACATCACGGGGTGGTGCGTATTGTATGGTTGTGTGTTACATTTGATTCACTAGTAGGAGTGAGAAAAACATCACGGGGTGGTGCGCATTGTATGGGTGTGTGTTACATTAGATTCACTAGTAGGAGTGAGAAATACATCACGGGGTTGTGCGCATTGTATGGGTGTGTGTTACATTAGATTCACTAGTAGGAGTGAGAAAAACATCACGGGGTGGTGCGCATTGTATGGGTGTGTGTTATATTACATTCACTAGTAGGAGTGAGAAAAACATCACGGGGTGGTGCGCATTGTATGGGTGTGTGTTACATTACATTCACTAGGAGGAGTGAGAAAAACATCACGGGGTGGTGCGCATTGCATGGGTGTGTGTTACATTAGATTCACTAGTAGGAGTGAGAAAAACATCACGGGGTGGTGCGCATTGTATGGGTGTGTGTTACATTAGATTCACTAGAAGGAGTGAGAAAAACATCACGGTGTGGTGCGCATTGTATGGGTGTGTGTTACATTAGATTCACTAGTAGGAGTGAGAAATACATCACGGGGTGGTGCGCATTGTATGGGTGTGTGTTACATTAGATTCACTTGTAGGAGTGAGAAAAACATCACGGGGTGGTGCGCATTGTATGGGTGTGTGTTACATTAGATTCACTAGTAGGAGTGAGAAAAACATCACGGGGTGGTGCGCATTGTATGGGTGTGTGTTACATTAGATTCACTAGTAGGAGTGAGAAAAACATCACGGGGTGGTGCGCATTGTATGGGTGTGTGTTACATTACATTCACTAGTAGGAGTGAGAAAAACATCACGGGGTGGTGCGCATTGTATGGGTGTGTGTTACATTAGATTCACTAGTAGGAGTGAGAAAAACATCACGGGGTGGTGCGCATTGTATGGGTGTGTGTTACATTAGATTCACTAGTAGGAGTGAGAAAAACATCACGGGGTGGTGCGCATTGTATAGGTGTGTGTTACATTAGATTCACTAGTAGGAGTGAGAAAAACATCACGGGGTGGTGCGCATTGTATGGGTGTGTGTTACATAGATTCACTAGTAGGAGTGAGAAAAACATCACGGGGTGGTGCGCATTGTATGGGTGTGTGTTACATAGATTCACTAGTAGGGGTGAGAAAAACATCACGGGGTGGTGCGCATTGTATGGGTGTGTGTTACATAGATTCACTAGTAGGGGTGAGAAAAACATCACGGTGTGGTGCGCATTGTATGGGTGTGTGTTACATAGATTCACTAGTAGGGGTGAGAAAAACATCACGGGGTGGTGCGCATTGTATGGGTGTGTGTTACATAGATTCACTAGTAGGGGTGAGAAAAACATCACGGGGTGGTGCGCATTGTATGGGTGTGTGTTACATACATTCACTAGTAGGAGTGAGAAAAACATCACGGGGTGGTGCGCATTTTATGGGTGTGTGTTACATTAGATTCACTAGTAGGAGTGAGAAAAACATCACGGGGTGGTGCGCATTGTATGGGTGTGTGTTACATTACAATCGCTAGTAGGAGTGACAAAAACATCACGGGGTGGTGCGCATTGTTTGGGTGTGTGTTACATTAGATTCGCTAGTAGGAGTGAGAAAAACATCACGGGGTGGTGCGCATTGTATGGGTGTGTGTTACATTAGATTCACTAGTAGGAGTGAGAAAAACATCACGGGGTGGTGCGCATTGTATGTGTGTGTGTTACATTAGATTCACTAGTAGGAGTGAGAAAAACATCACGGGGTGGTGCGCATTGTATGGGTGTGAGTTACATTAGATTCACTAGTAGGAGTGAGAAAAACATCACGGGGTGGTGCGCATTGTATGGGTGTGTGTTACATTAGATTCACTAGTAGGAGTGAGAAAAACATCACGGGGTGGTGCGCATTGTATGGGTGTGTGTTACATTAGATTCACTAGTGGGAGTGAGAAAAACATCACGGGGTGGTGCGCATTGTATGGGTGTGTGTTACATTAGATTCACTAGTGGGAGTGAGAAAAACATCACGGGGTGGTGCGCATTGTATGGGTGTGTGTTACATTAGATTCACTAGTAGGAGTGAGAAAAACATCACCGGGTGGTGCGCATTGTATGGGTGTGTGTTACATTAGATTCACTCGTAGGAGTGAGAAAAACATCACGGGGTGGTGCGCATTGTATGGGTGTGTGTTACATTAGATTCACTCGTAGGAGTGAGAAAAACATCACGGGGTGGTGCGCATTGTATGGGTGTGTGTTACATTAGATTCACTCGTAGGAGTGAGAAAAACATCATGGGGTGGTGCGCATTGTATGGGTGTGTGTTACATTGGATTCACTAGTAGGAGTGAGAAAAACATCACGGGGTTTTGCGTATTGTATTGTTGTGTGTTACATTAGATTCACTAGTAGGAGTGAGAAAAACATCACGGGGTGGTGCGCATTGTATGGGTGTGTGTTACATTGGATTCACTAGTAGGAGTGAGAAAAACATCACGGGGTGGTGCACATTGTATGGGTGTGTGCTACATTGGATTCACTGGTAGGAGTGAGAAAAACATCACGGGGTGGTGCGCATTGTATGGGTGTGTGTTACATTGGATTCACTAGTAGGAGTGAGAAAAACATCACGGGGTTTTGCGTATTGTATTGATGTGTGTTACATTAGATTCACTAGTAGGAGTGAGAAAAACATCACGGGGTGGTGCGCATTGTATGGGTGTGTGTTACATTAGATTCACTAGAAGGAGTGAGAAAAACATCACGGGGTGGTGCGCATTGTATGGGTGTGTGTTACATTAGATTCACTGGTAGGAGTGAGAAAAACATCAAGGGGTGGTGCGCATTGTATGGGTGTGTGTTACATTAGATTCACTGGTAGGAGTGAGAAATACATCACGGGGTGGTGCGCATTGTATGGATGTGTGTTACATTAGAATCACTAGTAGGAGTGAGAAAAACATCACAGGGTGGTGCGCATTGTATGGCTGTGTGTTACATTAGATTGACTAGTAGGAGTGAGAAAAACATCACGGTGTGGTGCGCATTGTATGGGTGTGTGTTACATTAGATTCACTAGTAGGAGTGAGAAAAACATCACGGGGTGGTGCGCATTGTATGGGTGTGTGTTACATTAGATTCACTAGTAGGAGTGAGAAAAACATCACGGGGTGGTGCGCATTGTATGGTTGTGTGTTACATTAGATTCACTAGTAGGAGTGAGAAAAACATCACGGGGTGGTGCGCATTGTATGGGTGCGTGTTACATTAGATTGACTAGTAGGAGTGAGAAAAACATCACGGGGTGGTGCGCATTGTATGGGTGTGTGTTACATTAGATTCACTAATAGGAGTGAGAAAAACATCACGGGGTGGTGCGCATTGTATGTGTACGTGTTACATTAGATTCACCAGTAGGAGTGAGAAAAACATCACGGGGTGGTGCGCATTGTATGGGTGCGTGTTACATTAGATTCACCAGTAGGAGTGAGAAAAACATCACGGGGTGGTGCGCATTGTATGGGTGCGTGTTACATTAGATTGACTAGTAGGAGTGAGAAAAACATCACGGGGTGGTGCGCATTGTATGGGTGCGTGTTACATTAGATTCACTAGTAGGAGTGAGAAAAACATCACGGGGTGGTGCGCATTGTATGGGTGTGTGTTACATAGATTCACTAGTAGGAGTGAGAAAAACATCACGGGGTGGTGCGCATTGTATGGGTGTGTGTTACATTGGATTCACTAGTAGGAGTGAGAAAAACATCACGGGGTGGTGCGTATTGTATGGTTGTGTGTTACATTTGATTCACTAGTAGGAGTGAGAAAAACATCACGGGGTGGTGCGCATTGTATGGGTGTGTGTTACATTAGATTCACTAGTAGGAGTGAGAAATACATCACGGGGTTGTGCGCATTGTATGGGTGTGTGTTACATTAGATTCACTAGTAGGAGTGAGAAAAACATCACGGGGTGGTGCGCATTGTATGGGTGTGTGTTATATTACATTCACTAGTAGGAGTGAGAAAAACATCACGGGGTGGTGCGCATTGTATGGGTGTGTGTTACATTACATTCACTAGGAGGAGTGAGAAAAACATCACGGGGTGGTGCGCATTGCATGGGTGTGTGTTACATTAGATTCACTAGTAGGAGTGAGAAAAACATCACGGGGTGGTGCGCATTGTATGGGTGTGTGTTACATTAGATTCACTAGAAGGAGTGAGAAAAACATCACGGTGTGGTGCGCATTGTATGGGTGTGTGTTACATTAGATTCACTAGTAGGAGTGAGAAATACATCACGGGGTGGTGCGCATTGTATGGGTGTGTGTTACATTAGATTCACTTGTAGGAGTGAGAAAAACATCACGGGGTGGTGCGCATTGGATGGGTGTGTGTTACATTAGATTCACTAGTAGGAGTGAGAAAAACATCACGGGGTGGTGCGCATTGTATGGGTGTGTGTTACATTAGATTCACTAGTAGGAGTGAGAAAAACATCACGGGGTGGTGCGCATTGTATGGGTGTGTGTTACATTACATTCACTAGTAGGAGTGAGAAAAACATCACGGGGTGGTGCGCATTGTATGGGTGTGTGTTACATTAGATTCACTAGTAGGAGTGAGAAAAACATCACGGGGTGGTGCGCATTGTATGGGTGTGTGTTACATTAGATTCACTAGTAGGAGTGAGAAAAACATCACGGGGTGGTGCGCATTGTATAGGTGTGTGTTACATTAGATTCACTAGTAGGAGTGAGAAAAACATCACGGGGTGGTGCGCATTGTATGGGTGTGTGTTACATAGATTCACTAGTAGGAGTGAGAAAAACATCACGGGGTGGTGCGCATTGTATGGGTGTGTGTTACATAGATTCACTAGTAGGGGTGAGAAAAACATCACGGGGTGGTGCGCATTGTATGGGTGTGTGTTACATAGATTCACTAGTAGGGGTGAGAAAAACATCACGGTGTGGTGCGCATTGTATGGGTGTGTGTTACATAGATTCACTAGTAGGGGTGAGAAAAACATCACGGGGTGGTGCGCATTGTATGGGTGTGTGTTACATAGATTCACTAGTAGGGGTGAGAAAAACATCACGGGGTGGTGCGCATTGTATGGGTGTGTGTTACATACATTCACTAGTAGGAGTGAGAAAAACATCACGGGGTGGTGCGCATTTTATGGGTGTGTGTTACATTAGATTCACTAGTAGGAGTGAGAAAAACATCACGGGGTGGTGCGCATTGTATGGGTGTGTGTTACATTACAATCGCTAGTAGGAGTGACAAAAACATCACGGGGTGGTGCGCATTGTTTGGGTGTGTGTTACATTAGATTCGCTAGTAGGAGTGAGAAAAACATCACGGGGTGGTGCGCATTGTATGGGTGTGTGTTACATTAGATTCACTAGTAGGAGTGAGAAAAACATCACGGGGTGGTGCGCATTGTATGGGTGTGTGTTACATTAGATTCACTAGTAGGAGTGAGAAAAACATCACGGGGTGGTGCGCATTGTATGGGTGTGAGTTACATTAGATTCACTAGTAGGAGTGAGAAAAACATCACGGGGTGGTGCGCATTGTATGGGTGTGTGTTACATTAGATTCACTAGTAGGAGTGAGAAAAACATCACGGGGTGGTGCGCATTGTATGGGTGTGTGTTACATTAGATTCACTAGTGGGAGTGAGAAAAACATCACGGGGTGGTGCGCATTGTATGGGTGTGTGTTACATTAGATTCACTAGTGGGAGTGAGAAAAACATCACGGGGTGGTGCGCATTGTATGGGTGTGTGTTACATTAGATTCACTAGTAGGAGTGAGAAAAACATCACCGGGTGGTGCGCATTGTATGGGTGTGTGTTACATTAGATTCACTCGTAGGAGTGAGAAAAACATCACGGGGTGGTGCGCATTGTATGGGTGTGTGTTACATTAGATTCACTCGTAGGAGTGAGAAAAACATCACGGGGTGGTGCGCATTGTATGGGTGTGTGTTACATTAGATTCACTCGTAGGAGTGAGAAAAACATCATGGGGTGGTGCGCATTGTATAGGTGTGTGTTACATTAGATTCACTAGTAGGAGTGAGAAAAACATCACGGGGTGGTGCGCATTGTATGGGTGTGTGTTACATTAGATTCACTAGTAGGAGTGAGAAAAACATCACGGGGTGGTGCGCATTGTATGGGTGTGTGTTACATTAGATTCACTAGTAGGAGTGAGAAAAACATCACGGGGTGGTGCGCATTGTATGGGTGTGTGTTACATTACATTCACTAGTAGGAGTGAGAAAAACATCACGGGGTGGTGCGCATTGTATCGGTGTGTGTTACATTGGATTCACTAGTAGGAGTGAGAAAAACATCACGGGGTGGTGCACATTGTATGGGTGTGTGCTACATTGGATTCACTGGTAGGAGTGAGAAAAACATCACGGGGTGGTGCGCATTGTATGGGTGTGTGTTACATTGGATTCACTAGTAGGAGTGAGAAAAACATCACGGGGTTTTGCGTATTGTATTGTTGTGTGTTACATTAGATTCACTAGTAGGAGTGAGAAAAACATCACGGGGTGGTGCGCATTGTATTGGTGTGTGTTACATTAGATTCACTAGAAGGAGTGAGAAAAACATCACGGGGTGGTGCGCATTGTATGGGTGTGTGTTACATTAGATTCACTGGTAGGAGTGAGAAAAACATCAAGGGGTGGTGCGCATTGTATGGGTGTGTGTTACATTAGATTCACTGGTAGGAGTGAGAAATACATCACGGGGTGGTGCGCATTGTATGGATGTGTGTTACATTAGAATCACTAGTAGGAGTGAGAAAAACATCACAGGGTGGTGCGCATTGTATGGGTGTGTGTTACATTAGATTGACTAGTAGGAGTGAGAAAAACATCACGGTGTGGTGCGCATTGTATGGGTGTGTGTTACATTAGATTCACTAGTAGGAGTGAGAAAAACATCACGGGGTGGTGCGCATTGTATGGGTGTGTGTTACATTAGATTCACTAGTAGGAGTGAGAAAAACATCACGGGGTGGTGCGCATTGTATGGTTGTGTGTTACATTAGATTCACTAGTAGGAGTGAGAAAAACATCACGGGGTGGTGCGCATTGTATGGGTGTGTGTTACATTAGATTCACTAGTAGGAGTGAGAAATACATCACGGGGTGGTGCGCCTTGTATGGGTGTGTGTTACATTACATTCACTAGTAGGAGTGAGAAATACATCACGGGGTGGTGCGCATTGTATGGGTGCGTGTTACATTACATTCACTAGTAGGAGTGAGAAAAACATCAGAGTGTGGTGCGCATTGTATCTGTGCGTGTTACATTACATTCACTAGTAGGAGTGAGAAAAACATCACGGGGTGGTGCGCATTGTATGGGTGCGTGTTACATTACATTCACAATAGGAGTGAGAAAAACATCACGGGGTGGTGCGCATTGTATGGGTGCGTGTTACATTACATTCACTAGTAGGAGTGAGAAAAACATCACGGGGTGGTGCGCATTGTATGGGTGTGTGTTACATTAGATTCACTAATAGGAGTGAGAAAAACATCACGGGGTGGTGCGCATTGTATGTGTACGTGTTACATTAGATTCACCAGTAGGAGTGAGAAAAACATCACGGGGTGGTGCGCATTGTATGGGTGCGTGTTACATTAGATTCACCAGTAGGAGTGAGAAAAACATCACGGGGTGGTGCGCATTGTATGGGTGCGTGTTACATTAGATTCACTAGTAGGAGTGAGAAAAACATCACGGGGTGGTGCGCATTGTATGGGTGTGTGTTACATAGATTCACTAGTAGGAGTGAGAAAAACATCACGGGGTGGTGCGCATTGTATGGGTGTGTGTTACATTGGATTCACTAGTAGGAGTGAGAAAAACATCACGGGGTGGTGCGTATTGTATGGTTGTGTGTTACATTAGATTCACTAGTAGGAGTGAGAAATACATCACGGGGTTGTGCGCATTGTATGGGTGTGTGTTACATTAGATTCACTAGTAGGAGTGAGAAAAACATCACGGGGTGGTGCGCATTGTATGGGTGTGTGTTATATTACATTCACTAGTAGGAGTGAGAAAAACATCACGGGGTGGTGCGCATTGTATGGGTGTGTGTTACATTACATTCACTAGGAGGAGTGAGAAAAACATCACGGGGTGGTGCGCATTGCATGGGTGTGTGTTACATTAGATTCACTAGTAGGAGTGAGAAAAACATCACGGGGTGGTGCGCATTGTATGGGTGTGTGTTACATTAGATTCACTAGAAGGAGTGAGAAAAACATCACGGTGTGGTGCGCATTGTATGGGTGTGTGTTACATTAGATTCACTAGTAGGAGTGAGAAATACATCACGGGGTGGTGCGCATTGTATGGGTGTGTGTTACATTAGATTCACTTGTAGGAGTGAGAAAAACATCACGGGGTGGTGCGCATTGTATGGGTGTGTGTTACATTAGATTCACTAGTAGGAGTGAGAAAAACATCACGGGGTGGTGCGCATTGTATGGGTGTGTGTTACATTAGATTCACTAGTAGGAGTGAGAAAAACATCACGGGGTGGTGCGCATTGTATGGGTGTGTGTTACATTAGATTCACTAGTAGGAGTGAGAAAAACATCACGGGGTGGTGCGCATTGTATGGGTGTGTGTTACATTAGATTCACTAGTAGGAGTGAGAAAAACATCACGGGGTGGTGCGCATTGTATGGGTGTGTGTTACATTAGATTCACTAGTAGGAGTGAGAAAAACATCACGGGGTGGTGCGCATTGTATGGGTGTGTGTTACATTAGATTCACTAGTAGGAGTGAGAAAAACATCACGGGGTGGTGCGCATTGTATGGGTGTGTGTTACATTAGATTCACTAGTAGGAGTGAGAAAAACATCACGGGGTGGTGCGCATTGTATGGGTGTGTGTTACATAGATTCACTAGTAGGGGTGAGAAAAACATCACGGTGTGGTGCGCATTGTATGGGTGTGTGTTACATAGATTCACTAGTAGGGGTGAGAAAATCATCACGGGGTGGTGCGCATTGTATGGGTGTGTGTTACATACATTCACTAGTAGGAGTGAGAAAAACATCACGGGGTGGTGCGCATTGTATGGGTGTGTGTTACATAGATTCACTAGTAGGGGTGAGAAAAACATCACGGGGTGGTGCGCATTGTATGGGTGTGTGTTACATAGATTCACTAGTAGGGGTGAGAAAAACATCACGGTGTGGTGCGCATTGTATGGGTGTGTGTTACATAGATTCACTAGTAGGGGTGAGAAAAACATCACGGGGTGGTGCGCATTGTATGGGTGTGTGTTACATACATTCACTAGTAGGAGTGAGAAAAACATCACGGGGTGGTGCGCATTTTATGGGTGTGTGTTACATTAGATTCACTAGTAGGAGTGAGAAAAACATCACGGGGTGGTGCGCATTGTATGGGTGTGTGTTACATTACAATCGCTAGTAGGAGTGACAAAAACATCACGGGGTGGTGCGCATTGTTTGGGTGTGTGTTACATTAGATTCGCTAGTAGGAGTGAGAAAAACATCACGGGGTGGTGCGCATTGTATGGGTGTGTGTTACATTAGATTCACTAGTAGGAGTGAGAAAAACATCACGGGGTGGTGCGCATTGTATGGGTGTGTGTTACATTAGATTCACTAGTAGGAGTGAGAAAAACATCACGGGGTGGTGCGCATTGTATGGGTGTGTGTTACATTAGATTCACTAGTAGGAGTGAGAAAAACATCACGGGGTGGTGCGCATTGTATGGGTGTGTGTTACATTAGATTCACTAGTAGGAGTGAGAAAAACATCACGGGGTGGTGCGCATTGTATGGGTTTGTGTTACATTAGATTCACTAGTAGGAGTGAGAAAAACATCACGGGGTGGTGCGCATTGTATGGGTGTGTGTTACATTAGATTCACTAGTGGGAGTGAGAAAAACATCACGGGGTGGTGCGCATTGTATGGGTGTGTGTTACATTAGATTCACTAGTGGGAGTGAGAAAAACATCACGGTGTGGTGCGCATTGTATGGGTGTGTGTTACATTAGATTCACTCGTAGGAGTGAGAAAAACATCACGGGGTGGTGCGCATTGTATGGGTGTGTGTTACATTAGATTCACTCGTAGGAGTGAGAAAAACATCACGGGGTGGTGCGCATTGTATGGGTGTGTGTTACATTAGATTCACTCGTAGGAGTGAGAAAAACATCAAGGGGTGGTGCGCATTGTATGGGTGTGTGTTACATTAGATTCACTCGTAGGAGTGAGAAAAACATCACGGGGTGGTGCGCATTGTATTGGTGTGTGTTACATTAGATTCACTAGTAGGAGTGAGAAAAACATCACGGGGTGGTGCGCATTGTATGGGTGTGTGTTACATTAGATTCACTAGTAGGAGTGAGAAAAACATCACGGGGTGGTGCGCATTGTATGGGTGTGTGTTACATTAGATTCACTAGTAGGAGTGAGAAAAACATCACAGGGTGGTGCGCATTGTATGGGTGTGTGTTACATTGGATTCACTAGTAGGAGTGAGAAAAACATCACGGGGTGGTGCGCATTGTATCGGTGTGTGTTACATTGGATTCACTAGTAGGAGTGAGAAAAACATCACGGGGTGGTGCGCATTGTATGGGTGTGTGTCACATTGGATTCACTAGTAGGAGTGAGAAAAACACCACGGGGTGGTGCGCATTGTATGGGTGTGTGTCACATTGGATTCACTAGTAGGAGTGAGAAAAACACCACGGGGTGGTGCGTATTGTATGGTTGTGTGTTACATTAGATTCACTAGTAGGAGTGAGAAAAACACCACGGGGTGGTGCGCATTGTATGGGTGTGTGTTACATTAGATTCACTAGTAGGAGTGAGAAAAACATCACGGGGTGGTGCGCATTGTATGGGTGTGTGTTACATTAGATTCACTAGTAGGAGTGAGAAAAACATCACGGGGTGGTGCGCATTGTATGGGTGTGTGTTACATTAGATTCACTAGTAGGAGTGAGAAAAACATCACGGGGTGGTGCGCATTGTATGGGTGTGTGTTACATTAGATACACTAGTAGGAGTGAGAAAAACATCACGGGGTGGTGCGCATTGTATGGGTGTGTGTTACATTAGATTCACTAGTAGGAGTGAGAAAAACATCACGTGGTGGTGCGCATTGTATGGGTGTGTGTTACATTAGATTCACTAGTAGGAGTGAGAAAAACATCACGGGGTGGTGCGCATTGTATGGGTGTGTGTTACATTACATTCACTAGTAGGAGTGAGAAAAACATCACGGGGTGGTGCGCATTGTATGGGTGTGTGTTACATTGGATTCACTAGTAGGAGTGAGAAAAACATCACGGGGTGGTGCGCATTGTATGGGTGTGTGTTACATTGGATTCACTAGTAGGAGTGAGAAAAACACCACGGGGTGGTGCGCATTGTATGGGTGTGTGTTACATTGGATTCACTAGTAGGAGTGAGAAAAACATCACGGTGTGGTGCGCATTGTATGGGTGTGTGTTACATTTTATTCACTTTATAGGAGTGAGAAATACATCACGGGGTGGTGCGCATTGTATGGGTGTGTGTTACATTTTATTCACTTTATAGGAGTGAGAAATACATCACGGGGTGGTGCGCATTGTATGGGTGTGTGTTACATTACATTCACTAGTAGGAGTGAGAAAAACATCACGGGGTGGTGCGCATTGTATGGGTGTGTGTTACATTACATTCACTAGTAGGAGTGAGAAAAACATCACGGGGTGGTGCGCATTTTATGGGTGTGTGTTACATTAGATTCACTAGTAGGAGTGAGAAAAACATCACGGGGTGGTGGGCATTGTATGGGTGTGTGTTACATTAGATTCACTAGTAGGAGTGAGAAAAACATCACGGGGTGGTGCGCATTGTATGGGTGTGTGTTACATTAGATTCACTAGTAGGAGTGAGAAAAACATCACGGGGTGGTGCGCATTGTATGGTTGTGTGTTACATTAGATTCACTAGTAGGAGTGAGAAAAACATCACGGGGTGGTGCGCCTTGTATGGGTGTGTGTTACATTAGATTCACTAGTAGGAGTGAGAAATACATCACGGGGTGGTGCGCCTTGTATGGGTTTGTGTTACATTACATTCACTAGTAGGAGTGAGAAATACATCACGGGGTGGTGCGCATTGTATGGGTGTGTGTTACATTAGATTCACTAGTAGGAGTGAGAAAAACATCACGGTGTGGTGCGCATTGTATGGGTGTGTGTTACATTAGATTCACTACTAGGAGTGAGAAAAACATCACGGGGTGGTGCGCATTGTATGGGTGTGTGTTATATTACATTCACTAGTATGAGTGAGAAAAACAACACGGGGTGGTTCGCATTGTTTGGGTGTGTGTTACATTACATTCACTAGTAGGAATGAGAAAAACATCACGGGGTGGTGCGCATTGTATGGGTGTGTGTTACATTACATTCACTAGTAGGAGTGAGAAAAACATCACGGGGTGGTGCGCATTGTATGGGTGTGTGTTACATTAGATTCACTAGTAGGAGTGAGAAAAACATCACGGGGTGGTGCGCATTGTATGGGTGTGTGTTACATTACATTCACTAGTAGGAGTGAGAAAAACATCACGGGGTGGTGCGCATTGTATGGGTGTGTGTTACATTACATTCACTAGTAGGAGTGAGAAAAACATCACGGGGTGGTGCGCTTTGTATGGGTGTGTGTTACATTACATTCACTAGTAGGAGTGAGAAAAACATCACGGGGTGGTGCGCATTGTATGGGTGTGTGTTACATTACATTCACTAGTAGGAGTGAGAAAAACATCACGGGGGTGTGCGCATTGTATGGGTGTGTGTTACATTACATTCACTAGTAGGAGTGAGAAAAACATCACGGGGTGGTGCGCATTGTATGGGTGTGTGTTACATTACATCCACTAGTAGGAGTGAGAAAAACATCAGGGGGTGGTGCGCTTTGTATGGGTGTGTGTTACATTAGATTTACTAGTAGGAGTGACAAAAACATCACGGGGTGGTGCGCATTGTATGGGTGTGTGTTACATTACATTCACTAGTAGGAGTGAGAAAAACATCACGGGGTGGTGCGCATTGTATGGGTGTGTGTTACATTAGATACACTAGTGGGAGTGAGAAAAACATCACGGTGTGGTGCGCATTGTATGGGTGTGTGTTACATTAGATTCACTAGTAGGAGTGAGAAAAACATCACGGGGTGGTGCGCATTGTATGGGTGTGTGTTACATTAGTTTCACTAGTAGGAGTGAGAAAAACATCACGGGGTGGTGCGCATTGTATGGGTGTGTGTTACATTACATTCACTAGTAGGAGTGAGAAAAACATCACGGGGTGGTGCGCATTGTATGGGTGTGTGTTACATTAGATTCACTAGTAGGAGTGAGAAAAACATCACGGGGTGGTGCGCATTGTATGGTTGTGTGTTACATTAGATTCACTAGTAGGAGTGAGAAATACATCACGGGGTGGTGCGCATTGTATGGGTTTGTGTAACATTAGATTCACTACTAGGAGTGAGAAAAACATCACGGGGTGGTGCGCATTGTATGGGTGTGTGTTACATTAGATTCACTAGTAGGAGTGAGAAAAACATCACGGGGTGGTGCGCATTGTATGGGTGTGTGTTACATTAGATTCACTAGTAGGAGTGAGAAAAACATCACAGGGTGGTGCGCATTGTATGGGTGTGTGTTACATTACATTCACTAGTAGGAGTGAGAAAAACATCACGGTGTGGTGCGCATTGTATGGGTGTGTGTTACATTACATTCACTAGTAGGAGTGAGAAAAACATCACGGTGTGGTGCGCATTGTATGGGTGTGTGTTACATTACATTCACTAGTAGGAGTGAGAAAAACATCACGGTGTGGTGCGCATTGTATGGGTGTGTGTTACATTACATTCACTAGTAGGAGTGAGAAAAACATCACAGGGTGGTGCGCATTGTATGGGTGTGTGTTACATTACATTCACTAGTAGGAGTGAGATAAACATCACGGGGTGGTGCGCATTGTATGGGTGTGTGTTACATTAGATTCACTAGTAGGAGTGAGAAAAACATCACGGGGTGGTGCGCATTGTATGGGTGTGTGTTACATTAGATTCACTAGTAGGAGTGAGAAAAACATCACGGGGTGGTGCGCATTGTATGGGTGTGTGTTACATAGATTCACTAGTAGGAGTGAGAAAAACATCACGGGGTGGTGAGCATTGTATGGGTGTGTGTTACATTACAATCGCTAGTAGGAGTGAGAAAAACATCACGGGGTGGTGCGCATTGTATGGGTGTGTGTTACATTAGATTCGCTAGTAGGAGTGAGAAAAACATCACGGGGTGGTGCGCATTGTATGGGTGTGTGTTACATTAGATTCGCTAGTAGGAGTGAGAAAAACATCACTGGGTGGTGCGCATTGTATGGGTGTGTGTTACATTAGATTCGCTAGTAGGAGTGAGAAAAACATCACGGGGTGGTGCGCATTGTATGGGTGTGTGTTACATTAGATTCACTAGTAGGAGTGAGAAAAACATCACGGGGTGGTGCGCATTGTATGGGTGTGTGTTACATTAGATTCACTAGTGGGAGTGAGAAAAACATCACGGGGTCGTGCGCATTGTATGGGTGTGTGTTACATTAGATTCACTAGTGGGAGTGAGAAAAACATCACGGGGTGGTGCGCATTGTATGGGTGTGTGTTACATTAGATTCACTAGTGGGAGTGAGAACAACATCACGGGGTGGTGCGCATTGTATGGGTGTGTGTTACATTAGATTCACTAGTGGGAGTGAGAACAACATCACGGGGTGGTGCGCATTGTATGGGTGTGTGTTACATTAGATTCACTAGTGGGAGTGAGAACAACATCACGGGGTGGTGCGCATTGTATGGGTGTGTGTTACATTAGATTCACTAGTGGGAGTGAGAAAAACATCACGGGGTGGTGCGCATTGTATGGGTGTGTGTTACATTAGATTCACTAGTGGGAGTGAGAAAAACATCACGGGGTGGTGCGCATTGTATGGGTGTGTGTTACATTAGATTCACTAGTGGGAGTGAGAAAAACATCACGTGGTGGTGCGCATTGTATGGGTGTGTGTTACATTAGATTCACTAGTGGGAGTGAGAAAAACATCACGGGGAGGTGCGCATTGTATGGGTGTGTGTTACATTAGATTCACTAGTGGGAGTGAGAAAAACATCACGGGGTGGTGCGCATTGTATGGGTGTGTGTTACATTAGATTCACTAGTGGGAGTGAGAAAAACATCACGGGGTGGTGCGCATTGTATGGGTGTGTGTTACATTAGATTCACTAGTGGGAGTGAGAAAAACATCACGGGGTGGTGCGCATTGTATGGGTGTGTGTTACATTAGATTCACTAGTGGGAGTGAGAAAAACATCACGGGGTGGTGCGCATTGTATGGGTGTGTGTTACATTAGATCCACTAGTGGGAGTGAGAAAAACATCACGGGGTGGTGCGCATTGTATGGGTGTGTGTTACATTAGATCCACTAGTGGGAGTGAGAAAAACATCACGGGGTGGTGCGCATTGTATGGGTGTGTGTTACATTACATTCACTAGTGGGAGTGAGAAAAACATCACGGGGTGGTTCGCATTGTATGCGTGTGTGTTACATTACATTCACTTGTAGGAGTGAGAAAAACATCACGGGGTGGTGCGCATTGTATGGGTGTGTGTTACATTACATTCACTAGTAGGAGTGAGAAAACATCACGGGGTGGTGCGCATTGTATGGGTGTGTGTTACATTACATTCACTAGTAGGAGTGAGAAAAACATCACGGGGTGGTGCGCATTGTATGGGTGTGTGTTACATTAGATTCACTAGTAGGAGTAAGAAAAACATCACGGGGTGGTGCGCATTGTATGGGTGTGTGTTACATTACATTCACTAGTGGGAGTGAGAAAAACATCACGGGGTGGTGCGCATTGTATGGGTGTGTGTTACATTACATTCACTAGTGGGAGTGAGAAAAACATCACGGGGTGGTGCGCATTGTATGGGTGTGTGTTACATAGATTCACTAGTGGGAGTGAGAAAAACATCACGGGGTGGTGCGCATTGTATGGGTGTGTGTTACATTAGATTCACTAGTGGGAGTGAGAAAAACATCACGGGGTGGTGCGCATTGTATGGGTGTGTGTTACATTAGATTCACTAGTGGGAGTGAGAAAAACATCACGGGGTGGTGCGCATTGTATGGGTGTGTGTTACATTAGATTCACTAGTGGGAGTGAGAAAAACATCACGGGGTGGTGCGCATTGTATGGGTGGGTGTTACATTAGATTCACTAGTGGGAGTGAGAAAAACATCACGGGGTGGTGCGCATTGTATGGGTGTGTGTTACATTAGATTCACTAGTGGGAGTGAGAAAAACATCACGGGGTGGTGCGCATTGTATGGGTGTGTGTTACATTAGATTCACTAGTGGGAGTGAGAAAAACATCACGGGGTGGTGCGCATTGTATGGGTGTGTGTTACATTAGATTCACTAGTGGGAGTGAGAAAAACATCACGGGGTGGTGCGCATTGTATGGGTGTGTGTTACATTAGATTCACTAGTGGGAGTGAGAAAAACATCACGGGGTGTGCGCATTGTATGGGTGTGTGTTACATTAGATTCACTAGTGGGAGTGAGAAAAACATCACGGGGTGGTGCGCATTGTATGGGTGTGTGTTACATTAGATTCACTAGTGGGAGTGAGAAAAACATCACGGGGTGGTGCGCATTGTATGGGTGTGTGTTACATTAGATTCACTAGTGGGAGTGAGAAAAACATCACGGGGTGGTGCGCATTGTATGGGTGTGTGTTACATTAGATTCACTAGTGGGAGTGAGAAAAACATCACGGGGTGGTGCGCATTGTATGGGTGTGTGTTACATTAGATTCACTAGTGGGAGTGAGAAAAACATCACGGGGTGGTGCGCATTGTATGGGTGTGTGTTACATTAGATTCACTAGTGGGAGTGAGAAAAACATCACGGGGTGGTGCGCATTGTATGGGTGTGTGTTACATTAGATTCACTAGTGGGAGTGAGAAAAACATCACGGGGTGGTGCGCATTGTATGGGTGTGTGTTACATTAGATTCACTAGTGGGAGTGAGAAAAACATCACGGGGTGGTGCGCATTGTATGGGTGTGTGTTACATTAGATTCACTAGTGGGAGTGAGAAAAACATCACGGGGTGGTGCGCATTGTATGGGTGTGTGTTACATTAGATTCACTAGTGGGAGTGAGAAAAACATCACGGGGTGGTGCGCATTGTATGGGTGTGTGTTACATTAGATTCACTAGTGGGAGTGAGAAAAACATCACGGGGTGGTGCGCATTGTATGGGTGTGTGTTACATTAGATTCACTAGTGGGAGTGAGAAAAACATCACGGGGTGGTGCGCATTGTATGGGTGTGTGTTACATTAGATTCACTAGTGGGAGTGAGAACAACATCACGGGGTGGTGCGCATTGTATGGGTGTGTGTTACATTAGATTCACTAGTGGGAGTGAGAAAAACATCACCGGGTGGTGCGCATTGTATGGGTGTGTGTTACATTAGATTCACTAGTGGGAGTGAGAAAAACATCACCGGGTGGTGCGCATTGTATGGGTGTGTGTTACATTAGATTCACTAGTGGGAGTGAGAAAAACATCACGGGGTGCTGCCCATTGTATGGGTGTGTGTTACATTTGATTCACTAGTGGGAGTGAGAAAAACATCACGGGGTGGTGCGCATTGTATTGGTGTGTGTTACATTAGATTCACTAGTGGGAGTGAGAAAAACATCACGGGGTGGTGCGCACTGTATGGGTGTGTGTTACATTAGATTCACTAGTGGGAGTGAGAAAAACATCACGGGGTGGTGCGCATTGTATGGTGTGTGTTACATTAGATTCACTAGTGGGAGTGAGAAAAACATCACGGGGTGGTGCGCATTGTATGGGTGTGTGTTACATTAGATTCACTAGTGGGAGTGAGAAAAACATCACGGGGTGGTGCGCATTGTATGGGTGTGTGTTACATTAGATTCACTAGTGGGAGTGAGAAAAACATCACGGGGTGGTGCGCATTGTATGGGTGGGTGTTACATTAGATTCACTAGTGGGAGTGAGAAAAACATCACGGGGTGGTGCGCATTGTATGGGTGTGTGTTACATTAGATTCACTAGTGGGAGTGAGAAAAACATCACGGGGTGGTGCGCATTGTATGGGTGTGTGTTACATTAGATTCACTAGTGGGAGTGAGAAAAACATCACGGGGTGGTGCGCATTGTATGGGTGTGTGTTACATTAGATTCACTAGTGGGAGTGAGAACAACATCACGGGGTGGTGCGCATTGTATGGGTGTGTGTTACATTACATTCACTAGTGGGAGTGAGAAAAACATCACGGGGTGGTGCGCATTGTATGGGTGTGTGTTACATAGATTCACTAGTGGGAGTGAGAAAAACATCACGGGGTGGTGCGCATTGTATGGGTGTGTGTTACATTAGATTCACTAGTGGGAGTGAGAAAAACATCACGGGGTGGTGCGCATTGTATGGGTGTGTGTTACATTAGATTCACTAGTGGGAGTGAGAAAAACATCACGGGGTGGTGCGCATTGTATGGGTGTGTGTTACATTAGATTCACTAGTGGGAGTGAGAAAAACATCACGGGTGGTGCGCATTGTATGGGTGTGTGTTACATTAGATTCACTAGTGGGAGTGAGAAAAACATCACGGGGTGGTGCGCATTGTATGGGTGTGTGTTACATTAGATTCACTAGTGGGAGTGAGAAAAACATCACGCGGTGGTGCGCATTGTATGGGTGTGTGTTACATTAGATTCACTAGTGGGAGTGAGAAAAACATCACGGGGTGGTGCGCATTGTATGGGTGTGTGTTACATTAGATTCACTAGTGGGAGTGAGAAAAACATCACGGGGTGGTGCGCATTGTATGGGTGTGTGTTACATTAGATTCACTAGTGGGAGTGAGAAAAACATCAAGGGGTCGTGCGCATTGTATGGGTGTGTGTTACATTAGATTCACTAGTGGGAGTGAGAAAAACATCACAGGGTGGTGCGCATTGTATGGGTGTGTGTTACATTAGATTCACTAGTGGGAGTGAGAAAAACATCACGGGGTGGTGCGCATTGTATGGGTGTGTGTACATTAGATTCACTAGTGGGAGTGAGAAAAACATCACGGGGTGGTGCGCATTGTATGGGTGTGTGTTACATTAGATTCACTAGTGGGAGTGAGAAAAACATCACGGGGTGGTGCGCATTGTATGGGTGTGTGTTACATTAGATTCACTAGTGGGAGTGAGAAAAACATCACGGGGTGGTGCGCATTGTATGGGTGTGTGTTACATTAGATTCACTAGTGGGAGTGAGAAAAACATCACGGGGTGGTGCGCATTGTATGGGTGTGTGTTACATTAGATTCACTAGTGGGAGTGAGAAAAACATCACGGGGTGGTGCGCATTGTATGGGTGTGTGTTACATTAGATTCACTAGTGGGAGTGAGAAAAACATCACGGGGTGGTGCGCATTGTATGGGTGTGTGTTACATTAGATTCACTAGTGGGAGTGAGAAAAACATCACGGGGTGGTGCGCATTGTATGGGTGTGTGTTACATTAGATTCACTAGTGGGAGTGAGAAAAACATCACGGGGTGGTGCGCATTGTATGGGTGTGTGTTACATTAGATCCACTAGTGGGAGTGAGAAAAACATCACGGGGTGGTGCGCATTGTATGGGTGTGTGTTACATTAGATCCACTAGTGGGAGTGAGAAAAACATCACGGGGTGGTGCGCATTGTATGGGTGTGTGTTACATTACATTCACTAGTGGGAGTGAGAAAAACATCACGGGGTGGTTCGCATTGTATGCGTGTGTGTTACATTACATTCACTTGTAGGAGTGAGAAAAACATCACGGGGTGGTGCGCATTGTATGGGTGTGTGTTACATTACATTCACTAGTAGGAGTGAGAAAACATCACGGGGTGGTGCGCATTGTATGGGTGTGTGTTACATTACATTCACTAGTAGGAGTGAGAAAAACATCACGGGGTGGTGCGCATTGTATGGGTGTGTGTTACATTAGATTCACTAGTAGGAGTGAGAAAAACATCACGGGGTGGTGCGCATTGTATGGGTGTGTTACATTACATTCACTAGTGGGAGTGAGAAAAACATCACGGGGTGGTGCGCATTGTATGGGTGTGTGTTACATTACATTCACTAGTGGGAGTGAGAAAAACATCACGGGGTGGTGCGCATTGTATGGGTGTGTGTTACATAGATTCACTAGTGGGAGTGAGAAAAACATCACGGGGTGGTGCGCATTGTATGGGTGTGTGTTACATTAGATTCACTAGTGGGAGTGAGAAAAACATCACGGGGTGGTGCGCATTGTATGGGTGTGTGTTACATTAGATTCACTAGTGGGAGTGAGAAAAACATCACGGGGTGGTGCGCATTGTATGGGTGTGTGTTACATTAGATTCACTAGTGGGAGTGAGAAAAACATCACGGGGTGGTGCGCATTGTATGGGTGGGTGTTACATTAGATTCACTAGTGGGAGTGAGAAAAACATCACGGGGTGGTGCGCATTGTATGGGTGTGTGTTACGTTAGATTCACTAGTGGGAGTGAGAAAAACATCACGGGTGGTGCGCATTGTATGGGTGTGTGTTACATTAGATTCACTAGTGGGAGTGAGAAAAACATCACGGGGTGGTGCGCATTGTATGGGTGTGTGTTACATTAGATTCACTAGTGGGAGTGAGAAAAACATCACGGGGTGGTGCGCATTGTATGGGTGTGTGTTACATTAGATTCACTAGTGGGAGTGAGAAAAACATCACGGGGTCGTGCGCATTGTATGGGTGTGTGTTACATTAGATTCACTAGTGGGAGTGAGAAAAACATCACGGGGTGGTGCGCATTGTATGGGTGTGTGTTACATTAGATTCACTAGTGGGAGTGAGAAAAACATCACGGGGTGGTGCGCATTGTATGGGTGTGTGTTACATTAGATTCACTAGTGGGAGTGAGAAAAACATCACGGGGTGGTGCGCATTGTATGGGTGTGTGTTACATTAGATTCACTAGTGGGAGTGAGAAAAACATCACGGGGTGGTGCGCATTGTATGGGTGTCTGTTACATTAGATTCACTAGTGGGAGTGAGAAAAACATCACGGGGTGGTGCGCATTGTATGGGTGTGTGTTACATTAGATTCACTAGTGGGAGTGAGAAAAACATCACGGGGTGGTGCGCATTGTATGGGTGTGTGTTACATTAGATTCACTAGTGGGAGTGAGAAAAACATCACGGGGTGGTGCGCATTGTATGGGTGTGTGTTACATTAGATTCACTAGTGGGAGTGAGAAAAACATCACGGGGTGGTGCGCATTGTATGGGTGTGTGTTACATTAGATTCACTAGTGGGAGTGAGAAAAACATCACGGGGTGGTGCGCATTGTATGGGTGTGTGTTACATTAGATTCACTAGTGGGAGTGAGAAAAACATCACGGGGTGGTGCGCATTGTATGGGTGTGTGTTACATTAGATTCACTAGTGGGAGTGAGAACAACATCACGGGGTGGTGCGCATTGTATGGGTGTGTGTTACATTAGATTCACTAGTGGGAGTGAGAAAAACATCACCGGGTGGTGCGCATTGTATGGGTGTGTGTTACATTAGATTCACTAGTGGGAGTGAGAAAAACATCACCGGGTGGTGCGCATTGTATGGGTGTGTGTTACATTAGATTCACTAGTGGGAGTGAGAAAAACATCATGGGGTGCTGCCCATTGTATGGGTGTGTGTTACATTTGATTCACTAGTGGGAGTGAGAAAAACATCACGGGGTGGTGCGCATTGTATGGGTGTGTGTTACATTAGATTCACTAGTGGGAGTGAGAAAAACATCACGGGGTGGTGCGCACTGTATGGGTGTGTGTTACATTAGATTCACTAGTGGGAGTGAGAAAAACATCACGGGGTGGTGCGCATTGTATGGGTGTGTGTTACATTAGATTCACTAGTGGGAGTGAGAAAAACATCACGGGGTGGTGCGCATTGTATGGGTGTGTGTTACATTAGATTCACTAGTGGGAGTGAGAAAAACATCACGGGGTGGTGCGCATTGTATGGGTGTGTGTTACATTAGATTCACTAGTGGGAGTGAGAAAAACATCACGGGGTGGTGCGCATTGTATGGGTGGGTCTTACATTAGATTCACTAGTGGGAGTGAGAAAAACATCACGGGGTGGTGCGCATTGTATGGGTGTGTGTTACATTAGATCCACTAGTGGGAGTGAGAAAAACATCACGGGGTGGTGCGCATTGTATGGGTGTGTGTTACATTACATTCACTAGTGGGAGTGAGAAAAACATCACGGGGTGGTTCGCATTGTATGCGTGTGTGTTACATTACATTCACTTGTAGGAGTGAGAAAAACATCACGGGGTGGTGCGCATTGTATGGGTGTGTGTTACATTACATTCACTAGTAGGAGTGAGAAAACATCACGGGGTGGTGCGCATTGTATGGGTGTGTGTTACATTACATTCACTAGTAGGAGTGAGAAAAACATCACGGGGTGGTGCGCATTGTATGGGTGTGTGTTACATTAGATTCACTAGTAGGAGTGAGAAAAACATCACGGGGTGGTGCGCATTGTATGGGTGTGTGTTACATTACATTCACTAGTGGGAGTGAGAAAAACATCACGGGGTGGTGCGCATTGTATGGGTGTGTGTTACATTACATTCACTAGTGGGAGTGAGAAAAACATCACGGGGTGGTGCGCATTGTATGGGTGTGTGTTACATAGATTCACTAGTGGGAGTGAGAAAAACATCACGGGGTGGTGCGCATTGTATGGGTGTGTGTTACATTAGATTCACTAGTGGGAGTGAGAAAAACATCACGGGGTGGTGCGCATTGTATGGGTGTGTGTTACATTAGATTCACTAGTGGGAGTGAGAAAAACATCACGGGGTGGTGCGCATTGTATGGGTGTGTGTTACATTAGATTCACTAGTGGGAGTGAGAAAAACATCACGGGGTGGTGCGCATTGTATGGGTGTGTGTTACATTAGATTCACTAGTGGGAGTGAGAAAAACATCACGGGGTGGTGCGCATTGTATGGGTGTGTGTTACATTAGATTCACTAGTGGGAGTGAGAAAAACATCACGGGGTGGTGCGCATTGTATGGGTGTGTGTTACATTAGATTCACTAGTGGGAGTGAGAAAAACATCACGGGGTGGTGCGCATTGTATGGGGTGTGTTACATTAGATTCACTAGTGGGAGTGAGAAAAACATCACGGGGTGGTGCGCATTGTATGGGTGTGTGTTACATTAGATTCACTAGTGGGAGTGAGAAAAACATCACGGGGTGGTGCGCATTGTATGGGTGTGTGTTACATTAGATTCACTAGTGGGAGTGAGAAAAACATCACGGGGTGGTGCGCATTGTATGGGTGTGTGTTACATTAGATTCACTAGTGGGAGTGAGAAAAACATCACGGGGTGGTGCGCATTGTATGGGTGTGTGTTACATTAGATTCACTAGTGGGAGTGAGAAAAACATCACGGGTGGTGCGCATTGTATGGGTGTGTGTTACATTAGATTCACTAGTGGGAGTGAGAAAAACATCACGGGGTGGTGCGCATTGTATGGGTGTCGTGTTACATTAGATTCACTAGTGGGAGTGAGAAAAACATCACGGGGTGGTGCGCATTGTATGGGTGTGTGTTACATTAGATTCACTAGTGGGAGTGAGAAAAACATCACGGGGTGGTGCGCATTGTATGGGTGTGTGTTACATTAGATTCACTAGTGGGAGTGAGAAAAACATCACGGGGTGGTGCGCATTGTATGGGTGTGTGTTACATTAGATTCACTAGTGGGAGTGAGAAAAACATCACGGGGTGGTGCGCATTGTATGGGTGTGTGTTACATTAGATTCACTAGTGGGAGTGAGAAAAACATCACGGGGTGGTGCGCATTGTATGGGTGTGTGTTACATTAGATTCACTAGTGGGAGTGAGAAAAACATCACGGGGTGGTGCGCATTGTATGGGTGTGTGTTACATTAGATTCACTAGTGGGAGTGAGAACAACATCACGGGGTGGTGCGCATTGTATGGGTGTGTGTTACATTAGATTCACTAGTGGGAGTGAGAAAAACATCACCGGGTGGTGCGCATTGTATGGGTGTGCTGTTACATTAGATTCACTAGTGGGAGTGAGAAAAACATCACCGGGGTGGTGCGCATTGTATGGGTGTGTGTTACATTAGATTCACTAGTGGGAGTGAGAAAAACATCACGGGGTGGTGGCCATTGTATGGGTGTGTGTTACATTTGATTCACTAGTGGGAGTGAGAAAAACATCACGGGGTGGTGCGCATTGTATGGGTGTGTGTTACATTAGATTCACTAGTGGGAGTGAGAAAAACATCACGGGGTGGTGCGCACTGTATGGGTGTGTGTTACATTAGATTCACTAGTGGGAGTGAGAAAAACATCACGGGGTGGTGCGCATTGTATGGGTGTGTGTTACATTAGATTCACTAGTGGGAGTGAGAAAAACATCACGGGGTGGTGCGCATTGTATGGGTGTGTGTTACATTAGATTCACTAGTGGGAGTGAGAAAAACATCACGGGGTGGTGCGCATTGTATGGGTGTGTGTTACATTAGATTCACTAGTGGGAGTGAGAAAAACATCACGGGGTGGTGCGCATTGTATGGGTGTGTGTTACATTAGATTCACTAGTGGGAGTGAGAAAAACATCACGGGGTGGTGCGCATTGTATGGGTGTGTGTTACATTAGATTCACTAGTGGGAGTGAGAAAAACATCACGGGGTGGTGCGCATTGTATGGGTGTGTGTTACATTAGATTCACTAGTGGGAGTGAGAAAAACATCACGGGGTGGTGCGCATTGTATGGGTGTGTGTTACATTAGATTCACTAGTGGGAGTGAGAAAAACATCACGGGGTGGTGCGCATTGTATGGGTGTGTGTTACATTAGATTCACTAGTGGGAGTGAGAAAAACATCACGGGGTGGTGCGCATTGTATGGGTGTGTGTTACATTAGATTCACTAGTGGGAGTGAGAAAAACATCACGGGGTGGTGCGCATTGTATGGGTGTGTGTTACATTAGATTCACTAGTGGGAGTGAGAAAAAACATCACGGGGTGGTGCGCATTGTATGGGTGTGTGTTACATTAGATTCACTAGTGGGAGTGAGAAAAACATCACGGGGTGGTGCGCATTGTATGGGTGTGTGTTACATTAGATTCACTAGTGGGAGTGAGAAAATCATCACGGGGTGGTGCGCATTGTATGGGTGTGTGTTACATTAGATTCACTAGTGGGAGTGAGAAAAACATCACGGGGTGGTGCGCA